>NW_027206492.1:0-370959 GCF_024711535.1 Dipodomys merriami | reverse complement strand
TGTCCTTGTCCTTGTCCTTGTCCTTGTTCTTCTTCTTCTTCTTCTTCTTCTTCTTCTTCTTCTTCTTCTTCTTCTTCTTCTTCTTCTTCTTCTTCTTCTTCTTCTTCTTCTTCTTCTTCTTCTTCTTCTTCTTCTTCTTCTTCTTCTTCTTTTGGTACCTTATATAAATTTTTTTTCTTTTCTAAAACTTATTTTAATCTTTAATTTTTGGCTTTTTTGAAGAAAAATTGTTTTCAAGTAACTTTTCTTTCCTCTTATAATTTTTATTTTAGGGATACATGAGTGTGCGTTTTTCTTTATTTGTTTTCTTTTTCTTTTTGTCTTTTTAATTATCTTTTTGGTTTTTGTTTAGCTCTACTGAACTTCTGATCTTTTTCTCTTCCTTTCTTATCCTTTTCACCTTTTCCTCTCTTTCTTTCTTCTTTATGTGACTTTACTCTTGTCCTGCACATCCTCAGATAAACCCGTAGTTGACAATTAGACCATATCCCCCATTGTGTACACACTTACTCCACAAATTTATTACACAATTCAAAACATCTGAGACTTAAACTCCTTAATAGAAGTACTACCTCTTTATACCTATATAATATTTTAAGCATTTTTATTTTTAAGTTTTTCACATCTCCTTTATATCCCTTCCATTCTCTCACTATATTCACGTTCTTCTCTAAATAGATTGTTTTCGTTTCTTCATAATATTTTTAATTCTTACTTTTCTATTTTTTCGGGTCTCTTTTCTCTTTTCTTTTCCCTTTCCCTTTCTTCTTTTTTCCTCTCTGTACTTTCATCCTACCCAACCAATTTCCTGTATTGAGATTAGGACTTAGTTAACTCTCCCTGTGCCTCCCCATATCAATCTATTCCTATTTTTTACCCACATCTCTCCCTAATCCTAATAATTTCTGGTTTTCCAAATTCTTTGTGGTTCGTAGCCAATTAACATATAGTCGTTTGATGTCGAATAGATGTATATGTTGAACTAGATTGTATCTATAGACTATAAACTGTGCAAATTCAGACTTTGGTTGATGTTTGCCTTAAGAGACTGTTCTAGCACAAAACTGGGGCTATTTTCATCTCAAATGGTCAGAGTAAGCCAGAAAAACACAAGAAAAACGGCAAATCTGGGTATCTCAATTCCCAATCTTGATAATCAGGGGACAGAACAGATAATGAATAATCCAGAGGAGAGTTCCTAAATAGCTCTACAAACACTGCTGGCAAACATAATAAATGAAAAGACTGAAAACATACAAAGAACTCTGTATGAGCGTGATAGGGAGAGAAAGGAGGCAATCCAAAGGTTTATACAGGAATATCATGAGCGTGAGGAAGCCACTCGAAAACTGATACAGGATTTGCGTGAACAACTTGAGAATACTCAAAGAGAAAGGCAGGAATAGCATGAGCAGGCTGAGAACACTCAAAGAGAACTACAGTAATCCCACAAATGGGAGGAAGCTAATCAAAGAGTAATACAGGAATTGAGAGAGCAGGAAGAGAATACACAAAGATCACTAAAAGCATTCATGGAATCCATTAACAAAGATCTGAAGGAAGTCAGAAAAACCACAAAGGGAATGCTGAATGAAACCCAACAGAAGGAATGGGAGTCCAATCAACTAAGTAATTTGAGAATATACACTGAACACCAAATTAAGGAAGTAAAGAAGTTCATATAAGATCTAAAAAAAAGCTTCAACAAAGTATTTGAAGACATCAAAGCTGACCAATTAGAAGGAAAAGAGATAAAAAACAAAGTAGAAAGTCTTGACAGCAGGTTAGACCTTGCAGAAGATCGAATCTCAAGGATTGAAAAGAACATAGATATTATAGAGAAAGAGCATACAACCATCCAAGACAGGAACAAGAAATATGATAGATCTATCTAACACTTGGAAGACATCATAAGAAGGCCTAATCTAAGGATAAGGTGTATAGAGGAGGACCTAAAAACAGAAGTTAATGGTCTAGGAAATTTGTTTAACAGGATCCTAGCAGAAAACTTCCCAAACATACAAAAAGATAGGCCTATTCAGATACAAGAAGCTTTTAGATCCCCAAATAGACCAGACCAGAAGAGGACATTCCACTGTCACATTATAATCGACACAGGATCAATTCAGACCAAGGAAAAGATCCTTAAAGTTGTAAAGGAGAAAAGAGTAATCTCCTATAAAGGGAAACCAATTAGAATCACCTCAGATTTCTCAGCAGACACAATCAAAGCTAGTAGAGCATGGAATGATGTATGCCATGCCCTAAAAACAAACAACTATCAACCAAGGATACTTTACCCAGCTAAACTGTCCTTCATAACTGAAGGCCAAAGAAAAACCTTCCATAGCAAAGAAAAATTGAAACAATACATCTCCACCAAACCAGCTGTACAAAAGTTTCTGAAAGATGTCCTACACATAGAAAACCAACAAGAGCACAATAAAGGCCAAGAAACTGCACCCAAACTGAGAATCCTAGAACCATAGGAAGAACCCAGTTTTCGCAGCCACCAAGAAGGTAGATAACATGGCAGGAACTCCCAAATACCTCTCAGTCCTTTCTCTTAACGTTAAAGGACTTAACTGTCCAATTAAGGCCATAGACTGTCTAGTTGGATTAAAAAACAAGACCCTTCTAGCTGCTGCTTTCAGGAGTCACATCTTGCCCATAAAAACAAACACATTTTCAAGTTTAAAAGCTGAAACAAAATTTACCATTCAAACGGCCCCCATAAAGTTAGAATAGATAAAGAAGTTCGCTACATACTAATTAAGGTATCTCTACTTTTGGAGGATATTACTATTTTAAATTTCTATTCGCCAAACAATGGAGCACCCAAATTTATCCAAGAAACACTACCTTCCCTCAAAACCCACATAGATGCAAAACTATAAATTGTTGGGGATTTTAACACACGACTCTCCCCACTAGATAGATCAACTAGGCAACAACTCAACAGAAAACCGCAGATCTAAACAGCTGCATAGATCAACTAGAATTAACAGACCTCTACCGAACATTTCACCCAGCAGCATCAGAATACATGTTTTTCACAGCAGCACAAGGAAAATTTTCTAAAATAGACCACATTTTAGGCCACAAAGCAAACTTGTCTAAATTCAAAAACATTGAAGTTATACCTTGCATTCTCTCTGACCACCAGGGAATAAAATTAGAACTCAACCCCAAAAGCCACCAAAGAATGTCCGGTATCACATGGAGGCTGAACAACACACTGCTGAATCACGAGTGGGTCATGGAAGAGATTAGAAAGGATATTCAAATATTCATGCTATTCAACAAAAATCAACACACAAATTACCAGTTCTTCTGGGACACAGCTAAGGCAAGTTTATAGCTCTGAGCTCCTACATCAATAAATTGGAGAGATCTGAAACCAACAAATTAATGACACATCTAAACCTCCTTGAAAAAGAGCAGAAACATAAACCCCAATCCTGTAGATGGAAAGAAATAATTGAAATTAAATCAGGATTAAATGAATTAGAATCCAAAATAAAACTATAGACAGAATCAACAAAAAAAGAGTTGGTTCTTCAAAAAATTACACAAAATTGACAGACCCTTAGCAAATCTTATCAGAAAAAGAAGAGAACACACATAACAAATAAACTCGGAGATGAGAATGGAAACATCAACACGGAAACAACCAAGAATCAGAACATTATAAGGGAATACTTCTCAAAACTTTATGCTAATAAGTTTGAGGACTTCACAGAAATGGACCTTTTCCTAGCAAATATTGACATGCCAAAACTAAACCAAGATGAGTTAAACCAGCTTAACAGGCCCATATCAAACATTGAAATAGAAACCGCAATAAGAGACCTTTCAGCTAAGAAAATTCCCGGACCAGATGTTTTTACAGGGGAATTTACAAGGCCTTCAAAGCAGAGCTCACACCAATACTCCTCCAACTCTTCATTGAAATTGAAAGAGAAAGTTCACTACGGAACACATTCTATGAAGTCATCATAACCCTCATCCCAAAACCAGGCAGGGACTCATCAAAGAAAGAGAATTATAGACCCATTTCTTTGATGAACCTTAATGCAAAACTTCTCAACAAAATATTGGCCAATCAACTTCAACAATTCATCCAAAAAATCATACACCACGATCAAACAGTATTCATTTCAGGGAGGCAAAGCTGGTTCAATATACGCAAATCAATCAATATTATTCTTCACTTCAACAGGAGCAATGATAAGAACTCCATGTTTATTTCAATAGATGCAGAAAAAGCATTCGACAAGATCCAACACCCCTTTATGATGAAGGTTTTGGAAAAATGAGGAATCCGTGGAACATTCCTCCATACAACAAAGGCTGTATATGAAAACCTAAACCCAGCATTATACTTCATGTTGAAAAATTGAAGCCATTTCCTCTTAACTCAGGAACAAGACAAGGATGTCCATTCTCTCCACTTCTCTTCAATCTAGTATTAGAATGCCTAGCTAGAGCAATAAGACAAGATGCAGACATAAATGGGATTCAAATAGGGAAAGAAGAAATAAAACTCTCCCTCTATTCAGTTGACATTATCTTGTATTTAAAGAATCCCATAGACTCCACTCCCACATTACTCAAGCTGATTCAAAACTTTGGCAAAATAGCCGGGTATAAAATTAACTCTAAAAAATCAATGGCTTTTCTGTATGCCAACAATGAGAAAAGTGGGGCTGATTTTAGGAAAGCAACTCCATTTGTAATAGCCCCCAAAAAATAAAATACCTAGGAATTAACTTAACCATAGAAGTGAAGGGCCTCTATGATTAAAACTTTAAAAAACTTGAAAAAGGAAATCAAATCAGAGCTTAGAAAATAGAAAAAACTCCCATGCTCCTGGGTTGGAAAAATTAACATCATGAAAATGGCAATACTTCCCAAGGCTATCTACAAATTCAATGAGATACTTATCAAAATGCCAAACTCAATCTTCAAGTAAATAGAAGAGAAAATCCAAAAATTCATATGGAACAATAAGAGACTTCGAATAGCAAACACGATCCTCAACGGAAAGAACACTGCTGGAGGAATATCAATACCAAATTTTAAACTCTACTATAAAGCCATAGTAATCAAAACAGCTTGGTACTGGGAAAAGAACAGACCTCAGGACCAATGGATTAGAATTGAAAACCCAGAAATGAACCTACAGACCTATAGCAACGTAATCTTTGATAAGGGAGCTAAAACAATAGAATGGAACAAAGACAGCCTCTTCAGTAAATGGTGCTGGCAAATTTGGTTAACTACTTGTAGAAAACTAAAATTAGATCCTTATATTTCACCCTGCACCAGAATCAACTCCAAATGGATCAAAGACCTCGGAGTCAAAGCAGATTCTATGAAAACATTACAGAATGGAATAGGAGAAACCCTAGGTCTCCTTGGCGCAGGCTGAAACTTTCTTAATAGAGACCGGGAAACACAACAAATGAAAGAAAGCTTGGAAAAATGGGATTGCATTAAATTGCAAAGCTTCTGCAAGGCAAAGGATATAGCTAGCAAGATCAATAGAAAGCCCTCGGATTGGGAGAATATCTTCACTAGCCATACAACGGGCAAGGGTCTCATATGTAAAATATACTTGGAACTAAAAAAATTAAATCCCCCAACAACGAATCTTCAAAGAAACAACTGCCCAATAAATAAGTGGGCTAATGACTTAAAGAGAAACTTCCCTGAAGAAGAAAGAAAGATGGCCAATAGACACCTGAAGATATGCTCAACCTCCCTAGCCATAAAAGAAATGCAAATCAAATCAACATTGGGATACCACCTCACTCCAGTTAGAATGGCAAAAATCAAGAACTCTAATTACAACCGATGCTGGAGGGGAAGTGGACAGAAGGGAACCTTACTGCATTTTTGATGGGAATATAAATTTGTTCAACCACTTTGGAAATCAGTAAAGAGGTTCCTCAAAAGAATTTACATAGAGTTCCTCTTTGACCTAGCAATCCCACTTTTGGGTATTTAACCAAATGCTTACAAACAAGACCACACTTAAGCTACCATCACAACTGTCTTTATTGCAGCATTGTTTATTTACCCTAGCTAAGAAATGGAACCAACCCAGATGCCCCTCAGTAGATGAATGGATCAAAAAAATGTAGTATAAATACACAGTGGAATTCTATGCCTCCATCAGAAAGAATGACATTGCCCCATTTGTTAGGAAATGGAAAGACTTGGAAAAAATTATATTAAGTGAAGTAATTGATGCCCAAAGTAACATAGGTCTCATGATTTCTCTTAATTGCAATATCTAGTATATGTATGAGTCAAGCAGAAAAGTTCAGATAAGGTGATCTTAGGAAAATGAACCCTAAGATATATATTTTAAATGTTATTTTTTTTCTTTTATGCATTTGTTTCTAACGCAATTATAAGATTATTTCTTTGTTGCTTTGTAAGTCACTCCCCCATAATCACTGCTTTTACTGTATTTGATGTCTGTATAATTTGTGGAGGGGATGGGGAAAAACAAATCGTTTAAATAAAGAGACAGTTGGACCTATTGCAACAATGAGAAGTACAAGTTTTCATGTCGAAAACGAACATTACATCTTGCGGGGGGAGGGTTGGGTGAGGGAGAGGGAGGATGGGTAGGGATGGGAAGTGTAAACAAAGGAGGAGGCTACAATGATTGATAAGAAATGTACTCACTATCTTGCCTATGTAATTGTAACCCCTCTGTACAGTATTTTCACAACAAAAATTTAAAAAAAAGAACAAGAGGAGAGATTCAATATCAAGAAATACAATCACATAAACAGGTAGAGACAGTAGAATTCCTAATGTTATTCCTGTATACTCCTGTGTACTCAGTTTTCTGGGTAGTATTTTTTTTGTTTTTCTGTGATTTTTTTTGGTTGGTCGTGGGGCTTTAACTCTGGGCCCAGACTCTGATCCTCAGCTTTTCAGCTTAAAGGGAGCGCTCTACCACTTGATCTACAGTGCCACTTCAGGTTTTCTGGTGGTTTATTGGAGGTTGGATTGTCACGATCTTTCCTGCCCAGCCTGGCTTTGAACATTGATCCTCAGATCTCAGCCTCCTGAGTAGCTAGGATTATACATGTGTGAAGAGCTTAAGTAACTCCGTTTTAATATGAAGCCCCTTGAGTTGTGCTGCCCTCAGAGTAACCCCCAAAGAGAGCTGTGCTGCCAAAGAGAAAAATAGTTCTCAGAAAAACCGCAGGTTGCCACCAACCCTGCCCACCCTTCAGGAACAGAACAGTTGCCCAGGTATTCCAGCAGAAAAGGGAAGTGTGATCCGGGAGGACTTAAACCCCCTAACTTGTGAAATTACTTGTGTGGAAACCCCCTGAGCTTGTGAGCTTGCTTGTGTGGAAATCCCCTACAGTTGTGTGTTTAATCCTATAAAAGCTGTGCTAATTTTGAGCTTGGGGCCTCTTAGCATCACTGGTTATCCAGTGTGTGGGAGACTAAGCTCAAGCTTGCAATAAGGACTCATTGATGTTTGCATTGATCATGGTCTCTGGTGGTCTGAGAGGGGGGCATCCGGAATCTGGGCACTTCACTGTGAGCCAGCAGCGCCTGGCTTGGTGGTATTGTTTTTAAATAAATCAAATAATTTATTTACACATTTTGGTGGACTAAGATATAGTTTTCAACTTATGGTGATTAGTTCAAATAACATTCTCATATAGATACTATTGAAAAACCAATGATATGTTAAGATTATGGTCTTCAATACAGCTGTGAACACATGACACAATTTACATAATAGCACTTACATGCGTGCAGTTGTCTTAAAGGCCACAGGTGGTAGAGCAAGGAGGTAAAATTTATTTTTATTTCTGCATGAAACAATTTGTAACTTTATACCAACAAACTGAATTTGAGTCTTTCCTTATTTGCAAGCTAAGGTGGAAATGTAAGGACTCTTCACTTTTCCTTTTTCCTGCTCTAGAAGTCAACAGTATTTCTGGTAAATTACATTCATTTACAGATGAGAAATGTAAGGCCAACAGTCAATATAGTGAGTAAATAATGATACTAGATTTTGTGTCTGATCTCTTCACTCTGTGTGCTTACAAAGAGAGTAATTTCATGATGGAGAGGACAAATATGAAAAGACTATGGGGAAAAACCATAGTTTGTAAATGGTTGTTTTAGGACTAGGTGACCAGTGATGAGTATTTGAAATAGGCTGGTGTTAGGGGCATATAAAGGAGTACATAGAAATCATATTAGTGACAGAACTGAGAACATCTTGATCATTCATCTGATTTAATGGCGAGAGTAGAAGGATAAGAAGAAATCTGAAATGCTTCCACATCTCTGGCTGGCAACTGTATTAGTGATATTCTCGTGATAAGGACTACAGGTAAAAAAGATGGATTTAGAGGTAAAAATTCTGATAGTTCTAAAATTTATGTTAAACAGATGCAAAGATAGGTCTGTTTAGACATCATCAATATATCCATGACCATTAATGTGAAAGAGAATAATAAAATCGGGGTCATTATTGGAGGGAAGAGGAAAAGGAAAGTTCTGACACAAGTGTGAGCAAAGTGCGCACCAGTGTGGAGAAGACTGGAAGAAAGATAAATAAGGAAACAAAAAAGTAATAAACACAGATTTACAGAAGGAAAGAATTTTCAGGAAGATGTTGTAGGAAATATATTATCTGGATTTGAAAACTAAAGGGACATAGACAAGTTCAATAAAAACAGTGTTTTGGTGAAAGTCATATTAATAAAATTTTGAGATATGAATGTGAAGCCATAAAATTGTGGATCCATGAATTCAACAGATCCTGTTGATTTTAAATGTTGGGAAAAATGCTTTTATCCTAACCTTAGAAGAATTATACAGATATAACTGTCATGAACTTTACTTAGAGGTATTCTGTGAATATTTTTGAAGATTTGTTTAGCCAAGAGACTATAGATTGAATTACAGCAAAAATAAGCCTAATGTTTCCTACAGTTCCAATCAGTGACCAATGAATCTATATCAGGTTGGAATTTTATTGAAATATCTTTAGATATGTTTGTATATTTTATCACCTACTCATTATAAATGTAGGACAAGTAACACTAGGTATTAGTTTGAATATAGAGCTTTATGGATGTGACTGAAGACTCCTCGAATTGATTCTTCTTTAGAATAGAAAATGCCTCAATAGGCATTAACACATCATAACTGCCACATATTCTTTTTAAGTGTAGTTCTTTTTAGGGATATCTCCATGCTGAAATAACTCTATCAATCAACCTGCCATAAATTTTTATATGTAGGAAGTGCTCTAATAAACTTCAAGCTTTTATTGAATGAAAGAGTTCAGACATTACCCTCACCACTTGGATTAAATGATTAAAAAGATAACATATTGTGTTTAATGCCTTTCTTTCATTTTCTCATACATATTGTGAAGTAGTGAAGGATTCTGATGTAACAATAATACAGTGTGGACTTGTATTAACACAACATCTAGTTTTAATTCAGATACTTAACTAATTAGCTCCAAATTTTGTGCATATTTATATTTCTCCTGGGAAAACTAATGAGCTCCAAGGAAATGTCCCTAAGGATATTCTTTCAATTCTAATATCACTATTTGTCTCAAAATGCAATAAATTTTACACACTCTAATGTGGGCATAGGGTAAAATTGAGGAACTTTTCTCCTCAGAAAGTGAGTACTACCCCATTGCTTAACATGGACAAGGTACCTTAATACATAGACTGGGCATGTGATAAGGATAAGTGAAATTGAACAATTTTCTTAGCAGTTTTTACAGATAAAATGGAAATAGAGCAACTATGAACTCAAAAGGAATGTGCAAAGAAGACAAAGGCCCAGAGTAGAATGTGCCAAGAATTGCTGAAGTATAATTTATTAATGATGACGAGTTTCTTACTATCTCTGTTCCCACGTATGTAATATTCTCAAGCTTTTTGGGGGAAATTTCACTTGAGGGCTTTCTAATATTAAAAATTATCACTTGATTCTAGTCTTACTCAGGACATATTTTCTATTATTTTCTAACTTTTCTACACAATCTGAGAATTGTTTCATATGTGTGTTTGAACCTATAAGTGCCTATGTGTTTATGTGCATGTTTGTATGTATATATGTATGCAAAAATCTCAAACTCTTATTCAGCAATCTTGCTCATAAATAGTACTCCATCTTTTGGCTGGTTAATTATACATAGTGTCTCAAAGACTGTTCTGTCCAGGCTGGATGCAAACTGAATTTCCCAGACTCCTTTAAATTCTTAGGTTTTATTTCTCCAGGAGTATCAACTTTTGAACTGCAAACATTTTTGTGAGTGTAAAATCTAAGCTGTAGCCCAGATTTTTAAATCGAGTTCATATAAAGATAGATAAAAATACACACTACATATGCTGAGTGTACACTGTTAGAAATGTAATCGTAAGCAGGGTGCCAGTGGCTCATGCCTATTATCTTAGCTAATCAGGAGGCTGAGATCTGAGGATTACATTTCAAATCCAGCATGAGTAGGCAAGTTTCTGAGGCACTTATCTCTAATTAACCACCAGGAAAGTGGAAGTGGTGCTGTGGCTCAAGAGGTAGAGCACAAGCTTTGAGCTGAAGTATAGAGGGACAGTGCCCAGGCACAGAGTTCAGGCCCCACTACCAACAAAAATAAAACGAAAAAAAGTAAAAGAAATGTGATCTTAGCCACCACTTCATTGCTAGTATAATTCCTGCTCTGTCAACATGGCCTATTTTCCAGTTAAGTCCATGCTCTTATATCTGACTTGCTTGGAACTGGAATTATTCTTCCATTCTCCTTTTTACAAATTTGAATGATTAGCTACCCTTATTTAGAGCTAGTAGAAGAAATACAGTGGTATCATTCTTCACGTTCCACTTAGGAGTAATGCTTTCTCTATATCACTCCCATAAGTCTACATACTGGCCATGGCTTTATTGCTTCCAAGTTGTCTTATTTGCAGAGTCTTCTATAGTGTATTGAACAATTATACTTAAACACAGAATTTCTCTTTCTCCTATTTTTATTATTTCACCTGCTTTTAACTTATGTACACTTGGGTAATAATGCACAACACAAACACTGACTAAAAATGTTTCTGAGAACCTTCTTCCCAGAGCAATTAGGAAATTTGAACTTCATACACTCCAGGATAATGTTTTTTTCTCATGTTTTTTATTGTGAAAATAATGGACAAATTGGTTAGAGCTACATAAGTAATTTAATGAGTACATTATCTAATGAGCATTGTTACCTCCTCTTTTGTTTTTACCCTGCCATCCCTTTTCTCCCCACCACCCCAATTCTCTCATCCCATCCCCAAGATGTAAAGTTCGTTTTCAACATAGTGTCTTGTTCTTCTCATTTTAACAACCGGTCATACTGTATACTTCTTTCAGCATTTTATTTCCCTTCCTCTCCCCACATTAGAAATATGTATATGCAAGATGCAGGTCACTGACATCAAATACAGTGGAAAAGGGTTATAGCATTGAGGAAGAAAATAGAAGAGAAACAAAAATATCACATAATACATGTTAGATACATTAAAAACAATAGTAAGAAAGAAAAAAACAAGATGTTTCCCTATTTGGGGGTTCATTTCATTTAACAGCATCTTATATGGCGATATGTACATGGATAATGTTTTATAAGCCATGTAAATTCCATGTTTTCTCGTTACTAAGTTGTCTCTGAAACACGTGTTACCTCATGTCCAAAGATGTCTTTGCGCTATTTCAATGAAGCCAGAAAACACTCATTTTAAGGAACTTTTACTAGAAGTAGAAACTGAATTCAGGAGAGAAATTGAACATAGAGAAATGACAAAGTTCAAGTTAATTTGTGCTCTCATTTTTACTGTACAAGAAAATAATCCAAGGCTTGAAGGAAACTCTGTCTCTGACTTTTTCGAGTGTGTTCTTAACTAATAAAACTTTTCTGTAAACTTGTACTTGAGAGTATTACAAAGAAAAAAAAATATGCTATTTGAAAGCCAGCATAGAAAAAAAGAAATGACATTGTTTTACAGTGTTCTACTTCAAAGACACAAAGACATGGAGTTTTAAAATGTCTTATGAATGGATACTTAACTCCTGAGATGATTCTCTTGTTGCAAAAGTCAGATATCCATTCCTTCATTCTGGTCCTGAGTTCACTACAGCAATAAGGATTCCAAAAAGCAGGATCCAGTGAGTATGATCAGCCAAAGGAGCCTCTTTTCAAACCTGTGCTTTAAGGATGGTCCCAAAGAAATATGTGGGTTTTTTTTTGTTTGCTTGTTTGTTTATTTAGTTTGTGCCGCTTCTTGGGCTTGAACTCAGAGGCTGGACCCTGTCCCTGAACAGGTGTCTTTCCTGCCCACATGCCCCCAAAGCTAGTACACTACTGCTTGAGCCAAAACTCCATTTCTGGCTTTTTAGTGTTTAATTAGAGATACGAATTTGACATATGCTCCTACCTGGGTTGGCTTTGTGATATTTTTAAATCCAAGTTACATACACTGTATGGACTTCTCTTTTGAACCAATAAATATAAGGTGAAGTTTATTATAAAGCTAATATTTGACAATTTTTAAAAGAATAGAACATGTCCAGCAAAGAACCCATAACTTAAATAACTCAGCAAAAGTAGGTGCACTGAATCATATTGGAAAATACTTTCTGCTTGTGAAGATTACTATTGACTTCGTCAATCCTTTTGGGGAAAATTAAAGTCAAATTTGTCCTTTTTCTGTTGGTATTGGTGCTTGAACTCTGACCCTGGGCACTGTCCCTGAGCTCTTCAGCTCAAGTTGAGTGCTCTCCCAGGTTAGTTACAGCACCACTTCCGGATTTCTGGTATCTAATTGAAGATAAATGTCTCATGGACTTTCCTGACCAGGCTAGGTTTGAAATACAATCTTCTGGTCTTAACCTCCTGAGTAGCTAAGATTACAGGGGTGAACCACCAGCACCCGGCACATATTTGCATTTATATGCACTTAATGACACTGTACACAAATAATGGAAATTTGAATAAAATGATGACATTGCAGCTTTTCAGAAAATTTGAGATAGCAATAAATATGTCATCATTTTCCATGTTGTTACATTAATGACTCATGTGCTATTGGAGTCTTACTCTAGCATCCTCTGATGTCTGTGTCAGTGGATTTAGTATAAATAATTGCTAGTAGAGAAATAGAGAAAGACAGATTTTTAGAAAACAAAGGAGATCAGATATGAAAGAACAACATAGAATGAGATACAACTTATCACACAGAGATTAAGAACTAGCCTAAGCGATTTAGACTGCTAAAGGCAATCAGGAATAAGCCTAGTTGATAAATAGCTCTTCAATAACCAAATATGGTTCCGTAGAAGAGTTTCTGGCATAATTTAGTAATTATCATTCATTTCTTCCTTCTGGATTTATTCCTTCACTTCTATAACAACTATGTATTAGCTGGCGCCTTTTTGGTGCCACGACTGACGAAAAAGATTTCCAAATCTCACTTAGACTACCCTTCTCATTGTGATTAGCAGTGACTGCTCAAAAGCCTGGCATCTTTGAATTTCCAAGATTAATCTTCACCTGATATCTAAGCACATTCCTGACTTTAATTGCCATGACCTACTAACAAAACGATTTTTTTCCCTCAAAACAATCTTCTAAGATAGGTAAAGTACATGAATTAAGAACTATTGTTAGGTCATAGTTGGAAGGAGCAATTATATATTCCAAGTGTAGGTTCTTTATTTGTCATTTATTAGCTAAATGAATTTTTGCCAGTCCTGGGGCTTGAACTCAGGGCCACGGAACTCTTCCTGATATTTTTTTGCTTAAGGCTAGCACTCTACCACTTGAGGCACAGCACAATTACTTTTTCTGTTTATGTGGTATTGAGTAATTGAACCCAGGGTTTCATGCATGCTAAGCAATCACTGTACCATGAAGCCACATTCCCAGGACCCTAAATGACTTTCTTAAGATGGCATTACTTTTTCATTCCATTACTAAGTATTATAATTTAGGCAAGATGGTAGAAATCGAAATGGAAAACAACACTAAGTCCTTTAAGGCTGACATTCCTATCACATCACTAAGGAAGTACAAGGCTAAGTCCTGCAGGACTCATAGAGCTGTTGCATGTGACATTATCATGTTAAAAACCATGAGAAGGCATCTATGACATCCATAACATTCTGCTTCCACTTTCAAGTTCAAGAGCCAAAAACTAAGCCTTTTTATTGATTGGGTTGTTTCCTAGGAAGAAAGAGGATGTGGAAGGTGATGTTGGAAAAATATTCATATTGGCTCCCAGTCCACATTTTTTGCATTTTTAAAAAGTGCTACAGATGAACTCCCACATCTGCTTGACTATGCTGTCTGTACAAGATGTGGATAAATGAAGACATTTATTCTTGTGGATAGTCACATATATTAACAAAATCCAGTTCTGGAAAAAAGTTACTAGTATAAAGTATTGTATATAAAATCGTTTCATGTCCTAGTAGAACAAGATGTAGTATTGAAATGATTTCTCCAGATTTCTTTGAGATTTTATGTTGTCTCAGTATTAAAATGTTCTCTAATTCCAGTAATATATAAGCACTAAAGACATGATTTGAAGATCTTAATAGTTTTAGAAACAAAGGTACATAATAGTATCCTTCCTGCAGAGACATGTGATGGCAAGTATGACTGATTGTATTATAGTTGTCTTCTTTTTCCTCTTCATCTCAAGTGTTGCATATCTTGACATATTAGTCTGTTCTGCATCAGCTTCCTGTAGGTGTGATTTGCCTCTACTCTGCAATGTCAAGATGGGTCATGTGACCCATTTCAGCTTACAAAAGTGAACCAGAAATGGCCAAAGGCTATTTCTAGGGGAAGATTTCTATCCCATTGTCTGTGTCTAAGAGCTAACTTCTTTCCCCTTAGCTATAAAAATAGCATATTTCCAGAGGGGATTTTCTTTCAACTTGTATACTGGAAGAATATAGCATGTGAAATTGAGGCAAAACTCAAACACAGCAAGAATTAAGCTAATATTAGAATATTATATTGATATCACTTACTTACCATTCTTGTCTACCTTTATGATAGTTGATAAAGCACATCAGAATTTAAGAAATACTAAAAAAAATACTAAACAGTTAACACTTCCTGTTTGGTGCTATTACATATTTTTAATAAATAAACATTCTCTATGTGATTACTTGAGGGGTTGACTTTTTCTATAAATGTGTTTAATCACTCTATCTATCCACAATCATTATTATACCGAACTTGTGATTGAGATGAGGAAGAAAAAAAATCTAGATTTCTCACTTCTCTTTTCCCCTTCTCCTTTTTCTATTGAGAATTCTTATCCTTTCTGAAAATTCTCCTATTAATAAAGGAACAATGAGACATTGTGGATATCATACAAAAGGTTTCAAAGCCAGAATTTTATTCTTTCAGAAATAGATGAAGAAAATCAGAGTGGCTCAAGGAAGAAGAAAAACATGAAAACATTATTTTCCCCCTTTCTGGCTTCAACAATAGAGTCTGAATAGGATTCTAAATATCTAATAAACCATTTGCCTTGGCTAATTTTTTAAAAATATAGTGTTCTTTAAATAAATTATAATTTTAAAATTTTTAAAAATTTTAAATAAATAGTAATTTGTTGTTTGCTTTTGGTAGGCATGACAAAAGATTGCATTAACATTGTGTGAGTAGAAAGGATAAATTTTTATCAGAATCTAAACAAAATGAAAAATATATGGTGTTAAGATAAATAACTTTTAGGTACATCTTCGACATGGCACACACACGGGGACATCTTTTTTCTTCTTTTGCTCTCCACACATCAATAAGCAGTTCATGTAATTCAAATAGATGTGTTTCTTTCAGAAATAGATTAGACATAAAAAAGTTAGAGGAAGAGAACCAGTATTGGTGGTACATTCTTTAAAAATAGTAGTCAAATAACTATTAACCATAATTCCAAAATAACAATCAAATGCTCTTGAAAAGAGAATATTGTAAGCAGAATATACAAAAAGTGATAATGCCAGAACTGTTTCAGCAGCTGCTCTCTGACATTTAAGATTTCTAGTACATGACAATGTTTTAATCAGGATTAAATGATTTCAGGAACTAATTTTTTTCTAGTTATACTTCATTGAAGAAATATGTTGTTCAAAATTAATGAAAGGATAGAAGGTTATAGTAGAAATAATGCTTACACACTCATTGTGGTAGGGAGTAAAACATCTTACCAAAATATCTATAGTCCCGAAATATCTAATCCATCTAATGTAGATCTACATTTTATATGAGTTTGTAAAATAATCACCTTTCATTACCCAAGGAGCATAATTATCAGATGGGAAGTATACTCAAAAGTCCCAGGTGTAGTTCAAAGGGACATGCTTAAGTAAGAACCATCAGAAAGATGTAAAGATGCTACATTAGAAGATAAAGGAAAAGACAACAATCCAGATTCTGAAGTTTCTGGAAAGAGGAAGAGGAGGAAGTAAATGCCTTTTCCACTAGAATCATCTGAAAAATATTTTAGCTCTGTAGGTGGCTTAATTTTAATCTAGTGAGACTTCTTTTAGATTTCTGTCCTTCAGAACTGTAAAATGTTAAATACGGATCATTCAAGCCAATTAACATGTAGACATATTTTACAGCAGATTTGGTTTAGTAAACTAACTCAACTACAGCCTTTTCCTGATGCAGCTACAAGAATACCACATATCCTAGTGTCTGAGAATAAGAAAAAATTGCCACCAGCTTTGTACACATGTATGATGAGCATACTACTAAGGACCTTGCATTAATGGAGTCTTCAAATTCTAAATAATACTTAAATAAGAAGCTCCCTATCTTCATTTTCATATTTGGGGATCACTAAGTACCAAAGTTATGTAGAAGGTTAAGGTAAGAATGTAGAAATGAAATCTGTCTCCTAATATTATAAAGATAGTTTATGTTATTTTGATTTACAGTTTCTAAGGTAATAAAAAAATAAAACGGAAACAGTAACTCAATTTTCTATCCTTCCTAACTTTCCAACAGAAATTAGAGAATACAGTAAAGATACAGCAATCCCAGGACGGTATAGGATGTTATAGGATCACTAGATGGGTCCCCTGGAACACTGGGAAACAAAATCTACATCTAAATATTGTGATATTGCTAGAAAATAGTTTATACTATGCTAAGTCTTTGATAATTGAACATAGAGAAATGACAAAGTTCAAGTTAATTTGTGCTCTCGTTTTTACTGTACATGAAAAGAATCTAAGGCTTGAAGGAAACTCTGTCCCTGAATTTTTCAAGTGTGTTCTTCACTCATATAACACTTGTCTGTAAACTTCTAGTTGAGAGTATTACAAAAGGAAACAATATGCCATTTGAAGGCCAACATAGATGAAAAGGAAATAACGTTGTTTTTTTTTCTTTTCTTTTTTATTTTTATTGTGAGAATACCGTATAGAGGAGTTACAATTACATGGGCAAGATAACGAGTACATTTCCTATCAAGAATTGTTGCCTCCTCTTTGTTTCCCCTTCCCATCCCTTCCCATACTCCCTTCCCTCCCCCCACCTGGTCCTCCCCCCCCACACCAAATTTGAAATTTTCTTTTTTTTACATAACGACTTGTACATCTCATTGTTGCAATGGGTCCACCTCTATCCCTAGTTAAATGATTTACTTTTGCCCTTCCCTTCCACAAATTATACCAATATCCAATACACTGAAAGCAGTGGTTATACTGTGGCAGAGGGACATACAAAGCAACAAAGAAATCATCTTAGAAATATGTTAGAAACAATTGCATGAAAGGAAAAAAATTGAATACTTATCTTGGGGTTCATTCCCCTAACATCAAGAAAATGTGGTATATATACACAATGGAATTCTATGCCTCCATCAGAAAGAAGTGCATTTGTTAGGAAATGGAAAGTATTGGAAAAAATTATGTTAATTGAAGTAAGCCATGCCCAAAGAAACATAGGTCCCATGGTTTCCCTTATTTGCAACAACTAGTATATGTCTGAGTCAAGCTGAAAATGTTAGATAAGTTGATGTTAGGGGAATAACGTTGTTTTAAAAGTTTTCTTCAGCAAAGAAACAAAGACATGGAGCTTTAAAAGTGCCTTATTCATAGATATTTCACTCCTGACATGATTCTCTTGTTGAAGGAGTCAGTTATCAATTCCTTTAATCTGCTCCTAGGGTTCTCCATAGCTACAGGGATTCCAAAAAGCAAGATCCAATGAGTATGATCAGCAAAAGGAGCCTCTTTTCAAACCAATGCTTTAAGGATGGTCCCAAAGAAATATGTGGGGTTTTTTATTGTTTGCTTGTTTGTTTGTTTGGTTTGTGCTGGTTCTGGGGCTTGAACTCAGAGGCTAGACCCTGTCCCTGAACAGGTGTCTTTCCTGCCCACCTACCCTCAAAGGTAGTACTCTACTGCTTGAGCCAAAACTCCATTTCTGGCTTTTTTGGTGTTTAATTAGAGATAAGAATTTGACATATGCTCCTACCTGGGTTGGCTTTGTGATATTTTTAAATCCAAGTTACATACACTGTATGAACTTCTCTTTTGAACTAAGAAATATAAGGTGAAGTTTATTATAAAGCTAATATTTGACAATTTTTGAAAGAAGAGAATATGTCCAGCGAAGAAGCCATAACTTAAATAACTCAGCAAATGTAGGTGCACTGAATCATATTGGATAATACTTTCTGCTTGTGAAGATTACTATTGACTTCGTCAATCCTTTTGGGGAAAATTAAAGTCATATTTGTCCTTTTTCTGTTGGTATTGGTGCTTGAACTCTGACCCTGGGCACTGTCCCTCAGCTCTTCAGCTCAAGTTGAGTGCTCTTCCAGTTTAGTTACAGCACCACTTCCGGATTTCTGGTGTCTAATTGAAGATAAATGTCTCATGGACTCTCCTGACCAGGCTAGGTTTGAAATACAATCTTCTGGTCTTAACCTCCTGAGTAGGTAAGATTATAGGAGTGAACCACCAGCACCCGACTCATATTTGCATTTATGTGCACTTAATGACACTGTACACAAATAATGGTAATTTGAATCAAATTATGACATTGCAGCTTTTCAGAAAATTTGAGGTAGCAATAAATATGTCATCCTTTTTCATGTTGTTATATTATGAGTCATGAGCTATGGGACTCTTACATTAGCATCCTCTGCTGTCTCCTTATGTGGACTTAGTATCTGAAATTGTTCTTTGAGAAATAGAGAAAGACTGAGATTTTTAGAAAGCAAAGGAGATTAGGTATGAAAGAGCAGCATAGAAGAATAAACAACTTACCACACAGAGATTAAGAACTGGCATAAGTGATTAGATTGCAACGGCAATGAAGAATAAGCCTAGTTAATAACTAGTTGTTCAATAACCAAAAATGGTTCTCTAGAACAGTTTGTGGTATATCTTAGTTATTATTATCATTTATTCCTTCCATCTGGAGTTATTCCGTCTCTTCTGTCAAAACAATTAATGAACCTCTGCCTTTTTGGTAGCATGACTTACCAAAAAGGTTTCCAAATCTCACTTAGACTACCCTTCTCATTGTGATTAGCAGTGACTACTCAAAAACCTGGCATCTTTGAATTTCCTGGATTAATCTTTACTTGATATCTAAGCTCATTCCTAGTATTAATTGTTATGACCTATTAAAAAAACGTGTTTTCTTGTTCAACACAGTATTGTAATATAGGTAAAGTCCATGCATGATTTAAGGATTATTGTTAGGTACCAGTTGGAAGGAGCAATTATATATTCCAATTATGGGTTTTTATTTTGCATTTACTAGTTAAATGACTCTATGGCAGACCTGGGACTTGAAATCAGGGCTAAAAATCTTTTCCTGAGCTCTTTTTTTATTTAATCAAAGCTAGCACTTTACCACTTGAGACAAAGCACCCCTTCCAGTGTTTCTTTTTCTGGTTATGTGGTACTGAGGAATTGAACCCAGGTTCATGCATGCTAAGCAATAACTGTTACATGAAGCCACATTCCCAGAGTCCTAAATGACATTCTTTTTTTTAATATTAATAAGTTTTTTTGTGAAAATACATTACAGAGGGGTTACAATTACATGAGCATGGTGATGAATACATTTCTTATCAAGCATTGTTGCCTCCCCCTTTGTTTCTCCTTACCATCCCTGCCCACCGATCGCTCCTCCGCCCCCCACCCTGCCAAAGTTGTAAAGTTTGTTTTTCGACATAACGTCTTGTTGCAATGGGACTGTCTTAAGATGACATTACTTTTTCATTCCGTTAATATGTATTATAATTTAGGACAGGTGGTATAAAAGGAACTGGAAAAGAATACTAAGTCCAGTAAGGCTGACATACCTAAAGATTGTGAAATAGCTAGGAAATAGTATACATTATGCTGTCTTTAATATTTTAGGTTTGATTACACAAAAACTTTCTTTTCTTAGGAAATGACCCTTTATTAATACTCAATATTTGTAGCATATAACCCAGAAACAAACAATGCTTCTAAATGTAAACAAGCATGATACTAATAGTAACCAAGCCTACTTCCATCGCTATAGCAGATGAATAAGAATGATTTTGGGGAATAGTTAACAGTCTTAAACTTTTTCATACCTTTCCTCTTCTCCAAAATGAGACGCCCTAGTCAAGATATGATAAACATTAATAAAGGATTTTTATATTTTTTCTTGTTCACACCAAAGCAAATATACTTTCCTCTTTGCAAGCCTGACTTTGAAAGAATCAGGCCCTCAAAATTATTTTATTTTATTTTATTTTATTTGAGAACATACTGTACAGAGGGGTTACAATTACATGGGCAGGATAATGCATACATTTCTTACCAAGCATTGCAGCCTCCTCCTTTGTTTACCCTTCACCTCCCTTCCCAGCCTCCCCCCTCCCCCCCACCCAATCATACCCCCCTCCCCCCATACACCGACATTGTAAAGCTGGTTTTGACATGACATTTTGTACTTCTCATTGTTGCAACAGGTCCACCTGAATCCTTAAACGACTTGTTTGTCCCCATCTCCTCCACATGTTATACTGACATCAAATATAGTGAAAGCGGGGGTTACACTGTCGGGGAGGGACATACAAAGCAACAAAGAAATAATCTTATAAATGCGTTAGAAACACATGCATGAAAGAAACGAAAACATTAAAATACATATTTAAGGGTTTGGAAAATGAACCCTTAAATATGTATTTTAATGTTTTCGTTTCTTTCATGCATGTGTTTCTATATACGTTTTAATCCTGCTAGAAGTTAATATTTGAATAAATTGTTATGTGTAAGTCAATGTTCACTTTTTAATTTGCCCAAATTCTGTCTAACCTATCACCACTTATTAAAGAGAATGTCATTCCACAAATATTTGGTTTAAACCTTATTAAATATTCCTTGATAATATTTATGTGGACCTAATCTGGTGCTTTACAGACCCATTGAACTGTATAATCTTTCCTCTACAAATATAACAATTTTAAATTAACACCTTTAAAATTTGACAGAGAAATATATTACAGTTTATCTTTCTTTGTCAGTGAGTCAAAGATTGCTAGTCAAGTGTTTTTAGAAATTGTCACATACATAAATAAACTGTGAAGCTGGCCATTCTTGGCTCTTGTTTTTAATTCTAGCTGCATAGGAGGCTGAGATCTGAGCATTGCTGTTCAAAGCCAGCTGGAATATGATTGTCTTTAAGACTCTTATGTCCAATTAAACACCAGAAAATTAGAAGTGGCACAATTGCTCAATGAGTAGAGCATTCACTTTGAAATGAATAGCAGAGGGACAGCGCCCAGGGCCAGATTTCAAGCCCCATGAATGATGATAAAAAAGGGGAGGAGACAATTTACATGTTTGCTCAATTGTATCCTCCAATGCAACAAAATTTTATGTCTCCATTTATTTGGATTTTTGCTTTTATATTCAGTATAGTATAATTTTCAATGACAGTGGGTGAACACACTTTAATACATTTTGACGATGTGTGAAGATAGCACAAAGAAATTCACAGACAACTGTTGAAACATAAAAGGCAATGGGAATGGAGAAAGAGAAATGGGTTAATCAGGCCCTTCATCAATATGTGCGAGTATAAAATATTTCAATAAGATTTCTTCGTACAGTTAATATACACCAATGAATAAATATCTTCCAAAGATTTTGGTATTCAAGTAGGATATAAAGGATAAATACACATTCTGTGGTGAAATGAAAGAATGATAGATGAGAAAATACCTACTTATAGTGATTGTGTAAATAAACTATGAAATTTGGTCAACATTCTGAGGGCTCATGGCTCATTGGACTGGAAGGCTGCTGGTATCTAAGATAATACTAAAATGTTAGACTTGAGTCTATCTTTACGACTGCTTAATACTATTGCTTTTTTAGTCAGTATTCCTTTTTATTGTTATTGTTGTTGGTGGTGGTCGTGGGCCTTGAAGTCTGGGCCTATGTGCTCTCCCTCAGCTCTCCAGCTCAAGGTTAGAGCTCTACCACTTGAGCTATACAGCCACTTCCGGTTTTCTGGTGATTTATTGGAGATAAGAGTCTGATAGACTTTTCCTGCAAAGGGTGGCTTGGAAACTCCATCATCAGATCCCAGCTTCCAGAGTAGGATTATAGGTGTGAGCCACTGGTGCCCTGCTCCTGTGTACAACATCTTAACCATAAAATAAAATAAAGTAAAATCAAAAAAGGACATGTTTGTCTAATAATGTAAAATTATAACTTACAGACAAATGAAAATAATAATATACGTATATGCCTATATACATATATGTTCACATCTGTATATATGTATATATGTATATATAGGTATTTGTATTATAAAAATATAAGTATGAATCTATGCATATGTACACATAGTGTGCATACATGTGCATTTATTTAAATAGACTTGAATCAGAAATATATTAAGAGCATATTGATGTCAAGGAAATACTACAACCATCCTGAATAAGTTATCAAAAAATCCAAATACGTATCTCTATAGTAATGTAAAAACAACAAAGGAACATATGGAAAGATCATAACATAGCTAGACATTGCATACATATGGAGATTAGTGATAATAGAAAAAATAAGATAGCCCTGCACAACAATTATGTAGAAATTGGAATCCTTATACAATGGTGCTTGGCACTTAAAATGATATAGTCAGTTAAACATACTGGCAATCTTTAAGATATTACACATAGAGTTGCCTCTATGATCCAGCATTTTGAATTATAATTTTATATAAAAATAGATTTAAACATATGTTCAATGAGACACATATACAAGAATATACATAGCAAAACCTTTTACAATAACATACAATAAAATATTGAAATGCCCATTGAGGATGTTATACAATTATTCATATTCTTACAAAACAATATACTCTATCCATGAGAAAAATTTACATGGACTTACTTTGCAAATAGTAATAATACATGGGAGAAATGGATAAAATAGACTACATTTTCTAATTATATGAGCTTTTTAAAATTGGCCCATCTATAGAGGTAGAATATGAAATAATAGCTGCTCAAGGGGAGGGTAGGTTGAAATGATGACAGGAAGTGACTACTAATAAATACTGCAGTATTTTGAGAGGTTAGTAATGACAAAATGTTATAGAACTGAAGGTGATGTTCTTACTCCAACTCTTTATCATTCTATGAATCATTGTACTTTATCAAAGAATTACAGAGTGCTTTTGCATTAAACTTAGGAAAAATTTTAGTATAGTAGTGGGTGAATCTGAGTGATAATTTAAAATTTAAAATCACAGAATTCTATAATGTATAACTTTAGTATGTTGATGAATAAGCCTATTAATAAAATATGATCTGTGATATATCCTCTGAGTGACTATACATGACATTGTGAGTCAGTGAATATTCTACAAAATTATGTAAATTGAAGGATGAGATAGGATTGAGAAGATGAGGGATAAAGATCATCAAGATGTATTGTATTGGCCATGGAATGTGGTTTAGTGGTAGACTGCGTGCCTTGCATGTGTGGGTTTGATTCCTCAGTACTACATAAGCAAAAAAAAGCTAGAATTGACACTATGACACAAGTCATAGAGTGTTAGCGTGAGGAAACAGAAGTTCAAGGAAATTGCCAAGGCCCTGAGTTCAAGCCCAGGACTAGTCAAAAAAATGCATTGAATTAAGCCACGCACTAGCGGCCCACGCCTGTAATCCTGGATAATCAGGAGGCTGAGGATTGAGGATTGAAGCCAACCCAGGCAAGAAAGTCTGTGAAATTCTTATCTTCAATTAAATGTCAGAAAAACCTGAAAGTGCTACGATGCCTCAAGTGATAGGGCTGTAGCATCCATCCAAAGGCACTCAGAAACAATGCCCAGACCCAGAGTTCAAACCTCACGAGAGAAAAAAAAGAAGAAGAAAAGCTCACTAAGAACTATTCATAAACTGCTTTGTCAAACAGAAACTCCCATACAACTATTTAAAGTCAATTAAAAATATGATAAAATACAAGTCATTTTGGGAAACAGATATAGATAGTATAGATGGGACAAAATAAATTTTATATAATTTAGTTTGAGTTGAAATTCGTACTATAGTCTTCTTACATCAATTATGAAACTGACAATACTGCCAATTATAGTTCCATTTCCTTGAGGAACAGATTGTATTTTGCAGTTTTTTCATAGAAAACTATAGAGGTCATTTTTTTTGCCTCTTATTGAAATATATCTGGTATTTTAAAGTAGATATGTGCTAAGATAATATTAATTTAATCAATCATTTCATTAGGGCTTTGTGAGTCAGTTTTTTTTTAGTAAACCTTATCACTTATAATAAATGAGAGCATACTGTGACTTTATAAAATTAATTTAAAAGGGGGAAAGACTAATCCTGGCTTCTGATTTTATGCATTTCAGTTTATGTTTCTTTTTTTTTCTTTTTATTGTGAAAATGCTGTACAGAGAGGTTACAATTACATGGGCAAGATAATGAGTACATTTCTTATCAAGCATTGTAACCTCGTCCTTTGTTTCCCCTTCAAATCCCTTCCCAACTTCCCCCACCCAATATTCCTCACCCCCACCAAAGTTGTAAAGTTGTACCCCCACCCCTCCATTGTTGCAATGGATCTACGTGTATCCCTAATTAAACTATTTGTTTTTTCCCTTTACATCCACAAATTATACCAACCTCAAATACAGTGAAAGCAGGGCTTATACCATGGGTGAGGGACATACAAATCAACAAAGAAATAATCTTTTTTTTTAATTGTATTTTATTTTATTTGAGAACATACTGTACAGAGGGGCTACAATTACATGGGCACGATAATGCATACATTTCTTACCAAGCATTGCAGCCTCCTCCTTTGTTTACCCTTCACTTCCCTTCCCCCCCTCCCCCAACAAAGAAATAATCTTTTCAATGTGTTAGAAACACTCACCTGAAAAAAAAATCTGAATATATATCTTAGGGTCCATTTTCCTAACATCAACTTATCTGATATTTTCTGCTTGCCTCAAACATATACTAGTTATTGCAAATAAGGGAAACCATGGGACCTATGTTTCTTTGAGCTTGGATAAATTCACAATATAATTTTTCCAAGTCTTTCCATTTCCTAAAAAATGGGCAATGCCATTCTATCTAATGGAGGCATATAATTCCATTGTGTATATATACCACATTTTCTTGATCCATTCATCTACTGAGGGGCATCAGGGTTAGTTCCATATCTTATGAATGGTAAATAATGTTGCAATAAACATAGTCATGTTGGTAGCTTTAGTGTGGCCTTGTTTGTGATCATTTGGGTAAATGCCCAAAAGTGGGATTGCTGGGTCGTAGGGGAGCTCTATGTACTGCTTTCCAAAGTGGTTGAACAAGTTTACACTCCCACCAACAATGCAATAATATTCCCTTCTAAACACATCCCCTCCAGCAACTGTTATTATTAGCGTTCTTGATTATACCCATTCTAACTGAGGTGAGGTGGTAGCTCAACGTTGTTTTGTTTTAAATTTCTTTTATGGCTAGAGAGGTTGAGCATTTCTTCATGTGTCTATTGGCCATTGTTATTTCCTCTTCAGAGAAGTTTCTCTTTAAGACTTTACCCACTTATTTATTGGGCTGTTGTTTCTTTGAAGATTTGTTGTTGGGGGATTTAATTTTTTGAGTTCCAGGTATATTTTAGATATGAGACTCTTGTCTGTTGTAAGGCTAGTGAAGATCTTCTCCCAATCTTAGGCTTTCTATTAATCTTGCTAGCTATGTCCTTTGCCAAAAAGAAACTGCAATTTCATGCAATGACATTTGTCCAACATTTCTTTACATGGTTGTGTTTCTGGGTCTCTATTAAGAAAATTTCGGCCTGTGCCAAAGAGAACTACGGTTTCTCCTGTTCCATCCTGTAATGTTTTCAGGATGTCTGCTTTGACTCCGAGGTCTTTTATTCATTAGGAGTTGATTCTGGTGCAGGGTGATATATAAAGGTCTAGCTTTCATTTTCTGCAAGTAGTTATACAATTTTGCCAGCACCATATACTGAAGAGGCTGTCTTTCTTCCATTCCAATTTTAGCTCCATTAGATGTCTATAGGTCTGTAGGTTCATTTCTGGGTGTACTATTGTATTCCATTGGTCCTGAGGTCTGTTCTTGTGCCAGGACCAATCTATTTTGCTTACTATGGCTTTGTAGTAGAGTTTGAAATTTGGTATTGATATTCCTCCAGTACTGTTCTTACTATTGAGGATCGTTTTAGCTCTTCTGGGTCTTTTATTTTTCTATATGAGTTTTTGGATTGCCACTTCTATTTCCTTGAAGAATGAGGATGGAATATTGCTAGGTATCGAATTGCACTTGTAGATAGCCTTTGGAAGTACTGCCATTTTCACAATTTTGATCTTTCCAATCCAGGAGCATGAGAGTTTTTGCCATATTCTAAGTTCCGTTGGATTTCCTTTTTCAGGTTTTTAAAGTTTTCATCATAGAGGTCCTTCATTTCTTTGGTTAAGTTAATTCCTAGGTATTTTATCTTTCATGGGGTTATTATGAATGAAGTTGCTTTCTTAATTTCAACCACACTTTTCTCATTGTTGGCATACTGAAAATCATTGATTTTTTAAATTTTTATTTATTTTTTATTGTGAAAATACTGTACCGAGGGGTTACAATTACATGGGTCAGATAATGAGTACATTTTTTATCAAGCATTGTTGCCTCCTCCTTTGTTTCCCCTTCTCATCCCTTCCCATCTGCCCCCCGCCCCCCCAGGTAATCCTCCCACCCCCACCACCAAAGTTGTAAAATTCGTTTTCTACATAACAACTTGTAGTTCTCATTGTTGCAACGGGTCCATCTGTATACTTATTTAAACGTCTTGTTTTTCCCCTTCCCCCCCACAAATTTTACCGACATCAAATACAGTGAAAACAGGGGTTATACTGTGGGGGAGGGACATAGGAAGCAACAAAGAAATAATCTTATAAATGCAGTAGAATCAGTCGCATGAAAGAAAAAAAAAACTTTTGAATACATGTCTTAGGGTTCATTTCCCTAACATCACCTTATATGACCTTTTCTGCTTTAAAGTCATTGATTTTTGAGGGCTAATTTTATACCCTACTACTTTGCCAAAGTTTTGAATCAGCTTGAGTAATTTGGGCGTGGTGTCTGTGGGATTCTTTAAATACATGATCATGTCATCTGCAAACAGGGAGAGTTTTACTTCTTCTTTCCCTCTTTGGAGCCCCTTTATTTTTGCATGTTGTCTTATTGCTGTAACTAGGCATTCTAATACTAGATTGAAGAGCAGTGGGACAGTGGGCAACCTTGTCTCGTTCCTGAGTTAAGAGGAAATATCTAGTTTCTAACCATTAATTATAATGCTGGCTGTAGGTTTGTCAAATACAGCTTTTATTGTATTGAGGATTGTTCCATGGATTCCTAATTTTCCAGAACCTTCATCATAAAGGGATTTTGGATCTTGTCAAATGCTTTTTCTGCATCTATTGAGATAACCATATGGTTCTTTTCCTTGCTATTGTTGATGTGATGAATTCTATTAATTGATTTGCGTATATTGAACCAGCTTTGCATCCCTGAAATTAATCCTGTTTGATCGTGGTGTATGATTTTTTTGGATGAATTGTGGAAGGCGATTGGCCAAAATTTTGTTGAGAAATTTTGCATCAACATTCATCAAAGAAATTGGTCTATAGTTCTCTTCCTTTGAGTCCCTACCTGGTTATATGATGTGTGTTATGATGGCTTCATAGAATGTGTTCAGTAGTGAGCTTTCTCTTTCAATTTCATTGAAGAGTTGGAGGAGTATTGGTGTGAGCTCTGCTTTGAAGGCCTTGTAAAATTCTGCTGTAAAACCATCTGGTCCTGGGCTTTTCTTAGATGAGAGGTCTCTTATTCTATTTCAATGCTAGATATGGGCCTGTTAAGATGTTTTAACTCATCTTGGTTTAATTTCAGTGTGTCAGCATTTGCTAAGAAAAGGTCCATTTCTGCCAAGTTCTCAAACTTATTAGCATAAAGTTTTGAGAAGTATTTCATTTCCATTTTCATCTCTGAATTTATTTATTTGGGTGTGTTCTCTTCTTTTTCTGATAAGATTTGCTAAGGGTCTGTCAATTTTGTTAATTTTTTCTCAGAGCCAATTCTTTGTTTAATTGATTCTTTCTATGGTTTTTTTGATTGTAATTAATTTAATTCTGATTTAAATATAATTATTTCTTTCCATCTACTGGATAGGGGTTTGTCTTGCAGTTCTTTTGCAAGGAGAATCAGATGCCTCATTAAATTTTTGGTTTCAGATCTCTCCAATTTGTTGATGCAGGAACTCAGAGCTATAAACTCGCCCCTTAGTACTGCCTTGGCTGTGTCCCAGAGTACCTAGTAGTTGTATGTTCATTTTTGTTGAATATCATGAAAATTTGAATTTCCTTTCTTATCTCTTTCCAGACCCACTGGTGATTCAGCAGTGTGTTGTTCATCCTCCATGTGTTTCAGGACTTTCTTTGGTGGCTCTTGGTGTTAAATTCTAATTTTATTCCCTTGTAGTCTGAGAGAATGCATGGTATAAGTCTAATGTTTTTAATTTGGACAGTTTGCCTTGTGACCTAAAATACAGTCTATTTTGAAAAATGTTCCATGTGCTGCTGAGAAAAATGTGTATTCTGATTCTGTTGGGTGAAATATTCGGTAGATATCTGTTAAATCTAGTTGATCTATGCAGTTGTTTATATCTGCTGTTTCTCTGCTGAGTTTTTGCCGACTTGATCTATCTAATGTGGAAAATTTTGTGTTAAAGTCCCCAACAACTAATGTCTTTGGATTTATATCTGATTTGAGGGAAAGTAGAGTTTCTTGGATAAATTTAGGTGCTCAATTGTTTGATGAATAGATATTTAGAATTGTAATATCCTCCTGAATGAGAGATCCCTAAATTAGGATGTAGCGACCTTCTCTATCCCTTCTTATTAATTTTAATTTGAAGTGTATTTTATCTGATATTAGGATTGCAACTCCTGCGTGTTTTTATGGGGACTGTTTGCTTGGTGGATTTTGTTCCAGCCTTTCACATTGAACATGTGTTTGTTTTTATGGGCAATATGTTACTCCTGAAGGCAATAGATAGAAGGTATGCTGGCTATGGCCGCTGCTGCCACTGCCACTGCAGCCGTGGCTACTGGCAAGTGCTCAGATCTGTCTCCTTGCCTTGATTTTCCCTCTCTGGTCTAACTCTCAGTCCTGTGATGACACACTTGGTATGATTCTCTGGCTTAGGACTGTTCACTGGAACACTAAAACTGCTTTCAATGCGAGAGCTTGTTTTGCCTCCAACATCTCCTCTGCCATCTTCTCAGAAATCCTCAGTTTATGTTTCTTATCCTCATTGCTTCGGGTTGGTGTTGACACATTACCCCATATCAGGAACATGTGATGGAGTATGTGTATTCATGGAAGCCAGGAATTAAAGAAGAGGAGGAATAGGCCTGGGAGATGGAGAAAGAAGAGGAGGGGAAAACGGAGAGGGAGAATGAAAAGGACAAGGAGAAGGAAACGTAAAGAAAAAGAAGGAAGAGGAAGAAAGGACTTTTATCTTAACATACTCTTTGATCACAAGTTCTCAGTAACCAAATCTCTACAACTATGCCGACAAGAAAGGGATCAACTCTTTATGGCAACATAATGAAAGATAATTATTAATCTCAAACCTTTATGATTTAAGATTTAATTTCTAGAGTGGTGGGTAAATATTTCTATTTATTGGGATAACTTCTGTTCCTAAATATTAACTTGAATTCATCAGAGAAGCTATTTGACATTGAGGTGCTTATACTATTACTGGAGAGCTATTTTGAGTGCAAATACATTTTATTTAACAGATAAGGAAGCTTCAAGAGATTTCATTTTTTGATGTTCAAAAGTGACTATTTCATATAACTCATAATGACTTGAATTATTCATAATTTTATGATATTTCCATTCATTTTTTTGTCATCTAAAGTGAGATTCTTTCTTTCTATTTGATGGAAAAATAAATAATATCACAAGCACTTATTTCTTATTCTATAGAGTAGGTATAATATTAATTTCCTACCATTCAAAAATAAGTTATATTCAAGTCTATAGGAATAATTTATCTCATATGGAGATTGATTCAATTTCTAAAAATCACTGTTGACATAAAATACATGAAATTCAGTATTTCTGTGAAATGTCTTGGTAATAAAAACTCAGAAATACATGACCAGTAACTAAGATTTTCATATACTCAAAAAATGTATGAATCTATACTTGATGTCAAAAAAAAGTTTAGGTTTAAAAGAAGAGAAAATCATGTGACCGCAGTAGATAATGATTTAATGAAAAATTGCTTCATTCAACCTGACAGAGCCTATTGCTTTTAGCTTACATGAGAAATTTGATTAATGATCCCTTTCTTGCTTTTGAATAATAGGATATTTCAATTTGTGCAAAGATTCTGTCATTTAAACCTTTGAGTGTATATTTTTTCATAAAAATGAAAACTATTTTTCACAGAGCAATTTCAGGTTTAATTGCTAAATGAATATGTAAATGTTAATTTGTTAAACTGAGCCTCTAGAATTCAAATAATAAGAAATTTGTACATATATCTGTGCTGAATATGGTATCTGAAGCTTGTAATCCTCACTACTCAGGAAGCTGGGGTTCAAAGCCTGCCTTGGCAACAAAGAAATCATCTTATAAATATGTTAGAAACAATTGCAAGAAAGAAAAACATTGAATACTTATCTTGGGGTTCATTTCACCTTACATCTACTTATCTGAACTTTTCTGCTTGTCTCAGAAATGTCCCTCCCCCACGGTTTAACCCACGCTTTCATTGTGTTTGATATTGGTATAATTTGTGGAGAGGAATAGAAAAAACATATGGTTTAAATGAGGATTCAGGTCGACCCATTACAACAATGAGATGTACAAGTCATTATGTAGAAAAACGAACTTTACAACTTTGGCTGGGGAGTTGGAGCAGAGAAGGTGGGGTGAGAGATGGGCAGGGTTGGGAAGCAGAAACGAAGGAGAAGGCAACAATGCTTGATAATAAATGTACTCATTACCTTGCCCATGTAATTGTAACCTTTCTGTACAGTATTTTCACAATAAAAAAATAAAAAAATCCCAGCCTTGTCAAGAAAGTTTGTGAGTCGCATTTCAATTAATCACACACACATCACAACACACACGCACACACACATAAAGCCAGACGTGGAGTTGTGGCTCAAATGTGGCAATATCCTTGAGGGAAAAAATAACTAAAGGACAGGTCTTGGGTTCAAATCACAAGAACAATACATACAAACAATATTATGTCTAAATTTTTATTTTAGTGTGAAGAAATAATATCAAAGTAATATTTGTTACATTTCTCACAATTTCTGTGAAGTTGTTTTTAGTACAATTTGTCCTAAGATATAACATAGGTTATTAAAATTAATATTAATCTAGTGTATTTATAATTATTCATAACAACTTGGAGTACAAAAGTTGATATTTTTTCTATAGCCATAAGAAACATTGTGAGTAAAAGAAAGAAAGGAAGAATGGTGGAAGAAAAAGAATGAAAGAAAGGAAAGAAAGAAAGGGAGGAAGGAAGAAAGAAAGAAAGAAGGAAGAAAGAAAGAAAGGAAGAAAGGAAGGAAGGAAGAAAGAAAGAAAAAAAGAAAGAAAGAAAGAAAGAAAGAAAGAAAGGAAAGAAGGAAGGAAGGAAGGAAGGAAGGAAGGAAGGAAGGAAGGAAGGAAGGAAGGAAGGAGAGAGAGATAGGGATGGAGGGAAGGTGGAAGTAAGGAAAAAAGAAAAGGTGGAAGGAAGGAAAAAAGGAAGGAATGAAGTAACCAAGGAATGAAGGAAGGGAGGGAGGAAGGGAGGGACAAAAGCAATTTAATTTATAAAATCTGCTATTTAGCCCAACGTAAACTTCATATAATTAACCTTTTAGTAAGTGCAAATTTAAAATTATCATTACTCTGCAAGTTTGCCATTCATGAATGAAACCAACACATGAAGAATCAGATAAAACCAGGTGAATCTGTTTGCATATACAGTAAATATGTACGCAAATCTTTTACTCATTTTCTATACATGATCAAATAATTACATACAAACAATTTACATTTAGTTATAAATATTTTAAAAATTGAGGTAACCAAAGCATTTCAATATATTATATAATGTGAATACTAGTAATTATAGTGCTATTAATATTACTATTCTCATATATATTAATTATAATAATTTTATTATGTATTTCATCAGAGAAATTAGCACCCTCTGATTCTGGTGAGTGTGGGAGTCTTAATAGTGGACTGTAATTAAAATCAAAGGAGATCTGTATTTGTTGGCTCAAATGAATAAGTGTGAAAGCAATTAACTCATCAGAGATTGTTCAAATACATCAGAAGGGCCCTAGTAAGGCTGTACTACGTTTACATGCTTACCTATTATGTGATTCAAGAGCCACTAAACAATCATACTTCACTTTGCCATCACTATAATTATTCCCTTTGTAAGAAGAATCATTCACATAATTCACATGATATAAGATTTTCCTTAAGTAATTATCTTCTATGAAATAATATCCAAATGATACACCACACTGAGTTAAAGAAAAAGTTACACAGTGTATTGGACGATGTAACTCCTTCTAGATACATCTGTTGCAATTCTAGTCCCCTGCTTGGTGACTTTAGAATGAACTTTTCAAAGATGACCCAGCAATAATGATCCTAATAAAAGAAGCCGAATATAATTACTCTGCCATGTGAAGGTCCAGCAAATCGATTATAATGAGCCAGAAAGTGGACCCCCATAAGACAAAGAAATGGGCTAGGAAGGTAGCTCAGTGGTGGAGCGCTTACCTTGCACACATGAGGCCCTGAGTTCGATTCCTCAGCACCACATAAACAAAATGTGGTGCTGTGGCTTAAGTGGTAGATCGCTAGACTTGAGCTGAAGAGCTGAGGGACAGCACCCAGGCCCAGAGTTCAGGCCTCAGGACCGGATCCCCCCCCCCAAAAAAAAGACAAATAATTGCTTTGAATTACCATTTTTATAATCAATGTTTAAGCTCCCAGATATTGGATAATATACTCCGGATATTTTTAAACCACTTATTTTGAAATATTCTATTATAACACTCCAAAGGCTGACAATAAGCAAAGCAGTTTATATTTAAATTTCACGAATTCTGATAAAAAAAAAGGTTCATAAAATTTTGTTATTTAAATTTTATTCTCCAAGTCTCCAGGTTGAAAATATTTTTAAATGGGAATTGAATTGAGGCTCAGCTCTCTATTCAACTATCATAATTAATTTTTTGAATATTTTTATTATTTTTAGTTGTTAGAAGAGGTTGCCATTCACTGAAACAGTGTGTGGATACAGAGTATCTTGATCAATGTCACGCCTTTCAACATTTTCATCCACTCCTCCAAATCCTTATGTATCTCAATATTATGTTATGGAACTACTTGGCTTTTAACAAAGCAGTTTATTGTACAATGAACCTGGAATTGTGTTACCACTTCTACATCTTCACCCCAGTTTCACACTACCCTTTGCTTTGTATGTTTCAATTTTGGGATTTATACAATGGATTCTTGCCTGTACTTTCCCCTTCAAATTCCTACCCCTCTCACATTGCCCCCTACTGACCTCTCTTTCATTACACATTTACTGATATTTATTTTGGTTGGTTTTGACTTAGTCTTTTAAGAGAATTATAGTATTTTCACTCTCCATGGACTCTGACACTTCAGACAATTCCTTTGTACCTCCTTCCATATCATCTAGTGTGTTTACTTTTACATGTATAGGCAACTTGTATCTACCACAAATGAGGAAAATCATGCTAGATAAGTTTCTCTGGGTCTGTTTTGTTTCACTTAATATTATTTCTAAGTGTTTCATTTTCCTTAAGAATGGTGCAATATTATTCTTTTTTATTTTTCAGTTTCCAATTCCACTTTATTTATTTTTTTAATTGTATTTTATTTTATTTGAGAACATATTGTACAGAGGGGCTACAATTACATGGGCAGGATAATGCATATATTTCTTACCAAGCATTGCAGCCTCCTCCTTTGTTTACGCTTCACTTCCCTTCCCCGCCTCCCCCCTCCCCCCACCCAATTTTACCCCCCTCCCCCCACCCAATTATACCCCCCTGCCCCCCCACACCGACATTGTAAAGCTGGTTTTGACATGACATTTTGTACTTCTCATTGTTGCAACAGGTCCACCTGAATCCTTAAACGACTTGTTTGTCCCCATCTCCTCCACATGTTATATTGACATCAAATATAGTGAAAGCGGGGGTTACACTGTGGGGGAGGGACATACAAAGCAACAAAGAAATAATCTTATAAATGCGTTAGAAACACATGCATGAAAGAAACGAAAACATTAAAATACATATTTAAGGATTCATTTTCCTAACATCACATTATCTGACCTTTTCCGCTTGACTCATACCTATACTAGATATTGCAAATAAGGGAAACCATGGGACCTATGCTTCTTTGGGCCTGGCTTACTTCACTTAATATAATTTTTTCCAAACCTTTCCATTTCCTAACAAATGGGGCAATGTCATTCTTTCTGATGGAGGTATAGAATTCCATTGTGTATATATACCACATTTTCTTGATCCATTCATCTACTGAGGGGCATCTGGGTTGGTTCCATGTCTTAGCTATGGTAAATAATGCTGCAATAAACATTGTTGTGCTGGTAGCTTTAGTGTGGTCTTGTTTGTAAACATTTGGGTAAATGCCCAAAAGTGCGATTGCTGGATAATAGGGGAGATCTATGTGAAGTCTTTTGAGGAACCTCCATACTGCTTTCCAACGTGGTTGAACAAGTTTACATTCCCACCAACAATGAAGTAAGGTTCCTTTCTGTCCACATCCCCTCCAGCATCTGTTGTTGTTAGAGTTCTTGATTTTTGCTGTTCTAACTGGAGTGAGGTGATATCTCAATGTTGTTTTGATTTGCATTTCTTTTATGGCTACGGATGTTGAACATTTCTTCATGTGTCTATTGGCCATCCTTCTTTCTTCTTCAGAGAAGCTTCTCTTTAAGTCTTTCGCCCACTTATTTATTGGGCAGTTGTTTCTTTGAGGATTTGTTGTTGGGTGGTTTAATTTTTTGAGTTCCAAGTATATTTTAGATATGAGACCCTTGTCCGTTGTATGGCTAGTAAAGATCTTCTCCCAATCTGTGGGCTTTCTATTGATCTTGCCAGCTATGACATTTGCCCTGCAGAAGCTCTGCAATCTTATGCAATCCCATTTGTCCAACCTTTCTTTGATTTGTTGTGCTTCCGGGTCTATATTCAGAAAATTTCGACCTCAGCCAAGGAGACCTAGGGTTTCTCCTATTCCATCCTGTAATGTTTTCAGAGTGTCTGCTTTGAGTTCAAGGTCTTTGATCCATTTGGAGTTGATTCTGGTGCAGGGTGATATATAAGGATCTAGCTTTAGTTTTCTACATGTAGTTAACCAATTTTGCGAGCACCATTTACTGAAGAAGCTGTCTTTCTTCCATTCTATTGTTTTAGCTTCCTTATCGAAGATTAGATGGCTATAGGTCTGTAGGTTCATTTCTGGGTTTTCAATTCTATTCCATTGGTCCTGAGGTCTGTTCTTATGCCAATACCAAGCTGTTTTGATTACTATGGCTTTTTAGTAGAGTTTGAAATTTGGTATTGATATTCCTCCAGCAGTGTTCTTTCCGTTGAGGAGCGTTTTTGCTATTCGGGGTCTTTTATTGTTCCATATGAATTTTTAGATTGCCTCCTTTATTTCCTTGAAGAATGAGGGTGGAATTTTGATAGGTATCGCGTTGAATTTGTAGATAGCCTTGGGAAGTATTGCCATTTTCAGGTTGTTAATCTTGCCAATCCAGGAGCATGGGAGGTTTTGCCATTTTTTAAGTTCTGTGTTGATTTCCTTTTTCAAGATTTTAAAGTTTTCATCATAGAGGTCCTTCACTTCTTTGGTTAAGTTAATTCCTAGGTATTTTATGTTTTGTGGGGCTATTACAAATGGAGTTGCTTTCCTAATTTCAGCCACACTTTTCTCATTGTTGGCGTACAGAAAAGCCATTGATTTTTGGGGGTTAATTTTATAACCTGCTACTTTGCCAAAATTTTGAATCAGCTTGAGTAATTTGGGAGTGGAGTCTATGGGATTCTTTAAATACAAGATCATGTCATCTGCAAAGAGGGAGAGTTTTATTTCTTCTTTCCCTATTTGGATCCCCTTTATGTCTGCATCTTGTCTTATTGCTGTAGCTATCCGCTGTAAAACCATCTGGTCCTGGACTTTTCTTAGCTGGGAGGTCTCTTATTGCTGTTTCTATTTCAATGCTTGATATGGGCCTGTTAAGATAGTTTAACTCATCTTGGTTTAGTTTTGGCATGTCAATATTTGCTAGGAAGAGGTGCATTTCTGTCAAGTTGTCGAACTTATTAGCATAAAGTTTTGAAAAGTATTCCCTTATATTGTTCTGAATCTTGGTTGTTTCCGTGGTGATGTTTCCATTCTCATCTCTGAGTTTATTAATTTGGGTGTGTTCTCTCCTTTTTCTGATAAGGTTTGCTAAGGGTCTGTCAATTTTGTTAAGTTTTTCGAAGAACCAACTCTTTGTTTTGTTGATTCTTTCTATAGTTTTTTTGGATTCTAATTCATTTAATTCTGATTTAATTTTGATTATTTCTTTCCGTCTACTGGATTGGGGTTTATCTTGCTGCTCTTTTTCAAGGAGGTTTAGATGTGTCATTAAATTGCTAGTTTCCGATCTCTCCAATTTGTTGATGTAGGAGCTCAGAGCTATAAACTTGCCTCTGAGTACTGCCTTTGCTGTGTCCCAGAGGAGCTGGTAATTTGTGTGTTCATTTTTGTTGAATAGCATGAACATTTGAATTTCCTTTCTAATCTCTTCCATGACCCACTCATGATTCAGCAGTGTGTTGTTCAGCCTTCATGAGATATTGCACATTCTTTGGTGGCTTTTGGTGTTGAGTTCTAATTTTATTCCCTTGTGGTCAGAGAGAATGCAAGGTATAACTTCAATGTTTCTGAATTTAGGCAAGTTTGCTTTGTGGCCTAAAATGTGATCTATTTTATAAAACATTCCATGTGCTGCTGAGAAGAACGTGTATTCTGATGCTGCTGGGTGAAATGTTCGGTAAATGTCTGTTAAGTCTAGTTGATCTATGCAGCTGTTTAGATCTGCGGTTTCTCTGTTGAGTTTTTGCCGAGTTGATCTATCTAGTGGGGAGAGTGGTGTGTTAAAATCCCCAACAATTAATGTCTTTGGATCTATATGGGATTTGAGGGAAAGTAGTGTTTCTTTGATAAATTTGGGTGCTCCATTGTTTGGCGAATAGATATTTAGAATTGTAATATCCTCCTGAAGGAGAGATACTTTAATTAGTATGTAGCGATCTTCTTTATCTCTTCTCACGAATTTTAATTTGAAGTCTATTTTATCTGATATTAGGATTGCAACTCCCGCCTGTTTATGAGGGCCGTTTGCTTGGTAGATTTTGTTCCAGCCTTTAACCTTGAAAATATGTTTGTTTTTACGGGCAAGATGTGATGCAATATTATTCTTTCTGATGGATGAACAGAATACTACTATGTATGTATATATATTTTTGATATATATGTATATATGTATACGTACATATATACATACATATATATGTATATACATACATTATATACATACATTTATACTTGTAAATTGGGATCAATAAAATTATATATATATATATATAATTTGTTTATACATATAAAATTCTTGATCTCTTTTTACAATGAGAGGCATCTGGGCTGATTCTGTATGTTGGTTACAGAAAACTATACAACAATGAACATGATTGGTCTAGTAGCTTCAGTGTGTCCTTGTTTCTGCTCTATTGGATAAAATGCCCATAAGTGGAATTGCTGGATCATAGGTAGTTCACCATTCAGTTTTTTGAGCAATTTCCATGGTGTTTTCCAAAGTGGTTGAACAAGATTACATCCCCACCAACAGGGTAATACAGTTTCTTTTGGGTCACATCCCTATCAGTATCTGTGATTGATTGTTTTTTCATGATGTTGCAACAGGGGTGAGATGAATCTCACTGTTGTTTGGATTTGCATTTCTTTACTGGAGAGAGTTTTGTCTATTTCATATTCTTACTTCTTCTTCTAAGAGGTTAAGTCTTTATCCCATATATTAATTGGGTTCTTGTTTATTTGAGGGTTTATTTTGTTGGATTTAACTTTTTGATCTCTAAATATTGGTTAGTTATGAAAACCCTTGTCTGATCCTTAGGTAGAAAAATCTTCTTCCATTCTGTTCTGCTTCTATATATCCTGTGAACTTTTTCCTTTGCTATGAACTCTTCAATATGATGCAATTCCATTGATCCAGCAAGAATGATATTAGACCACTCATAAGGACATGAAAAGGCTTGGAACCAACTTATATTAAGTGTAGAAAGACAAACTCAAAGAAATATAAGTTGCTTTATTTCCCTAATTTGTTGTATTAAAATTACCTCTAATTCTACAAGTAAACACACTTGGATAGTAAAAGAGAAAACATTACATTTTGACATGATAAATTGTATGGGATTCTAAACATTTATACAGCGAGATCAAAGAAGGATGCCCTTAGGAGAGGATCACAAAGGCTCAATGGCTATATGAATATTATCATATAAAATGATCTCCAAGAAATGATAATAAGAGTTTTTTATTATTTTGCTTTTTCTTCTGTGTTCTGATGCTGTTTTTTTTTATTAATTGGTGCACGTTTGGTCTTATGTGTAAGTGTGGAAAGGGCAAAGGGGAACACAGAAATTTTGGGTTAATAAGTGAAGCAATGCTACTCAATAGATACTGCATTGTAAATGAACTATCCAACTTATGGGAGAGTTAGGTTAAAGGGAAAAACTGGGAGAACATGAGGGAACAGGTGGCACTGTTCAAAAAGAATTTTGCACATTATCTGGCTTATGTAATTGTAACCCTTCTGTACATCATCTTTAAAAAATAAAAATGGACCTCATAATCAGGCCAGAGTAGCTAAAATAATATTAGATAAAATTGGCTTTAAATTAAAAGTGGTGTGAAAGTAGAAAGAGACAAAGAAGCACATTAAATATTGATAAAGAAATCTCTCCATCAGAGGGTTATAACAATTCTAAATATCAAAGTCTTGAATCCTAAAGCTCCCAAATTCATCAGAAAAATATTACTTACCCTAAAAATAGGTATACATACAAATACACTGTTGGATACTTGGACATATCATTCTTACCTCTGGACAGGACATCCAGGTAAAAACGTAGCAAAAAAACTTCAAAGCTAAATAACTGCACTGACAATCTATGCCTAACAGGTATCTACATAATATTTCACCAGACAATGTCACAATATATATTCCTCTCAGTAGCCCATGGAATGTTCTCCAAAGTAGATGACATCTTAGAAAATCTGTCAAAATTCAAAAATAAAAATGAAATTACTCCTATATCCTGTACGACCACAATGGGACTAAATTAGATCTCGACATCAAAAGGCATCACAAAAAATTATGAAACTCACAGACTGAATAACACACTGCTAAATAATCAGTGAGTCACTGAAGAGATATGGAGGGAAGTTCCAACATATATGAAATTCAGTGGAAGTGAACACACAAAATACTACTGCATCTGGGACAAAACAGCACAGGCAATACTCAGAGAAAAATTTATACCTTTGAGTATGTACAACAACAAATTAGAACAATCTTGAATCAGCACTAATGTTGCATCACTACATCCTTGAAAAGTAAGAACAAGCCAAACCAAAAACTGGTAGACATAAATAATACAAATTAGTTCAAAGAAATAAATGAATCATAATCTGAAAAGCCCATACAGATAATCATAGTTAACTTTTATCTACTAGTAGCTCACAAATTTGCCCAATGAATGTCAAAGTAGTTGTTTTCAGAGAGAGACTCAACCAACTTGTATGATTCTAAGGAACAACATTTTGTTTGCCTTTATAAAATAAATTTAACTCTGTTGTTCTTATTAAGTTGATTTATAGATGGATTGCAATTACATGAGTCAGGTAATGAGTACATTTCCTTTGTGAAATGTCTTCAGTTCCCTCACTTGTTCCCAGTCCCATCCTCCTGTGCCCACCCATGTGTTAAATAGTTCAAGTTCATGAGTGTTCAATGAAATACAGTGCTGCAATTTTTTACTCTTTTCCCTAAAACTCTGTGCCCACCCCTCACCTTCTTGAAGACAACAATGAATTTACCAGGCATAAGGTAAAGAAGACAGAATCAGCACAAACTATAAACAACAAGAAACACAAAACAAAAAAGGAGTTCTCTGTTTCCATATCTCATGGTTTGTTTGGTTATGTAAATCTTGTTATATCAATATAATTGTTTTTATCATAAAGCCAATACAGGGATCAAGGTGTGATAACATAATTTTGCTTTCTATTTAATAATGCTTTTTATTTTAATATGAAAGTTGTAAGTAACACAATTCAAGTCCTAGTGAAATTTGAAGGCTCAGACTTAAAGTTAAATTTATAGAATGTCTCACAGTTCCATTTTGGCAACCAAATTGAAACACAGGCATGTTTTATCCTAAAGAATATCATTATTTCATGTGTAAAAAAAAGTAAAATAAATATAATATTAATTTAGTGAAATTAGGAAAAAAACATGCAATGCATCAATTCCATAGATGATGAGATCTATTGATAAAATTAATAAAACTTGTTTTGAGTTGATTACTTAAGACATGAAACAAGTGATAATTTTCTTTTTTAGGTGAAATTGATATAGAATTCAAAGCCCAAAGATTCCAGAGTTCTGTGTGCTTGATACGTGTCAATTTACACATATGCTTGGCTCATCTCAACATTATTTGAATAAAACAGAACTGGACTAGAATAAAAAAAATCATGCAAATGTTTAGCTGTATTTTGTGACTAAATATTTCTCTTTCTTATGTTTTATTTTATTTGAAAAATCTGGTAAATTTAAGTCACATCAACAATAATGTGAAATAAACAGCCCTTAGCTCCTTAAAAGACAACCAATAAGAAAAAAAATCAAACAACAAAGAAAAACGTTGAACCTCATTTTGGACATGGTCTTTGTATATTGTGGTGCTTTGCAATTGTGGATTATGTGACTATCCCATGAATCTGGGCTCAATTCACTAGGGCTACTGGAAGAAAATTTCAAAATCTAGAGCAGCTAACTCAGATGTGCAGTTGTTCATAGGTTTCATTATAGTCGCAACTAGACATCAACTGTACAAAGGAAATAATTCTACTGTTTTGCAGGCAAGAATGTGATGAAAAGTGTACTTTTATCTTCTTAGATGAAATAAGAAGACCACATTTTAAAAGTTGACTGAAAGATCAGCCCTTTGAATAACAGTGCCATTTTTAAGTCACTCTAGATAATTCAAGTCCTTCATTCCTCCACAACCATTAATGCCATTCACAAATAATTGCCAAGGGGAATTTCCAGTTCTATTTGATATTTCAAATGGCTTAAGAGTAACATAAACAATAATTCAAGTTGTTGAGAAAATTTGATTTAGAATCAGCAAACAAATCAGATTCAACTCCATAGCTTAGGAAAAATGAATTAAGAAATATGACATTTTCTTTGTAATTTAATATTAGAAATCAGAGCAAAATGCCAGAAACAGATTCTTTAAGAAGGAAACAGAAGTCTTTGATAAGATATATTAAAGATTACCAAAGGACAAGTAATTTTATCTACATTTTCTATTATATGATAGCATTTTTGTCTGCTAATAACAGGGACTCAAGAAGATTTTTAATTATTATATGAAAATTGCATCTTCATGATTGAATGAAATCAAGGAATATATGGCTCAATAGCTGGTTGGTTCTGTTAAATATTCCCATTATTTTGAATGATCTGGTGTTTTGGTATGTGTGGAATTATAAATGTATTTTTTGACTGGGCAGGAAAATTTGATTATTAGATCACTGTCTGATACCCAATGTCAGGAACCTAACCTGATTCAGAGTTGTAATTATGTGTGTGTGTGCCTGCCAGTCTGTATTTAGAAGGAAATATCTTATTTCCCTCACGGTATATACTTAATTCTATTAGTTATACTACATTATTGACAGCAGATAAAGGTAATTAACATTTTGAAACATATGTTTATGTTCCTATGATTGCATGAACAAACTAAAAAGTTATGTTTGGCTTAGGAGTTTTGTGGAAGGTCAGCTGAAAGTATAACCATTTGGAATCTTGAGAAAGATATCACTGGCAATCATTTCAGTGTACATCAATTTTAGACAACACTTGCAAGGGTATGTAATCCTATATGTACATGCAACATATATTGACTTTCCAAAGCAACACTATTATAGAAATTTGTAGGAAAACAAGTTAAATTATGGAAACACAAAAGTAATGTGACTATTTATTGCATAGTTTTACATTTTAGTTTCGTGAAGTAAAAATACCATTTATTTCTTCTGTATTGGAAAGAAAAACCTAAATATTACAGTTTGTGCCATATTTCACATTGGGAATTTTTGTCTATATCAATAAATTTATTTCTTTTGTTTCTGCTTTCCTATTCATAATGCTTCTTCTCATAGTATTCTTCTAAGGACTTTTTCTTTCTCCCTGTTTGGGGTTTAAACATATCTCATGATCTCAGTTTGTTTGCTAATGATAGTCAGTCTACCATTTGAACCATGCCTCCAGCCCAGAAATTTTTGTAGTTAATTGGAGACAGAACCTCATGAACTTTCCTACCAGGTGGAAAACCATTATCCCCCAAGTCTCATCCTTCTTAATATCTAGGATTATAGAGATGAGTCATGGACCCCAAGAATCAATGACTTTTCATGTCTTATAGATTCCACATGTTTACTAGTAATTGAAATAATAAACGACCACAGATTGGGTAGCATTAATACTGTAAAGACATTGCCTCTGAGCTGGTGAAACTAGAACTCCAAGATCATTTTTGGCTTCTTCTGAGTCCTCCTTCCTTGGCATATTCAAGGCCTTCTGCGTCTCTTGGAGGAGACTTCAACTTAAATGCTACCTTTGAGATTCTGTTTGCATATGCAGTCACTTTCTAAGACAATGAGTTTTTTATCTTTCGTATGATTTCAGTGGGATAGTATCCAACACATACCATATTACTTAATGGGTAGAAGAAAATCTCTAAGAGAAAATTATTTGTTTGGGGCATTGAATTATGGTTATACTTTAAAAAATAGCAAAGGAGGTAAAGGTTTTAATAGAGCTTGTAAAACGTGTATGAAGTCTTGACCTTAGACATGCAAAATTCTTATCCTGGCACATACTTAAATTCCTAGCGGTACTGGAGGATTGAACCCCAAACCCTATACTTGTGAAACAGCATCTCTACTACTACCACATCTGTAGATTATAATTGGATTGCTTATTTTGATGTAGTATCATTATGCCTGGGCCTTCTTGGACTGCGGTCCTCCTAACACAAGCATAAAACATTGCACCCAGCAAATAGAGTCTTTGAAACTTCTTTTTGTGTCTGGGCTTCCCTGGAACTGGAGTTCTCTAATTTTTGATAGCCAAGTATATAAGATTACAGGGTTGAGCCACTTTATCTGGTAAAATTGTACAATTTCAAAATATCTTGATATTGCCTATTTTTGTGCTTAACATATATAGCTAACCTTAATTTTCTCCCTCTTTTGTTTAGTAAACTGAGTTGAAAATATTGGGTTACTTGATATACAAGGCTTTGTTTTGGATGGAATCCCATCACAATAAAAAAAATCTCCCAAAAGTTTATGTCAAAAATCATGGAAAACAAGACTTCAGGTATAAATGCAGTATGTTTATAGTATTAGTCAGTGCTTAAGTATGAGGAGGAAGGCAGAAATGTGAAAGATGTCAAGTCTCTGTAGAAATTCTGTAGTTGTCACTTTATGTTATCTTCCTTCCTTAAAGCTTGTTTTGTTAAAACCCTCTTGGTGTATATTGCTTGGACTGATTGGTAATCTTCTTCAAGAAATGAAGCTGATTTTAGAAGGCTGGTGGTGTGGTAAATAAAGGAATGATAAGAATGTGCACAGATATTGTCACAGAATGAGCCGACCAGGTTAAATACTGAACAGCAAAACAAAGCAAAGTTTCAAGTCTGATGATCCACATTGGAATATGTATAGATAGATACACATACATATACATATGTACACATACATACATGAAAAATTAAATCTCCAGTAGAATATAGAGAAACTTCACATGACAAGTATTAAACTATATCAAACTGGATGCAGGAACGTTACAGTAAAATATCAATAGATTAGCAGTGATTTAGCACAGATTTTGTAAAGGTTGAAAATTCTTCTTTCATTATATACTTTACAAATATTCTTAGTATGTTTTAAGTTTGTTGAGTGTGTGTGTGTGTGTGTGAAAATACCGTACAGATTGATTACAATTATATTGGCAAGTTAATGAGTACATTTCTTATCAAGCATTGTTACCTCCTCCTTTGTTTCCCCTTAGCATCCCTCCCATCTCCCCCTCTGGACCCTCCCCCCCACTCAGAGCCAAAGTTGTAATCTTCATTTTTCTACATAACATCTTGTACATCTCATTGTTGCAATGAGTTCACATGTATCCCTTTTTAAACAATTTGGTTTTTCCCTTCCCCTCCAGAAATTATACCAACATCAAATACAGTGAAAACAGGGTTAAGTTTTTTTTTAATATAGTATAGTATGAGCATCCATACAATCTTGAAAGTTGGAATTACACAAAATACGCAACGTGGCTAGGCACTGGTGGTTCAAGGATGTAATCTTAGCTAGTTAAAAGGCTGAAATCTACAGATCCCAGTTCAAAGCCAGCTTGAGTTTGAAAGTTCATTAGATTCTTATCTCCAGTTAACCACCAGGGCAAACAGAGTTCCAGTTTAGATTGTATGTCGAGCACTGGCCTAGAACATAACCCGGGCCCCGAGTTTAAGCCTTGGGATCAACAGAAACTAAAACATAAATTAAAAATAGAGTTAGATATTTTAGAATGAAGCACAATTTAATATACTCTACATTGTTAGGAAGACTAGACTTCTGTGTTAGCTTTATAACCTACCTTAGTAAGTGATACTGTCCATTTATTAAACAGAAAGGCTTACTCAGATTAACAAGTTTGAAGGTTTCAGTGTATGTTCAGTTGGTTTTATTGCTTTGGGGGCCTATAACAAGACAATGTCAAGGTGGGGAGGATGTCAGAGAAAAGTTTTGAAGTAGAATGATTAAAAGATAAAAGAAGAATGTAGATGAGTATCTATGGTTTCATAGGTTTCATGCGGAAGGACTTAATCTCCATAAGAACTACTCAGGTATTCTCCACAGTCTGGTAGGAAATAGAAAGTCATTATTCTTTAACACATAGGTTTTTCTAGGGCATTCTAAATTCAAGTGGCAACATCTTCACCAATGCTAATGATTTGTCAAGGGCTGGAATCAACTGGATATTTCTATAAATTCTAATCAGTGCCCAGCAGACTATTTTATTGAATTCCTATTAAAATATTTTTTTTGCAAAATGACTGTCTTTATACTACATATGTGTATATCAGTGTGTTTGTATGTGTGTATTTTTTGTGTTTGAATAAACTAATATAACAATGTAGCAGATAAAAGTATTAGTATGCCCTTTCGTTTTTCTTCCCATACCATGAAAGTCTGCCACAATTCTCAATCAAATCCTATCCAAGATTCAAATATTAATGCTATCCCAAAAGTTTTGCATGCCAACCCAAGTACATCCACCTTGTTTAAGATGGCCAAGGTATAGGAAAATTTTAAGTCTTCCAATTACGTTGTCACCAAGGAAACAACATACAATATTTCTTTTAAAAATATCTAGGTTGTTGAACAGTTTAGCCAGAAAATTGAAGGAATATATTTATTGGATTTAATGTAAATATTTAGTCAATTAAATGTATGTTCTATATCTACAACTTAGAGCCCTACTAAACGACATTATTGCAAAACTTATCTATTACCATCTTCCATGAAGAAAGTCCTTGCTGAAAACAAACCAGATGTGGTAAACAAATTAATATGTACGCCATTGTCAAATGCTGCTGTTCTAAAGCATGGAAGTGACAGAGCAATTAATGCCTGTGAACAGCTAGTTCTAAGGAGTATGGAAAGTGATTACTATGCACCCTAAGTGGAAAAATCCACAGATGTTTCAGGTTGTGCTGCATTGTTGGCATTTGTGAGATATATTTTGGAAAGCACAATGAATGAAAGCATGCTATTTCCTAAAACTTTTCTGAAGGAAAACTTATTGAAGTAAACCAAAGAATGGATTTTTTTTCCTTAACAAATGCTTTCTGGGTATATTGTTCTATACACTATAATGATGAAATGATCATTTCTTTGGAAAAGTAATATAAAACACTGTCACCTGTTGAATTTCTTTTTAAAGTATATTAAATGACAAGGATGAGGAAATTTAAATGGGTTCATATTATCCAGTATTACTTTAATTTTATATTAAAAGTTAAAACAAACTCACAGAGTATTAGTCCATCAAGATTTATAGAGTAAGTTTCTTGAATATATTTTCTTTTGTTCCTCTGTTTTTTGGGGGGTGATATAAATATATTTTTGCCAAAAAGGCAACTTGGTCTTAACCATTACCCACAAAATTTATGCTGTTATAGAATCAGATTTTTTTTGATTAATTTAAGACAATACTAGGTGTATTTTATGTCAACACAAAATATAAAAACCAATGACATTTTCACTGAACATCCACTCATAAAAATCATGAATTAATAAAGTAAAACTCTATGTCAATTTTTTGTCGGTTGTGGGCCTTGAACTCTGGGCCTGGGCACTCTGCCTCACCTTTTCAGCTCACAGCTGCCACTGTACCACGTGAGCCACAGTGCAGTTTCTGGTTTAAGGTGGTTTGTTGGAGATAAGAGTCTCATAGTCTTTTCTGCTCATGCTGGCTTTGAACAACTATCCTCAGATCTCAGACCCCATACTAGGGAGGATTACAGGAATTAGCCAACAAACCCAGATCCAAATAAATTTTTAAAAAGCAAGCTTTGAAACTTCTGGTTTTTCCAATAAACAATTTTATTTATTCAGCATTAGTTTATAAAACTATGTGTTATTTTTAGTTGTAACTGGGATTTTTTAAACGATTCAAATATAATTTTTACTATTACTCAGTATCTCACAAAAATCCATTATTATTGACTTTGCACAGTCAATTATTACATACTATCTTACACACTATCATTATTACATTCTATATTGCATATAGTGTAAAGTGAAAATAGTTTGCACCATTTCATATAAATTACTAGGTGTTATTTTAGCATTATAAATTCACATCTGTTGTTTTACAGTAAGGGAAAAAAGATTTTAGAGTTAAAATAAGATATGAATGTGTAGTGTGTCCCAATTGTGTCCCAATTAAAACAAAAATTCTGAGTTCCTACAGACAAAATTATTTTCCTTCAATAAAGACTTTGAAGTAATACCTTTGGAAATAGTGAGCAAAAGGAAGCAGAATTCAACTCACAGCAATCAATGTCTCTGTTATTTTGCTACCCCCTTCACTAAGACCTGCCGGCTCCCACTTGTCAGTGTCTCTCTTAGAATTCTATTTGGGAAAGTTCTAAATCACTGATTCTTTTTGTACTTCCTGTTATATGAAACAAAATATATACACAAAACTCTTGAAATAAAATGCACACATATGTTAAAGCCACCACAGCTGGAAAACCTACCTGGAAAGTGGAACTCCCCCAGGAACAAAAACATGTTGGGCCCAGTTTTTTTTTAAGTACAAAACCTCAAATGCATGTTAATTTGAGTAGAGCTATAATTATAACTGTCTCCCAGAAATAAGGTTGTAATTAAATTCATCTGGATGAACCTAATATAACAAATCCTTTGGATCAACTTGTTTAAAACAAATGTAACTATATTAAGAAAGATCTGCACATATTTAAAAGGAAAAATGCTATAGTATTAAATCACAAAAATCATGACATACTAAAAAAATTCAGAAATGCAATGAATAAGTCCAATAGTATCAATATTGAGAAGTAAATACCACTGATTTAACAAGAACAAAATATGCAAATAATAGAATCTGAGCAGTGTACATGATTAACATAATTTTAAACTACTCCAAATTACACTGTTTGTGGATTACTGAATGTGGGTTATCTAAAGGAAAACATCAGTACATTACATAAATTTAATAAAAATCTCATGAACAGAGAATATTAGTTTCTGGAAAATACTATTTTAATAATTGGTGGTCAAAATGTATCTAGTACTGACAAAATTGCATACCTATTTAGTTAGATCCAAAAAAGACCCAAGCTACACGAGCTGATTTGAATCTTTGGCAAAGTATACAGCTATAGCATTTTAATACATGTTGATTCTGGCATGGAATTCATTTCCTCTTTGATCTGACAAATGAATACATGAAAGAACATAGCTTCTGCAACTAAATATCAAGACCTAACTAAGCATAAAATCAGAAAAGTCATCATGCAAGCCGTATTACAACTAGGGTAAAAGAAAAATCAGTCATACTGATTCTGTATTTATTTTAATTGTTGATTTTTTTCATAAATTATTTCCTGTAGCTTGCATTTTTCATACATTGTGTTATATGATGTATATCTTGGCAACTAATTTTGGATGCCTCCTTAAATTTTGTTCTGAGTATAATGTCTCACTTCAGTTCCTAACCCATGAAATGATGTTGTTTACAAACAAATGCTAATAACCACTGTTTATAATACCCAAAATCACATAACATGACACCAGTAAGTATAGGTTAACATTTTGATATCATGGTCTCATGACTGATGAGGCCTATCTGCATGACTATAGTTGTACCTAAATTTAAACACTGTTAAAAACTGTTTATATATTTATCTGTCTCCCATCAGAGATTAAACCTGAGTATAAAGCCTAAGGAAAATGATAAGGTAAGAATTTAGCTATTCTGGATATAAAGTAAACAAAATGCAGCATAAAGTAACTCACTGGTTTAAAGTCAAGCTATTTCTCCAAAACATTCTAAGCATTTCCTTACAATGTGTATTATTCTCAAGAAGGCAATGGGGAATGTGAGGACTAACCAAGTACTGTCTTCAAGTATACATAATTTGGATTTAGCCCTTTATTTCACAATAAACATTATTGACAAAAAAATACTGTTTGAATAATTGATTTTCTGGTCAGGTATAATATATCCTAGTTGCATAAACCAAACTCCATTCAGAAAATGGTATATTGCAATTAAGAAACAAAAAAATTCAATAAATAGCAAAAAGTATATACGTTTAGAGAATATTTTGAAGAATGCATTAGAAATATTCTAATATAATACTTAATTTGATTGAACAATTTCACATTGACAGTAATTAACTAGAATACTTTAATGCTAATTGGACAAGATTGTCTTTCTAAATGATCAAAGCCTATTTCTCCTTTTAGTTTTTCAGGGAAATAACTGACAAAAAAGGAAATTAACATATGAATCTATAATAACTGGAATGAATTTTTCTTTTTATTACCAAATATTAATTTCACAAAGTAATTTTATTGTGTTATACACATATGTCCACATAATGTTGCTTATTAAATTTTATTCCTTTTATTAATTCATTATGCTATTTTTATACTGAAATTTTATTATGTGATCATACTAACTTAGACGTATTTGAACATATTTACTCCACACTATTTCTCTTCATCCCCTCATTCACTTTTTTCCAAACTCAATCAGTTCCATCTTTTATACGTGGGTCATAAAATTTATTTTCTGGATCTAGAGTCTACATGTGAGAAATGTAGTATTTGTTTACACAGTATGTCTTATTGATTTAATATGAACGTTTCCATTTCTATCTATTTTCCTGAAGATGAAGGAATTTCATTTCAATGAGTGGCTAAATAATATATCATTGTGTATATATGCATATATATGTATATATATTACAATTTCTTTATTCAATCAATGATTAAGGAACATGTAGGTGAATTCTGTATTCATTTTTTTAATGGGAGAAGGAAGGATGGAAATAATGATATTTGGATTGAGAAACGTGATCTTTAGGTTGGCACTATATTTGAAACATCCTCCCAGCTGCACTTCCATCAGTATTTCAATAATGCATTTTATTTAAAAAATGATATTTAATTACAATTGTGAAGGTGTTCTTTTTCAGTAATTATTTTTTATCACAGTGTTACATTTAGTATGGGATATATGTGAACATGAATATGCATGCATGTTTGTAGGGAAGCTGAATGTATATGAGATACAGAATTCAAATAAAAGTTTGAGAAGTATAAGTTGCTAAATTGATGTATATATCCAGTTTGTGGATTGTGATTTCAAGATCACATTTTGGTAGGTTTCATACCATATAAGTAGATGTTTCTAATTCTAAGGGATAAAAAAACTGCTCTGTTTCATAATCATTCAGTCTTAGTATTGCAGACATTGTAATAAGTGGAAAAAATTATTGAAAGTATGATGGGTCGGTGGTAATCCTTTAGAAACTAAAATTTCCCCAAAATCTTCAGATGTACTCTTTGGATATAAATTACAAATATATTTATAAACGTACAGATAAAATATGAACATATTATATATGTAAATATATGAATATACTATAAATACATCATATATTTAGTTATATTTAAATGTGTATCATATATATTAATACATATTTAAATGTAATTCATCTCATCATATATATATATCTATATACATACATACATACATACATACATATTCTTTTCTTTCTTTTTTATTTGGGCAGTCATGGGGCTCAAGGCCAGCACTCGATCCCTTGAGACATAGTGCCACTTACGGTATTCTGATGGTTTATTGGAGATAAGAATCACTTGGACTTTCCTACTCAGGCTGGCAATGAACTGTGATCCTCCAAAATACCTTATGTGCCTAGTAAGACAGCACTTTTTCCAGATACTGTATGTGCTGTGAGAAGTTTGCAACCTAAGCAGCTGTAGAAAATATTGGACCACAAACATAACTGACATTTGCATGAACCCAGTCTTCTAGGACGGAATTATCAAGGCCAATCTTGGAGATTCTTGTTAGGGACATGATGAAAAAATTTTAGTTTAACTTATCTGACCTTTTCTGCTTGACTCAGACATATACTAGATATTGCAAATAAGGGAAACCATGGGACCTATATTTCTTTGGGCCTCGCTTACTTCACTTAATATAATATTTACCAAGTCTTTCCATTTCCTAACAAATGGTTCCTATTTCCTATAAAGTAAATCAAGCAGAAAAATCAGGTTAAGATCTGAAAGAGCCTTTGAAAAAATCTTTGACCTTGAAAAATTGTCCTGGGTATGAATTTTTGGAGAAATATTCCCATTCAAAATAGAAGGACGTATCTTTTTTTTTTTTTTTTTTTTTTTTTTTTGGGGTCCGGTCGTGGGGCCTGAACTCTGGGCCTGGGTGCTGTCCCTCAGCTCTTCAGCTCAAGGCTAGCGCTCTACCACTATGAGCCACAGCGCCACTTCCGGCTTTTTTCTTTTTGCTTATGTGGTGCTGAGGAATCGAACCCAGGGCCTCGAGCATGCAAGGCAAGCGCTCTACCACTGAGCCACCTTCCCAGCCCGAAGGACGTATCTTTTAACATTATGTTCGTACTTGGTTTTGAAATACTGGCCTTGAGCTCTATCTTGGCATTAATTCTCAATGTTTGGACTGAGTCACACCTTCACTTCTTCTTTTTACTACAAGTGGAGAAAAGAATCTTTTAGGTTTATTCATTTGGAATAGCTTGGAATTGCAATTGTCAAATTTGAACCTACCTCGTAGCTAGGTGGAAGCCATTGGTGCTCTACTAAAACTCACTTCTTTTAAAAATAAATAATCACAAAAACAAGAAAAAAATTGTTCAATGATTTATGTGTTGTCTGATAAACCAAATCACTTGCTACTGGAAGACAGAAACTGAAACGTTAGAGAGGAATACGGAGGACAGAGACAAAAGGAATGAAGAAGGGAAGGGAGAGTAAATTAGGGGAGGAGAAGGGAGGATGGGAGAGGAGGGGAGAGCTGAGTAGAATTGTCTATAAGTTATTATTGTACAATCAGTGCCTATGCATTTATATAGCCAAAGCCTTATATTTTTGGTAGTAGTAAGTTGAGATATAAAATACCAATTTACAGCTAAAAACCTGTTAGTGTGCTTCCTTCTGTACCAAGGGTGCCACAGTGAGGTTACTGTTACAGAGAAGGAAAGAGTAATCAGTTTAAGTGATTCTGAGAAACAATAATTGACATGCCAGGAATGTTCCCTTGTATGGTGAAGTCAAGCATCACTATTGTTCCCTGATCGAGTATTCCTCTCAACAAGAATAGCAAAAACAGAAGAGAAAGGAGATATCTGAGTAATAATCATCTTTCTTTTTACCCTCTTCCCTTGGCCTCTCAAACAATAAAGCCAAAGGAGAATAACCTGCGCTAGTGGGGTAAATGAGAGAAAAAAGTTCAGTCTAGCTTAATGTGAAAGTTTTAAAATAATTGGGGCAGCGTTTCAAATACTGAAATAAAACGTTTGTAATTATTAATAAAAAGTAACTGTAAATTTATCGAAAAGTTAGAAGACTAAAGGGCTCACTCCATAGTGGAATCTGCATAATTGAACTGACTCCTGCTACTATCATCAAAAAATGAAGACCGTAGCCGGGCGCTGGTGGCTCACGCCTATAATCCTCGCTACTCAGGAGGCTGATATCTGAGGATCTCGGTTCAAAGCCAGCCCGGGCAGGAAAGACCGTGAGACTCCTATCTCCAATAAACCACCAGAAAACCGGAAGTGGCGCTATAGCTCAAGTGTTAGAGCGCTTGCCTTGAGCTGAAGAGATGAGGGACAGCGCCCAGGCCCAGAGTTCAAGCCCCACGACTGACAAAAAAAAAAAAAAAAAAAAAAAAAAAATGAAGACTGTGCCTAAACTTCCAATACTAGGTAAATTACCCTCGATATTCACTTAAAATGTGTGAATATGATGCAGAAGACATTACTCATGTAACTGTAACCCCTCTGTACACGATTTTTACTATAAAATGTATAAATATTAGAAAAGTGGAATGATTGGCAATGATCCAGATGTATTGTACATTGAAATGCTCATACACATTATTCAACACTGACAAGATGAAGTGAAACCCCTTTGCACGACTTGCTAAAGATTAAATTATTTTGAAGTTTTAATATTAAATGACCAGAGCATAAACCTTTAGAGATAAATAAGAGGATAGCATTGACATATTGTTGAGGCTTGTGCTCCTTTCAATACACAAAAATTAATGTGTCAAGTCTGCTGAAATGTAAGTTGTAATTTGTCAATTCTTTTTGCAAATTGCTCAAATTATAGAGATCTAAATTCCACTATCTCTTCAGTCCCACCAAAAGTTCGTATAGACCTTCATGTTTCTCACTTGTTTCTAAATATCTTAATGTAATGCATTGGGACCAACACTAAATTCTTTTAAAATCCTCTCATTAGGACATAGGTATGGATAGATAATTGATGTGTGCAGAATCAGAAATATTCACAAGGCTGTAAATGAATGCTTAGTAATTTTCTCTCTTCTGGGTCATAGAATACAGCCTGTCCTTGTTAGGAAAATTTAGGAGAATGGAATAGGAATAGGACGGACTTCATAGGACTGTTTATTGACGAAAAGCAGGTTTGGAGGTTGTGTGAGGGAGCAGAAACAGGATCTGAGTTTTTATAGGAGGACTAAGCAAGGAGGTAGAGTTTAATGAAAAGCCCCTAGGTCAAGGATAGTGGGGGCCTTTCAGTAGGGCCCACAATGGGATGTTTACAACTGGGATTATATGGATTGCCCTGCCTGCACTTAAAAGGAGTTCACACATACCTGGGATTTTGCCTGTACTGTTTATGAGCCTGGAACAGCAGGGTGGGGGTCAATCCTTCATATTCCATCTTTAGATACATAAAATGATAGGGCCAAGTGGGGAGAAGCAAGTTCTTCATTTAGGATCTTTGGATACATAAAAAGAATTGGGCTGAGAGAGGAGAATCATGCAGTTATGAGAACAAAGCAGATTCCATCATTTTGAACCCTGGAGTATAAAAGGTGGAGGGGCATCGTGGTCTTTTAGGTTACTTCCAGCTGTCATGAGTGTGTCCAGGAGTCACTGGGGCTGGCATCTTCAGGTCCAGGTCTGTGCTCGATCCAGAGCACTGTAAGCAAAGCCTCTGGTTGCCTGCAGTAATAGGATGTCCTTGACTTGGTCCCAGGTTTGGGTGAGGACTGTTATCCTGTTAGAGAGAAACTTGAAAATGCTGAGGTCAGGCCAAAGGCTTACAAGGTGGCAGGACTAGTTGATATGAGTGACATCAGAAAACACAACCAGGGAATAAGCCAGAAACGTTCCATTTGGATCATGAGCCTATAACCATTCAGAAACTAGGGCTGGATTGGAGTATTTAAGGGCCTGGTGAGAGAACTTGATCATTTCCTATAAATAGCAGGTAACAAAGGCAAGAATGTAAATTCCTGTGCATTTAGAAGTTAGACAGATATGGACAAGCTTCTCAACTTGTTTCTATTGACCTCCTGGATCTGGTTAATTTCGGAAGGGCAGGCACAAAGTGGCTGATGTAACATCTTTTCCTCTTATTCTTTTTCCACCTTGTCCTGGGATCTAGGTGCTTGTGGCTGGGATATGGGCTTTGAACTCAAGGCCTGAGCATTTTCCCTGAGTAATTCTGCTCGAGGCTAGCATTCTACCACTTTGAGTCACAGGGCCACATTTAGCATTTGGCTGGTTAATTTTTGAGCCAGCTTCCACCCTGGCTCTTTGATGGTTAGTTGGGAGATAGAGTCTCAAGGATTTGTCTGCCTGGGCTGGCTTTGAACTGCAATCTTTACCACAGAAACCTTTTATCATTTCCAATTAAAGCAACAAGGAGATCAGTGAGAACAAGTAGAGTTTATGTGCACCCTGCCAAGAATTGATCAACAAATACTTGTCAGAACTCTGCAATGACAAAATTCAATAGATGGGATGAGAGTTTGAGCATAGCTTGTAAGCCTGGAAAACCTGATAAGTAAATTGTATGAGAGGCTCTCCTGGCCTATACATGTTTCAATAGTATAACAACATAGCTGGCTTTTTCATATCAGGATGAGTAAGGTTTACAGAGAGTGTCCCACAATATTCTTAGTGTTTGTAAATCTAAATCAGTCTTTTACCAAGAATCAGCTGTGTGTAATGGAGTCAGGCAGGAGTCCAGTGTACCATGGTGGAGGTAGGATGGTCCAGGCAGGATCTGGGCAAGACTGCCTCCCTCGGATGAATTGTCAAAACTCCTGGTTAGTTACTTACAAAATTATACACAGACGTTAAAGAAACGACTTTAGATGGACATAGAGAATGACATGCTAGATTTAATGTTAAACCACAGCCAAGGATTACTTACCAACTTTACTCTCAAGCTGTCTTTTAAGGCTTACTCATACCATCTCCAATACTCGAACTTTCTGGGGACAGAAAAAGATATGTGGAACAAACATTTTAAGACAATTCTTACCTCCTTACTGGTTTGTTTTTCATCACAGCTGGCTAGGAGCTGAGCTGGGTCTCATTCCTTTTACTACTGCTCTTGAAAAAAAGGTTTTCTTTTAACAAACAGCACATTTGATAGGAAATATCACTATCAAGACATAGAAGAAGATAACTTGTTGCAGAGTTTTTATAATGAGATTATGTTGAACATGTTTTCACACACACACTTTTAAACTAAAGTTCTAAGATGCACTTGGGTTTTTAAAAAATCAAAATCACCCATAAGTTTTTTTGGAATTCCAGTGACAAAGTGATATTTTTTCCCAATATGATAAAACCACGTGGTCAATGTCAGAATAGTAGGCAATACCAAACAAAATGCATGGCAAATTTTGACAAACAGAATTTCAACCCTTAAATCAACATTGATAACAAGAGCAGAAGACCTTTAAATCAATTTTGATGATGAGGTGGATTAGTATATGAAATAAATAATTTAACCATTAGAATAGTGAAGAGGAGAGGGAAGTAAGGTTGGTGGAAGAATGGGGGTTGTAGAAAAACCCATCATGTGGTCTTAGTCCCCCCAGATAAGAGTGTCTTGTACATCTCATTGCTACAGTGGGTCAACCTGTATCCTTTCCTTGTCTCTTAAATGAAGAAATGGTAGCTTGATTTATGTTGATTCTACTTGTGTAGACACACCTAAAATCACTCACCAAGTCCAAAAGCACACAAATGAAATGCTTCTTTTGTCAGTTGGTATAATTGTATTCTGCACATTTATTGACAGGATTCAAATTATTCTCAAATTTTCATACATTACAAATACTTTTTCTTATTTTCGTGGCCAGGAAATGCAAGACCTCAGTCTGCATTTCTCACTTTAGACTTATCATATGGGTTGGTTAAATGTTGACCTGAGCTCCAGTCTTCTGTGGACTCACTCATTACTTAGGAATTGATGCTGGCTGTTGGAAAAGAGCTCAAGGAAAGATGCCGTATAACGTTATTCTTTACAAGGATATTCTCCTGCTGTTTTGGTTGTTGAGAGTATCTACAAGAGCAAGCATTCCGTGGGGAGCAAGGAGACACCATATGACCTATACTTACTGAGATTTCTGGGTGATGTGCTATCACTTGTACTGCATTTGCAAGTCAAATCTTAAAACCTACCAGTTTTAAGGGATAAGAGAAGTGCGAAAAGAACTCTTAGAGACAAATATATCTTCAACATATTTGATTCCAAGCATTCCGTCTAGGGCATATTCAACAAGTAGTGAAACTTGTGTTGGCTGTATTATGCATTTTTCTCCATCTGTGCATGTATACATATGTATATGTATGTGTGTATTTGTATGTATAGCAATATACATGTTTACATATATAAGGGCACATACACACATATATGCACATATAAATAAATATACATATATAAATATATTTATATATATATATCAGGTGTACAGTGATTTGTTCTAGACTTCCCAGCACATTGTCATTCTCACAAAGTGTACATGGTCTGAGAATCTGTGCTCACTTCCCCCACTTCCTTGTTTTTCATCCCTGTCACCAACTTCAGCCTACTTGCCATAGGATAGCTTTGTTTTTGTTACTTAATTATAATAAAAGAAAAAGGTTGCTTGTAAAAGGAAAAGATATTTTAGGACACAAGTTATAAGTATGTTATTCGTCCCAATGATTCCTATGAGGAAAATTTGTAATAATAGTAAAAGTGAATAGCAATTCCTAGATGTGTTGGTTTGCCATTTAAAATGGGAAAGAATAATATCACGTCACCGTTATAACTCTTAAAGAATGCAAGGTTAACTGTTGGTCCCTATCATTTCCCCAAAATCCCAGTGGGTCCTGAAGGATAATAGTAGCTCAGTAGAAATTCTAAGTAGCAGACATGGAGCATGAAAGAGAAAGCGAGGAAATAAGAGAGAATGAAAGAGAGAAATATCATAATACTGAAAGTTCAGAACTAATAAATAAACAAGAGCTGTACGAGAATATTCATACTGCTAACTTTAGACTCTACATGCACATTTGAAGGTATTTGATGTATGATAACCCATCAGCACCACATAAGCAGAAAAAGATGGAAGTGGTGCTGTGGCTCAAGTGGTAGCAATAGCCTTGAGATGAAGAGCTGTGGAGCAGTACATAGGACACAGAGTTCAAGCCCCACAACCAACAGAAACAAAACCAAAAAACTAAACACAAAACCGTCTCTCAATTTTGTGGCCTCAACTCTGTAAAACAACTGCTTCAGCCTAGGGCTAAGATTAATGTGTGGACATTTATCAACACTCCTGATTCAAACTCTACTTGAGAAACATTTAATCAACATTTTGTTCTTAATTTTGCTCTTTGTAAATTCACATGCACCTATAAAAAATGGTGTGGCCATCCCAGTAGCATTCTCAAAGTACCTCGTAATGATGACTTACAAAAAGTTGTATTATATTACAACAAGGAAAATAATGCTACAAATAAAGAAAACCAATAATTAAATATTAATGATTAATAAAATAAAAACCTAATACCATTGATTCCAGTATTTGAAATGTACTACACATTAGATTTTACTATTTTCTCATATTCCTTTTTTTATTTTATTTGTGAACATACTGTACAGAGGGGTTACAATTACATGGGCAGGATAATGCACACATTTCTTTCCAAGCATTGCAGACTCCTCCTTTAGTTACCCTTCACATACCTTCCCATCATCCCCCCTACCCCCACTCAATTCTTCCCCTCCCCCCGCACCGAGGTTGTAAAGCTCGTTTTTGACATGACAACTTGTACTTCTCATTGTTACAAGAGGTGCACCTGAATCCTTAAACGACTTCTTTTTCCCCATCTCCTCCACAAGTTATACTGACATAAAATTTTGTTAAAGCGGGGGTTACACTGTGGGGGAGGGACATAAAAAGCAACAAAGAAATAATCTTAGAAATGCGTTAGACACACAAGCATGAAAGAAAAAAAACATTAAAATACATATCTAAGGGTTCATTTTCCTGACATCACATTATGTGACCTTTTCCGCTTGACTCATACATATACTAGATACTGCAAATAAGGGAAACCATGGGACCTGTGTTTCTTTGGGCATGGCTTACTTCACTTAATATAATTTTTCCAAGTTTTTCCATTTCCTAACAAATGGGGCAATGTCATTCTTTCTGATGGAGGTATAGAATTCCATTGTGTATATATACCACATTTTCTTGATCCATTCATCTACTGAAGGAAATCAGGGTTGGTTCCATATCTTAGCTATGGTAAATAATGCTGCAATAAACATAGTTGTGCTGGTAGCTTTAGTGTGGTCTTGTTTGTAAACATTTGGGTAAATGCCCAAAAGTGGGATTGCTGGGTCATAGGGGAGCTCTATGTGAAGTCTTTTGAGGAACCTCCGTACTGCTTTCCAAAGTGGTTGAACAAGTTTACATTCCCACCAACAATGAAGTAAGCTTCCCTTCTGTTCACATTCTCTCCAGCGTCTGTTGCTGTTAGAGTTCTTGATTTTGGCCATTATAACTGCAGTGAGGTGGCATCTCAATGTTGTTTTGATTTGCATTTCTTTTATGGCTAGGGATGTTGAGCATTTCTTCATGTGTCTATTGGCCATCCTTCTTTTTCTTCAGAGAAGTTTCTCTTTAAGTCTTTAGCCCACTTACTTATTGGGCAGTTGTTTCTTTGAGGATTTGTTGTTGGGGGATTTATTTTTTTGAGTTCCAAATATATTTTAGATATGAGACCCTTGTCCTTTGTATGGCTAGTAAAGATCTTCTCCCAATCCGTGGGCTTTCTAATGATCTTGCTAGCTATGTCCTTTGCCATGCAGAAGCTCTGCAACTTCATGCAATCCCATTTGTCCAACCTTTCTTTGATTTGTTGTGTTTCCGGGTCTTTATTCAGAAAATTTCGGCCTGAGCAATGAAGACCTAGGGTTTCTCCTATTACATCCTGTAATGTTTTCAGATTGTCTGCTTTGAATACAAGGTTTTTTAACCATTTGGAGTTGATTCTGGTGCAGGGTGATATATAAGGATCTAGCTTAATTTTCTACAAGTTGTTAACCAATTTAACAGCCCCATTTACTGAAGAGGTTGTCTTTCTTCCATTCTATGGTTTTAGCTCCCTTTTCGAAGATTAGATGGCTATAGGTCTGTAGGTTCATTTCTGGGTTTTCAATTCTATTCCTTTGGTCCTGAGGTCTGTTCTTATGCCAATACCAAACTGTTTTGAATACTATGGCTTTATAGTAGAGTTTGAAATTTGGTATTGATATTCCTCCAGCAGTGTTCTTTCCGTTGAGGAGCGTTTTTGCTATGCGGGGTCTTTTATTGTGCCATATGAATTTTTGGATTGCCTCTTCTATTTCCTTGAAGAATGAGGTTGGAATTTTGATAGGTATCGCGTTGAATTTGTAGATAGCCTTGGGAAGTATTGCCATTTTCACGATGTTAATCTTTCCAATCCAGGAGCATGGGAGGTTTTGCCATTTTTTAAGTTCTGTTTGGATTTCCTATTTCAAGATTTTAAAGGTTTCATCATAGAAGTCCTTCACTTTTTGGTTAACTTAATTCCTAGGTATTTTATGTTTTGTGGGGCTATTACAAATGGAGTTGCTTTCCTAATTTCAGCCAAACTTTTCTCACTGTTGGCATACAGAAAAGCCATTGATTTTTGGGTGTTAATTTTATACCCTGCTACTTTGCCAAAATTTTCAATCACCTTGAGTAATTTGGGAGTGGAGTCTATTGGATTCTTTAAATACAAAATCATGTCGTCTGCAATGCCAAAGTTTTCAATCACCTTGAGTAATTTGGGAGTGGAGTCTATTGGATTCTTTAAATACAAAATCATGTCGTCTGCAAAGAGGGAGAGTTTTATTTCTTCTTTCCATATTTGGATCACCTTTTTGTCTGCATCTTTTCTTATTGCTGTAGCTAGGAATTCTAATACTAGATTGAAGAGAAGTGGAGCGAGTCGACATCCTTGTCTTTTTCCTGACTTAAGTGGGAATGGCTTTATTTTTTCACCATTAAGTATAATGCTGGCTGTAGGTTTGTCATATACAGCCTTTATTGTATTGAGGATTGTTCCATGGAGTCCTAATTTTTCAAAAACCTTCATCATAAAGGGGTGTTGGATCTTGTCGAATGCTTTTTCTGCATCTACTGAGATAATCATGTGGTTCTTATCCTTGCTCCTGTTGATGTGATGAATAATATTAATTGATTTGCTTATATTGAACCAGCTCTGCATCCCTGAAGTGAATCCTGTTTGATCGTTGCGTATGATTTTTTGGATGAATTGTAGAAGTTGGTTGGCTAAAATTTTGTTGAGAAGTTTTGCATCAATGTTCATCAAAGAAATGGGTCTATAGTTCTCTTTCTTTTTTTTTAATTTTATTTTATTTTATTTGAGAACACAGATGCTGGAGGGGATGTGGACAGAAAGGAACCTTACTTCATTGTTGGTGGGAATGTAAACTTGTTCAAACACTTTGGAAAGCAGTATGGAGGTTCCTCAAAAGATTTCACATAGATCTCCCCTATGATCCAGCAATCGCACTTTGGGGCATTTACCCAAATGTTTACAAACAAGACCACACTAAAGCTGCCAGCACAACTATGTTTATTGCAGCATTATTTACCATAGCTAAGATATGGAACCAACCCAGATGCCCCTCAGTAGATGAATGGATCAAGAAAATGTGGTATATATACACAATGGAATTTTATGCCTCCATCAGAAAGAATGACATTTCCCCATTTGTTAGGAAATGGAAAGGCTTGGAAAAAATTATATTAAGTGAAGTAAGCCAGGCCCAAAGAAACATAGGTCCCATGGTTTCCCTTATTTGCAATATCTAGTATAGGTATGAGTCAAGCGGAAAAGGTCAGATAATGTGATGTTAGGAAAACGAACCCTTAAATATGTATTTTAATGTTTTCGTTTCTTTCATGCATGTGTTTCTAACGCATTTATAAGATTATTTCTTTGTTACTTTGTATGTCCCTCCCCCACAGTGTAACCCCTGCTTTCATTTTATTTGATGTCAGTATAACAGGTGGAGGAGATAGGGACAAACAAGTCTTTTAAGGATTCAGGTGAACCTGTTTCAACAAGGAGAATTACAAAATGTCATGTCAAAGCAAGCTTTACAGTGTCGGTGTAGGGGGGGAGGGGGGTATGAATGGGTGGGGGGAAGGGGGGAGGCTGGGAAGGGAGGTGAAGGGTAAACAAAGGAGGAGGCTGCAATGCTTGGTAAGAAATGTATGCATTATCCTTCCAATGTAGAATCAACTCCAAATGGATCAAAGACCTTGAACTCAAAGCAGACACTCTGAAAACATTACAGGATGGAATAGGAGAAACCCTAGGTCTCCTTGGATCAGGCCGAAATTTTCTGAATAGAGACCCAGAAACACAACAAATCAAAGAAAGGTTGGACAAATGGGATTGCATAAGGTTGCAGAGCTTCTGCAGGGCAAATGACATAGCTAGCAAGATCAATAGAAAGCCCACCGATTGGGAGAAGATCTTTACTAGCCATACAAAGGACAAGGGTCTCATATCTAAAATATACTTGGAACTCAGAAAATTAAACCACCCAACAACAAATCCTCAAAGAAACAACTGCCCAATAAATAAATGGGCGAAAGACTTAAAGTGAAGCTTCCCTGAAGAAGAAAGAAGGATGGCCAATAGACACATGAAGAAATGTTCAACATCCCTAGCCATAAAAGAAATGCAAATCAAAACAACATTGAGATATCACCTCACTCCAGTTAGAACAGCAAAAATCAAGAACTATAGTTCTCTTTCTTTGAGGAGTCCCTGCCTGGTTTTGTGATGAGGGTTATGATGGCTTCATGGAATGTGTTCGGTAGTGAACTTTCTCTTTCAATTTTGTTGAAGAGTTGGAGGAGTATTGGTGTGACCTCCGCTCTGAAGGCCTTGTTAGAATTCGGCTGTAAAACCATCTGGTCCTGGACTTTTCTTAGCTGGGAAGGCTCTTTTGCTGTGTCTATTTCAATGCTTGATAAGGGCCTGTTAAGCTGGTTTAATTCATCTTGATTTAGTTTTGGCAGGTCAATATTTGCTAGGAACAAGTCCATTTCTGTCAAGTTTTCAAACATATTAGCATAAAGTTTTGAGAAGTATTACCTTATATTGTTCTGAATCTTGGTCGTTTCCATGTTGATCTTTCCATTCTCATCTCTGAGTTTTTTTATTTGGGTGTGTTCTCTTCTTTTTATGATAAGATTTTCTAAGGGTCTGTCAATTTTGTTAATTTTTTCGAAGAACCAACTCTTTGTTTTGTTGATTCTTTCTATACTTTTTTTGGATTCAATTTCATTTAATTCTGATTGAATTTTTATTATTTCTTTCCATCTACTGGATTGGGGTTTATCTTGCTGCTCTTTTCAACTTGGTTTAGATGAGTCATTAAATTGTTAGTTTCAGATCTCTCCAATTTGTTGATATAGGAGCTCAGAGCTATAAACTTGCCTCTGAGTACGGACTTTGCTATGTCCCAGAGGAGCTGGTAATTTGTGTGTTCATTTTGTTGAATAGCATGAACATTTGAATTTTCTTTCTAATCATTCTATGACCCACTCATGATTCAGCAGTGTGTTGTTCAGCCTTCATGAGATATTGCACTTTCTTTGGTGGCTTTTGTTGTTGAGTTCTAATTTTATTCCCTTGTGGTCAGAGAGAATACAAGGTATAACTTCAATATTTCTGAATTTAGACAAGTCTGCTTTGTGGCCTAAAATGTGGTCTATTTTAGAAAACGTTCCATGTGCTGCTGAGAAAAACGTGTATTCTGATGCTGCTGGGTGAAATGTTCGGTAGATGTCTGTTAAGTCTAGTTGATCTATGCAGCTGTTTAGATCTGCGGTTTTCTGTTGAGTTTTTGCCGGGTTGATCTATCTATAGGCAAGATTGGTGTGTTAAAATCCCCAAGAATTAATGTCTTTTGATCAATATGGGATTTGAGGGAAAGTAGTATTTTTGGATAAATTTGGGTGCTCCATTGTTTTGCGAATAGATATTTAGAATTGTAATATCCTCCTGAAGGAGAAATCCCTTAATTAGTATGTAGCGTCCTTCTTTATCTCTTCTCATGAATATTAATTTGAAGTATATTTTATCTAATATTAGGATTGCAACTCCTGCCTGCTTATGAGGGCCATTTGCTTGGTAGATTTTGTTCCAGCCTTTAATATTGAAAATGTTTTTGTTTTTAAGGGCAAGATGTGACTTCTAAAGGCAGCAGATAGAAGGGTCTTGTTTTTTAATCCAACTTGACAGTCTATGTCGCTTAATTGGAGAGTTCAGTCCGTTATCATTAAGAGATAGGTCTGAGAAGTATTTGGGTGTTCCTGCCATGTTATCCATCATCTTGGGGGCTGCAAAAACTGGGTTCTTCCTATGCTTCTTGGATTCTCAGTTTGGGTGTACTTTCTTGGCCTTTATTGTGGTCTTGGTGGTTTTCTATGTGTAGGACCTCTTTCAGAATCTTTTGTAGGGCTGGTTTGGTGGAGATGTATTATTTCAATTTTTCTTTGCTATCGAAGGTTTTTATTTGGCCTTCACTTACGAAGGAGAGTTAGCTTGATACAGTATTCTTGGTTGATAGTTGTTTGGTTTTAGGGCATGGCATACATCATTCCATGCTCTTCTTGCTTTAATTGTTTCTGCTGATAAATCAGAGATGATTCTAATTGGTTTCCCTTTGTAGGTGATTGATCTTTCCTTTTTGACAGCTTTAAGGATCTTTTCCTTGGTCTGAGTTTATCCTGTGTGTATTATAATGTGACGGTAGGATGTCCTATTCTGCTCTGGTCTATTTGTGGTTCTAAAAGTTTCTTGTATCAGAATAGGCCTATCTTTTTTGCATGTTTGGGAAGTTCTCTGCTAGATCGTGTTAAACAAATTTCCTAGACCATTAACTTCTGATTCTAGGTGCTCCTCTATATCCATTATCCTTATATTAGGCCTTCTGATGGTGTCTTCCAGGTGATGGATAGATCTATCATATTTCGTGGACTTGTCTTGGATGGTTGTATGTTCTTTCTCTATAATATCTAGGCTGTCTTCAATCCCTGAGATTCGATGTTCTGCATGGTCTAACCTGCTGTCAAGACTCTGTACTTTGTTTTTTATCTCTTTTCCTTCTAATTGGTCAGCTTTGATGGCTTCAAATTCTTTGTTGAAGCTCTGTTTTAGAACTTGTATGAATTTCTTTACTTCCTTAATTTGGTGTTCAGTGTTTATTCTCAGATCACTTAGTTGATTGGTTATGGTTTCTTTGGACTCACATTCCTTCTGTTGGGTTCCATTCAGCATTCCCTTTGTGGTCTCCCTGACTTCCTTCAGCTCATTGTTAAAGGATTCCATGAATGCCTTTAGTGATCTTTGTGTATTCTCTTCCTGCACTCTCAATTCCTGTATTTTCTTTGATTAGCTTCCTCCGGTTCGTGGGATTCCTGCAGTTCTCTTTGACTGTTCTCAGCTTGTTCATGCCATTCCTGCCTTTCTGTTTGAGTATTCTCAAGCTGCTCACGCAAATCCTGTATCAGTCTTTGAGTAGCTTCCACACCCTTATGATATTGCTGTATAAACTTTTGGATTGCCTCCTCTCTCTCCCTATCACGTTCATATAGTGTCCTTTGTATGTTTTCTATCTTTTCATTTATCATGTTTGCCAGCCATGTTTGTAGAGCTATATGGGAACTCTCCTCTGGATTATTCATGATCTGTTCTGTCCCCTTATTATCAAGATTGGGAATTGAGATACCCGGATTTGCCATTTTTCTTGTGTTTTTCGTGCTTACTCTGCCCATTTGAGATGAAAATAGTTCCAGTTTTGTGCTAGAGCACTATCTTAAGTCAATCATCAACCCAAGTCTGAATTTGCACAGTGAATAGTCAACAGATACAATCTAGTTCAACAGATACATCTATTGAACATCAAACAACTATATGTTAATGGGCTTCGAACCGCAGAGAAGAATTTGGAAAACCAGAAATTATTAGGGTTAGGGAGAGATGTGGGTAAAAAATAGGAATAGATTGGTGTGGGGAGGCACAGGGAGAGTTAACTACGTCCTAATATCAATGCAGGAAATAGGTTGGGTAGGATGCAAGTATAGAGAGAGAGAAAAAGAAGAAAGGGAAAGGGAAAAGAAAAGAGACCAGAAAAAATAGAAAAGTAAAAATTAAAGATATTATGGAGATTCGAAAACAAACTATTTAGAGAGGAACATGAATATATTCAGAGAAGGGGATGGACATAGAGAAGATGCAAAAAACTTAAAAATAAAAATGCTTAAAATATTATATAGGTTAAAGAGGTGGTACTGCTATTAAGGAATTTAAGTCTCAGAAGTTTTGAATTGAGTAATAAATTTGTGGATTAAGTGTGTACACAATGGGGGATAGGGTCTACTAGTTGACTATGGGTTTATCTGAGGATGTTCAGAACAAGAGTTAAGTCACATAAAGAAGAACAAAAGAGAGGAAAAGGTGAAAAGAATAAGAAAGGAAGAAAAAAAGGTCAGAACTTCAGTAGAGCTAAACAAAAACCAAAAAGATAATTTAAAAAGAAAAAAAAAATAGAAAGAAGACAAGAAAAAAAGAAAAACGCACTTTCACTTATACCTAAAGTAAAAATTATAAGAGGAAAAAAAGGTTACTGGAAAATATTTTTTTTCAAAAAAGGCAAAAATTAAAGATTAAAAAACGTTTTAGAAAAGAAAAAAAAATTTATATAAGGTACCAAAAAAGAAGAAGAAGAAGAAGAAGAAGAAGAAGAAGAAGAAGAAGAAGAAGAAGAAGAAGAAGAAGAAGAAGAAGAAGAAGAAGAAGAAGAAGAAGAAGAAGAAGAAGAAGAAGAAGAAGAAGAAGGAGAAGAAGAAGAAGGAGAAGAAGAAGAAGAAGGAGAAGAAGAAGAAGAAGAAGAAGAAGGAGAAGGAGAAGAAGGAGAAGGAGAAGAAGGAGAAGAAGGAGAAGAAGGAGAAGAAGGAGAAGAAGGAGAAGGAGAAGAAGGAGAAGGAGAAGAAGGAGAAGAAGAAGAAGAAGAAGAAGAAGAAGAAGAAGAAGAAGAAGAAGAAGAAGAAGAAGAAGAAGAAGAAGAAGAAGAAGAAGAAAAGAAGAAGAAGAAGAAGAAGAAGAAGAAGAAGAAGAAGAAGAAGAAGAAGAAGAAGAAGAAGAAGAAGAAGAAGAAGAAGAAGAAGAAGAAGAAGAAGAAGAAAAAAAAAAAAAAAAAAAAGAAAAAGTTCTTTGATTTTTTTGGGGGGTAGGGGTGGGAAAAATCCTGTATCTCCCTTGTGTCTGTAACCAGCCTCTTGTGGAAGTCTCTGGTCTGCTTGTGGTCCTGTGGCTTGATTGGTTTCTTAAGTCAGTTTGTTGGAACAGGCAGAAAAATGCTCTGCTTTACCCAGGATTTTGAGATCCCCCTCCAGGTTAGTTTAATGGGAGGCTGATCTGTTCTGAGAATCACAGAAGATGGGGATACAGTGATGAGGCTAGGTTCTGGGTAGAGTTGAGGCCTTTCAACATACAGTAGCTTTTCCCGGGGGCTAGTTTGTGAAAACCTCACAGAGCCCAGACTGGAGCCATTCTCAGGGTTTCTGTTTACTGATTTTCAATTGATTGTGGTGGCTGCTAGAGGGAGGGGCAACCTCTGGCTCTGATTACCCGGTGAGGAAAGCCTCTCCTATGGCTCGCGCCCGAGCTGGGTAACTTTTCCCTGGATGGAGCTGAGTCTGGCAGGCCACGCCGCCATTAAATTCTTGTGACCTGCTAAATGACTCGTTTTATTCCACGGCCTGAGTTGGAGCTGGCAGCTCCCCTGAGCTTTGTCGGTATCCAAGATGGAGATCTCCAGTACTGGGGGAGGGAAAGAGTGCCCTTCCCTCCTCTGCTCCCTGAGAAGGAGTGAGGACGTCGGGCTTCTACTCATGCCCAGTCTTGGTTCCTGGGTCGTCTCTGGTCTGCAAACTGCAGGATGAAGATGTCTGCTCCTTGTTGGTTCTTGCTGATGTTGTGTAGAATCCACTCACCCACTGTGTCTGGCTCCTTGTCCCAGACTCTCTGTGGCTCAGGTATGGTGCCCTGCGGTCGCTGGTGGCTGCTGGTAAGCGCTCAGATGTCTCTTCTTGCCTGGGTTTCCCCTCTCTTGCCTAACTCTCTGTCCTGTGATGGCACACTTGGTGTGATTCTCTGGCTTAGGACTATTCATTGGAACTCTAAAACTGCTTTCTATGGGAGAGCTTGTTCAGATTCCAGCTTCTCCTCTGCCATCTTCCCGGAACTCTTCTCATATTCCTGTACATTTAAAACTGGCTAAGATTATGATGCTCAACAAGAGTTTTATAGGCTATGAGTAGTCTTTAAATTTACACTCTAAGATTACTATATATGTCTCATCTCATCATCTGCATACGGTTTATACAATCATTTTTGTTCCTCGCTAACATATTAAGTAAGGAAGCCCTAAAGTTTTAACAGAAACTGTCTTAACTCTTTGCTGTTTCTTAATACAAAGATTTTGCAACTTCTCATTAGTAAAGTTTCTATAAACTCTGAAATGTACATACTTAGTAGTATATGTCTGCTACCATAAATTTTAATACTTTATAGAAAAGTTATATGACCTACCAAACAATCTTAATTTTGGCATATAAGCAAATTCCCAAAATTAAACATATTTAAAACATTAAAACTTAAAAAAAAATAAAAACTTAACACTTGCTGCAGTGTTCATTATGATAGGTGTCTTGTATAGACTAATTGAAATCCTCCTTCTACACATCTGTTGCACAACAAATATCTGGAATTATTTTGTTTTTGACATATCAATCTTGACTTTAGTCTTAAATGTGTGCTTATGTAAGAAATACATGCTTCTAAAATTTCACGACCATTCTTGTGAACTTACTTTTTGTTAAATTGTCTAGTTTAAGAAAATCAGTTCCACTTTATATTTAAAAAATGTTATGTGCTCAATTCAGCAGCACATACACTAAAATTGGAACAATACAGAGAAGATTAGCATGGTCCCTGTGCAAGTATGACATGCAAATTTGTGAAGCGCTCCACATTTTTACAATAACAGATGCTGGAGGGGATGTGGCCAGAAGGGAACCGTACGTCATTCTTGGTGGGAGTGTAAACTTGTTCAATCACTTGGAAAGCAGTATGGAGGTTCCGTAAAAGATTCCACATAGAGCTCCTGTATGACCCAGCAATACCACTTTTGGGCATTCACCTAAATAGTCAGCAACAAGACCATATTAAAATTGCCAATACAATTATGTTTACTGCAGCATTATTTCCCATAGCTAAGATATGGAACCAACCCCAATGCCCCTCAGTAGATGAATGGATCAAGAAAACGTTGTGAGTTGTGTGTGTGTGTGTGTGTGTGTGTGTGTGTGTGTGTGTGTGTGTGTGTGTGTGTGTGTGTGTGAATTCTATCGTCCATCAGAAAGAACGACATCGCCCAATTTGTTACGGAAAAATTATATTAACTAAAATAATCGAACTCCAAAGAAACATCGGTCACGTGGTATCCCTTATTGGCAATAATGAATATACTTCCTGGATAAGTAGAAAAGGTCAAAAGCTATATGCATATGAATAGATAAGGTGATGTTAAGCTTAATGAACCCCAAGATAGGGACACAAGTGTTTTTTTTTCTTGCTGTTGTTTCTAAAGTATTTATAATGTACGATGTGATTTTTTTGTTGCTTTTTATATGGTCCTCCCACACAGAAATAAACATTTTTTACAGTCAACCTTGAAAAGCCATCTTGATAGACCATTTCTGTAAGTGGTAGCAGAATATTATTGATGGCTTTGCAAGGATGCCAGATTGCCTGATTTTGAGAGAATTAAAACAGGAATTTAGTCAGTTGTTTTCGTATCATTAGGACAAAAACCCATTGACTCTAGTCCAGGTGATCAATGCGGCCCAGAGAAGCTAATACATTAACTAGTAATCCTAGACCTCTAAAAACAAAACAATAAAAATCAAGCAAAAAACTCCAGCAAGCAAGGCCAGTCAAAGCTCCTATCACAGTCTACGTAAAGTCAGGCAAAAAACTGAAGCTGGGAGTCATTTAGCTGAAAACTAATATATTTATTATGAGGCAGGCTGAAATAAAAGACTCCTGAGAGAGGGTAGGAAAGACTGATCAGAGAGACTAAAATTGGTCACACAAACATTGGAAAATAGAATTCCTTATAAAACAAATAAATCATAGAAATCCTGTGCATGTAAGAACAACACAGCAGACCAATTCCAGAAATGCACATTTTCTTAGAGGTCAGCTTAATGAATTATCAATGGAAATTTTTGAAATCTTAAATATTTGACCCATGTGGAAGAAGGACAATTGCTCAAGAGAAAGAAAAAGTCATCACTCTGTTAACAGGTCCAATATCACATTAAGAAGTAATCAAGCACAGATTTGTAATAAAAAGAGAAAATAATTATTCGAAATGAGGGTTTCATTTGTTTTGATGTAAATGTTTTTGATTTAGGTGCTAGCGATTACCATACAAATGATCCAGTCCCACAGTTGAGTTGACATTGACTGCAGTATTCCCACATGACAGAAAAGAGAAAATTTACAAATGTCAGATCAAATGAGTTGAGGATGAAGTGTTCTAATAGTAATATCTGAGGTTTAGACACAGGTGAAGAGGTGGATTTTCTTTTATAAAAATCCCCCATTTTTAGCCTGGTGACAGTGGCTCACAGCTGTAATCCTAGCTACTCAGGAAGCTAAGATCTGAGGACTGCTGTTCAAAGCCAACTTGGGAAGGAAAGTCCCTGAGACTCATCTCCATTTAACCACCAGAAAACCAGAAGTGGCAATGTGGTTCAAAAGGTAGAGCATTAACCTTGAGTTGAAGAGCTCAGGGACAGTGCCCAAGCCCAGACATCAAGCCCCTCGACCACCACCACCACCAACAACAAAAAGTCTCCCTTTTCTTGGACTGCCTACAGCTTTTCCTAACATTCAACAAAGAAGACATTTTATTACTCACTACAGATAAGTTCTATTCTAGCTGTTGCAAATAGAAAGATTTTGTATCTTATGTCAAAAGGTTCATATTTGGGGAAAGAAATACCAGCAGTGATAACTTTTTTTCCAGTCCTTAAACTCTGGGCCTGGGCTCTGAACATAGTTATACTGGTAGCTTTAATGTGAGCTTGTTTGTTATTTATTGGATTGCTGCCCATGAGAAGAATTACTGGGTCACAAGGGAGATCTGTTTAGTCTTTCCCAAAAAGTCCGTACTGCACTTCAGAATAGTTGAACAAATTTTATTTCCCACCAACAGTGTAATAGAGTTCCCATTTAGCTACATCCTCATTAGCATTTGCTATTTTCAATTTTCTTGAAAATGGAAATTCAAACTGGAGGAAGACTCTCTCTTGTAGATTTGTAATTACCTTCTAGCTACCATGAATAAATGAATATATGAAACCTATATTGCTCGAGTGTGCATTCCTTTCTCTTAGTATAATTTTCCCAAGCCTTTGATGTTCCTTAAGAGTGGTGAACAGTCATTCTTTCTGATGGGTGAATAGAATTCCAGTGTGTGTGTGTGTGTGTGTGTGTGTGTGTGTGTGTGTGTGTGTGTGTGTGTGTGTGTGTGTGTGTGTGTGTGTGTGTGTGTGTGTGAGATGACTATAGGCCTATGAGTTCATTTCTGAGCCTTCTCTTTCAACTGTAATTTTGTAATTCAATAATAAATTTGGATTGCTTTCTCTATTGCATTGAAGAATATTGTAGAGATATTGATGGGTATTGCATTGCCAATCATTGGGAGCAGTATTGCAGTTTTCACAATGTTAATTATTCCAACCAGGAGCATTGAAAGACTCCATTTCCTTGAAACTCCTTCAATTTCGCTTTTAGGCATTTGAAGTTTTCACAATAGAGGTCCTTCACATTTTTGTTAAAGTAATTAATTCCTAGTTTTATTGTTGTTTTGTTTTGCTTAGATTTGATTTGATTTTGAGGCTAATACATATGAGGTTGTTTTTTGGATTTCAGCCTGGATCTTCCCATTGTTGGTAACACAGGAAAACTATTGATTCTTGTAGGTTTTACACCCTGCTACATTGCTGAAGATTAGCATCACTTTTACTAACTTTTGAGGGGGGGGAAGCTATAGGGTCCTTTATATAAAGTATCATTTCATCTGTGAAAGGGGATAGTTTTACTCCTTTCATATTTGGATCCCTTTTATATTTTTCTCTTGCCTATTTTCCTTGCTAGAAAGTCCACTACTATATTGAAGAGTAGTAGAGAGAGTGGACATCCTTTTCTCATTCCTGATTTTAATGTATTCATGCCTCCATCGTTAGGTACATGCTTATTTTCTCTTTGTTGTATACATACTCTGTATTATATTGAGAAAAGTTCCATGCGTTCCTAGCTTCTCAGACCTTTCAATCATAAAGGGGTATTGGAGTTTGTTAAAAGCTATTTCTACATCCATATAAACAATCATGTGCTTCTTGTCCCTGCTTCTGCTGATGATGTGTGTTATGTTTATTGACAAGTATATTGAATACAGCCGTATCCTAGGATGAATACTGTTTGATCATAGCATTTTTTTGTTAATTGTTGAAGTTGGTTAGTGAGAATTTTATTGAGAAGTTATGCATCAATGCTTATCAAAGAGCTGGGTTCATAGTTCTCTTTCTTTGATGTGTCCTAGCTGATTTGGGGAAGAGTCTAATTCTAGCTTCATAGATTGTGTTTAATAATTCCATTTCCCTTTCTATTCCATTGAAGAGTTAGAGCTGAGTATTGTAAGTTCTTGCAGGCCTTAATTTCATGGTAAATCTATTGAGTCATAGATTTTTCTGTTATGGGAAATTGTTTATTGATATTTCATTTTCATTACTTCTTATGTATCATTTCTTGGTTCAGTTCGAGTATAGTAAAGCATCAATTACTCCAGGATTCTCCAGGTTATTGGTACATGGTTTTCAAAGTACTCTCTTATAATATTCACAATTTTGCTAATTTATGTTATGATGTCTCATTTTTTTCTCTAATTTTATCTATTTGGATGAATTCTCTTAGAAGCTCTTAGGAGCTGTGCCTCATCTACTCTTAATATATTTACCTAGTTCTCATCTTATATAACCAGTTCCTGTTCTTCTTGATCTTCTCTCTGTAGGATATATTTGATTAACTTCTATCCTGCTGATGTGGTGGAGAGTTTGGCTTGGGACCATATTCACTGTTGGTAGTTGTTTACCTTTGATGTTTGTTATATATCATTCCAGGCTCTTCTTTTTATCATATAAACTAAGAAATCTGTGTTTATTCTGACTGTATATACTTTATAAATAATCAATCTTTTCTCTATGGCAGCTTTAAGAATCGTTTCCTTGATCATTAATGATCCTCTAATTGATTATGATGTGGTGGTGGGTTGTTCTCTTCTAGAATTCTGTTTGGTGTTCTAAAGGCTTCTCTTCTCTGAATGTGACTATTTCTTTGGATGTTTGGAATGTTCTCTGCTAGAATTCTGAAATATGTTTCCCATCCATTCAGTTTCCTATTCTTCTCCTTCTTGAGACCAATCTCCCCCAAATTTGATCTTCTAACTGAGTCGTGAAGTTCTGGCAAGATCATTTCTTATTTCTTGGATTTGTTCTAAATGATTATTTCCTCTTTCCTATTAGACCTACTTGGTCTTTGACCCCTGAGATTACCTTCTATGTCATCTATTTGCTGTGAAGACTTTATACTTTGTTTTTGATTTCGCTGTTTTATAATTGGTCATTTTTTAGGGCTTTTATCTCTTTATAAAGCTTTGTTTTAGGCCTTGTATGGACTTTCCTTACATATTTTCTTTGGGTGGGGAGGTTGGTAGGGTTGTTTATTTAACTGTGTCTTCTTTCATATCTTTTAGCTAGGCATCCAGTTTTTCCTTGGGCTCCCTTGCCTTTTCAGAATTCATTTTTCTGTTTGTAGTCTCCATGAGTTATTTTGCTGATCGTTGGTTGTTTGCATCTTGTTCAATAAATTTCCTAGTAGAGGTTTTGTATCTTTTCATTAATAACATTTTCAGCAGTAATTGTAATATATTTTGAAAACTATCATCTAGGTCCCTTATTGTCTGTTCTAACACCTGGTTATTTAATGTGTGAATTATACTACCTTAACATCACTTTTCTTGTATTTTTCTGATTTGTTCTGTTCACTTGGAGGATTTCTTTTGGGGGCTCTATAGTCTTAATAGCTGACTCTTTATGTTCTTGGTTGATTTGCCATATGTTGGTTGGATTTCTGTTGTGATTTGTTTTAGTGGAATTAGGTTTTTGTCTAGACTATTAAGTGTATGAGTAGAAATAAATTATTGTGAGATGTTGTGATGTTAATACTTGTGGTACCGGTGACAATTCGGGCTGCCCAATGGTATCTTGAATTGTCTCTGAGTATGGATTTGGCTGTCTCTGATGTACACTTCTGCTCCTGCTTTTTTTCCCATGTGGACCTTTTATTTCCACACTGCAGCTGTGCTTTTAAATATGTTGGCCAACACAGTCACAGCAGTCACCCGCCTGGCTGGGCACCTTTTCATATATTTCGTTTTTTTGTGAAGACAGTATAGAATCTTCTTTTGAATTGTATATCTATATATATTTATAACTGACTGGGTGTGACTTTTTAGAAGTGGAGTACTGGCTAGGACTCTAATTCTCTGTTTCATTAGAGAGAGCTAGGGGAATTTTCTGTTGTAATTTTGTCATTGTTTTTCCAATTCCTCAGATATATTTTATATATTGTTGATATTTTTCACATAATTAAGGATTTGTGATGGTTGTATCAGGTTATTTTTGTTTTTTTGTTTGTGTTAGTTTGAAATAGTGATTTCAGGCTTGTATGAAGAGACATTAATAATATGAAATGTATGTTATTACCTTGAAAGAAAGAGAGCAGACATTTTAACCTATTTGCTACAAGTAAATTAATATTAAGCAAAGTTAATTAAAATAATTACTTACTCTTCAGAAGATGAGCATAGTACTCTTGAATATCTTGGAGAAAAAGACTTTAGACTCATTACAACTGACGTCTTACATTGAAATTACTGGCTCAATTCTCTTCTTCAGAAAGGCAAAAGCTCCATTTCTTTCATTTTAGTATTATAAAATCATAATATCTGCATGGTGAATTGTTTTCCTCTGCTATTTTCAATTCCATTCCTCATCCATTAGGTATCTACTGCTTTGAATGACCAATTCCTTAAAATATCTACATTGCTTATATTGTGATGTAAATCTCAGTAATATTAATGTGAATTTATCCCTGATTCTCATCTGGAGCTACATTCATATGAAATTTATGCAGTTTCAACAAAGAAACATAACTATTTCAAAGTTTTCTGTTTAATCAATAAACCCATTCTCTTTAGAAATATGTTCTCATCTTTTATATTGCTCCAGCATATATCATGTATCATTAGTACTTTTACTGAAATAAATATAAACTATGGAACATGAAAACAACCATCCCCCCTTATCACTTTAAAGTAAATCCTTGGGGATTATTTTATATATAAAAATAAAAAAGTGCAATGCACCTGTTTATACATTAATAATCTAATGGTTAAGTCAATTAGACACAAGAACTACCAAACCACATCAAGTCTCAATTTACTTAAAGGCACCAAAATATTAGTGTTCATGAAAATCACTCAGTTTTAGAAAATGACAAGTCACAACAAAGTTTATATTAGATTTCAAATTTAAAAAATGAAAATTAAACCCAGATTTGTTGTCAATATCCTGTTTCCAGGAATACATTTATTCAGCAAACAGAGAAACCAACAATAAGGGTACGTCACATAGACGAAGATGTAGAAGCAGACTGTTTTTCCTTAAGATGATAAGCACATGCAAACTATGTGATTTATTCAAAGATTCTATAAAAATTCATGAGGATTTGTGATCAGAAGTGATGGGTAAACAAATAGCTGGAAAACTGTATATGTAAATTGAGCTTTCAATATAAGCTAAGTTTACAATAAATAATCCAACAGATGATAATTTTATATCTCTAACACACATCCAGTATTCTACATTTTCCCACATACTCCCGTCCTCTTACCTCAGTTCCTGATCAATAGTATTCTACTTTCACGATGTCAATTCCTACTAATATAACAAAGTGGGGTTTGTTTATTTTTTGGTTTCTAGATCCAATAAATTTTAGTATTTCAGAATAATAGTATGATTTCATGGAATTAGACTTGAATGCCAAGTTTGAGGATACTCTATACAGGGTATTATTAATTGGCCTGAAGCAGCCAGGTACATACTATGAATACATAGTCACAGTATTCTAAGAGCAGGGGACTTGATTTCAGAGAAAGATGCAGGTCCGAGCAACGTCCTGAATAAAAGAAAAACCAACGGAGCAAACATCAATCAACTATCATTACCAAGGAATTGAACTGTTCTCTTATGTGTCTGGGTGACAGCTGTGTGTGTGTGTGTGTGTGTGTGTGTGTGTGTGTGTGTGTGTGTGTCTGTGTCTGTGTCTGTGTGTCTGTGTGTCTGTGTGTGTCTGTGTCTGTGTGTGTGTGTCTGTGTCTGTGTGTCTGTCTGTTTGTGTCTGTGTCTGTGTGAATGTTTGTAGAGAGAATTTAAGTGTGACTTCCATATTTACAGCCCATAGAGCATTATTTGTTAGGGAGAAGGTGCTCATATCAGAGTTCTGATACTACTGTCATCACTTTTTACTGCAAAAAACACTTGCTTAATCTTACTTAAAAAGAGAAAAGTAAACTAACATCTTACATGATTGTTTTGACAATTAATTGGTTCATTGAAGGCCAATGGGAGGAATTGGAGAGTAATATAATCTTTTTCCGCTCTCCTGTATATTACCCACCAATAGCAGTGATTAAAGGAGTCTACTGCTATGTACTCACAGCTGAATTACTAATATGCTTAATAACATGAAACATATGATAGAGAAATAGATCAGCCAGCAAACACAAAGAACTAGTGATGAGACCGAACTTTTGAGCAGGGTTGCCACATCTTTTAGGAATGCAATTCCTTCATATGAACTTCAAATTTTGTGGATTTCCCTGTGTGATTAAAAGGTTAGAAAGTGCTGTAAAAAAGAGAATTCTTGTTCAGCCAAGTAGAAATTGTTCATGATCCCATCCTCACGTTACAAATTTCCATTTCATAAAGACTCTCTTTTAGAGTGCTTCCATTTAATATAATTCAGCACCTCACCCTTCCCTGTGGGAGATAGGAAGAAAGATCATTTTGTTTGAATATTATCTTATGTAAGTTAGTGTGCATGGGCATGATTTCTATGAAGTTAGTATTAAGTGTAAATCGGAATCATGTCACAACAAAAAATAATTAAAATCACATAACAAGATTAGAAGTCATAGCATTTTGTTCATGAAAACATACATTAGATTAGTTGCAGAATTTTTATTTTGAGATAAACTTTATATGAAAGCATAATGCACTGTAAGGGTTGAAATATTTTATTAAAATATATTTCTTAGAAATATTTTTGCTGCATAATTTTAAGAAGAAAATGGTCCCAAAGTAATCATTTTTCTTAGTATGTTCCTGTTTCCACATGATTAACCTCCTCTAAATTAGAAATCCAGTTATATGATTTGATTAATTTAGCCACAAATATTATTGCGTATAAGGACCTTCTACTCTCTATATTCTTCACATTATGATCATTAAATATGGTGAGTTTGAAATAATTAGTCTCTGTGTGAGCCATGTTAATATTATTTACAATATGTGTGAAATTTTTAAAAAGTAGTATTTATTTTAGTTTAATTGCTCTGAAGATAAAATGAATGATATAATCAAAGGCTAAAAATGATTAGATTTAATATTTAGAATTCAGGAAATGTTTTTTGACCACACTGCTTACTGGATCCTTCACAAAAACCTGACATAATTTATATTAATGAAGCAAAAAATCCCATAGTTTAGACATTTGTGAATAGAAAAACCATGTCATTCTGAATATGTAGATCTACATAACAAACATAGAAGATTTAGCGTATAAATACCTGTATATACTAATACATTTAATTGCAGGGAAAGTACTTGATCTGAAAGGAGATAAAATTGCATTTATTTTGAAAAAGTAAACCTAAGTATTCATTTGAATAAAAGATAATGTTTAAAACATCACTCATTCAAGAAATAAGATGTACAGTTAGTTGTTTTTCATGCCAATTATGATCTCTAAACTTAGTAGAAATACTAGATTTGTAAACCGAAAGCAGTGCTTTGTAGGGAAATAGATATTTAGTTTCTTAAACGTCATGACTATTTTTTCTCAAACAATTGCTAAGTAACTGATTTACATTTTTATCATGGAATCTTATTTGATATATTTTTATTGATTAAATTAAATAATTGGTCAATAATAAAATAAATTATACATGAACAAAGTTTATCTAACACAAGCATTTTATTCACAAGACATATCATGGCTCTCTTAAAGAACACTAGAAGACAGTGTGTTATTTACTTATTAATTTTTAGGTATTTTGTTAATGGTTATTAATTGTTAGAAGTGGCACTTTTGTTATGCTCTCTCCAAAATATATTTAAAGCATTTTATTGTACTCCCTGTATTTCCTATTCATTACTCCTTCCTCCAAAGATCTTCTGTTTTTCACATCAAATTTCATCTTTATATATGTACATATAAGCTAATTTTGAAGATTTAAGGTGAACTGCAACTTAATTCAAGATGTACAGTGGATTAACGATGAACAAAAACTTCAATATTTTTGTTAATTTCTGAATTACTATATTATATATATATATATATATATATATATATATATATATATATATATATATATATATATATATAATTACTATTATGGTTAGATTTAGGATCCCAGACAGAATTAGAATTAGGGTTAGAGAAAAGAAAATTTAGGTTCAACACAACATGACCTATTGCAACAATGATACTCACAGCAAACTATATTGAAAATGAAATTTACACCATGGGGAGGGAAGAGTTAGAGAGGTGGGTGAGGGAAGGGATAGTGGGAGAACAAGAAAGAACAGAGCAACAATGTTCAACAAGAAATGTACTCATTACCTTACACATGTAACTGTCATCCCTCTGTAAGCCTCTTTACAATAAAATAAAACTTAAAAAATAATGTAAAACAACACCTGACATGAAATAGAGAAACACTTTAATATTTTTAAATTCAAAGTGCAAGTAAAATTTATGCCTACATGCCTAGCAAGAGTTAGGATAAATGTGAAATAGAGGCTTGCTATTAACATTATGATTCAATTATCTGTAGTTTTAGGATTAGGAAAGGTGTTCCAGTTAGAGCTGGGAGTAAGATGAGAAAAATATGTAAGATATTGTGTAAAATTGCAATATATTTTAAGAAGAATGAATGGCATCAAGGTTAGAATGAATGAAAACCAATGTCTATGTTACTTTAAACATTCAGATACGATTTGGTTCTAATTGTGAGCTGCTGTTTTAGTTCTTGTTAGGAATAGGGAAGGATAAGCTTTAGGGAAAATTTAGTTTTCCACTAAGAAGTAGAAGCAAAAAATGACTAACTGAATAGGATCTAGACAATTTTCCTTACATTAACCATTTGTTGTTGTGATTAGGATTAGGTTTCTGGTTAAAGGGGGTTGAGGAAAGAGTAAAGAAATTGGTTAAACTGGTGGCTTGTGTCTATTATCCTAGCCACTCAGGAAGCTGATTTCTGAGGATTGCAGTTCAAAGCTAGTCCAGGCAGGAAAGTCTGTGAGAATTTTATCTCCAATTAACCACCAGAAAACATGAAAGTGGTGCTGAAGCTCAAGTGGCAAAGTGCACAACTCGAGCTAAAGAACTCAAGGATCATGCCCATGCCTACTGCTCAGGGATCCTGCCCAGGCCCAGAGACAAAATCCCACGACCAACAAAAAGAAAAAAGTCATGGTTTAAATGTTAAGTAAATCTGAACTTATTTTAAGTTCTAGGAATTCAGGAAAAGCAGGGATAACGGAAATACAGTGTATTTCATAATATCAAGATTTGAGATCAATCAGTATAATGATTCCTGTTATGGAACAAGATAGATTCAGAATTAAGAGCGAGAAAATCTGTAGGGTTTAGGAAAACCTGCAATTTATTTGAAGAATTACAAGTGGAATTTCAGCTAGGATGACACAGCGAGCAATTTACATAAATTTTAGAATTGGGATACCATTAGTGTCAAGGTTATCATTAGGATTCTAGACATGGTTAGGGTTAGAGTGCAGGAGAAAAAAATGATGCTCAAATTGTAGGTAAATTTTAGAATAAGCATGGTAAGAATTAGAATGAATGTGAACTAGAGTATTGCTATTAATATTAGTATCTACTTACAATTAGGCCTATGGTTATTCTCAATGATCCAGTTAAGAAAGATTAAGTGTAAGGTTAGAAAATGACTAAGATATTGGGAAAAAAAATTGAAGCTTATGTTTGGAAGGCTTATTTCAATGAAGTTAGGATGAGTGAAAACTAGTTTACTTGTGTTAATGTTAGTATTGACATATAATTTTACTAAGATTAGGGTCAGTATATTCTTCTGATTATGATTAGTGTTATGAATAGGAAAGTTTTACTATAAAGTTCAGTTTCCAAGCCGGTCACCGGTGGCTCTCGCCTGTAATACTATCTACTCAAGAGGCTGAGATCTGAGGATCACAGTTCAAAGCCAATCCTGGCTAGGTAAATCCGTGAGATTCTTATCTTCAATAAACCACTAGAAAACCGTAAGTGGTGCTGTGACTCAAGGGGTAGAATGCTTGCCTTGAGCTGAAGAGCTGAGGGATAGTGCCAAAGCCCAGAGTACAAGCCCCACGACCGACCAAAAAATTCAGGTTTCACTAACAAGTAGAAGCAAAAATGTGAGACTGAATAGTAACTAGAGCATTATCATTATATTTATTTCTCAGTGATCATTCTTGTAATGATTAATGAGAGTTTTCCAGCCAAGTTTAGGTTGAGAATTAGCAATAAGGAATGGACAAGATGGTAAGTAAATCTGAAACTGTTTTAGGGAACAGTGGTTCAGGAAAAGGTAGAATCAATGGAAACTACAGTGTCTTTGCTGATAAGAAAATGTGAGGAAAAATAATATAATGGATCATGTTCGGGAACAAGGTCATTTCAGCAGTAGAGTCAGGAAAGTTTTGGGAATAAGGGCAAACTGAAACTCATTTCCAGAGGGAAAACTGGAGTATTCATTAGAATGAATAAAAACTAGACTCTTTTTCTTAAACATTAGAATTGGACTATCATTAGGGTGAAATTTAGGTTTCAGTTCCAGCTGGAGTTAGTGTTAGTATTAGGGAAATGGAAATTTTAGGGTTCAACTGAAAGTAAATCTTCGAATAACAAGTCAAGTTAGAATTTGGATGAATGTGAAATAGGAAACTGCTAATAATGTTAGGATTAAGGTATGATTAGTGTGAGTTTATCCTGAATGTTCCAGTAAGGGTTCGGGTTAGAAAAATGGCAAGATATTGAGTAAAACTATGAATTACTTTAAGAAAGATGAGCTGAATCAAAGATAGGATGAATAAAACTTATGTATTTGTGTGGCTTTTAGAATCCAAAGGCAATTGGTTCTAGAGTTAGGGTTACTTTTCTAATATATGAACTAATGAAGTAAAGGCACAATTCTTTCTTTCTTTTTTATTATTGTGAAAATATTGTACAGAGGGGTTACAATTACATGGGCAAGATAGTGAGTACATTTCTTATCAAGCATTGCAGCCTCCTCCTTTGTTTACTCTTCCCATCCCTTCCCATCTTCCCTCCCACTTCCACCCAAGCCTCCCCCCCCCCCCGCCCGCAAGTTGTAAAGTTTTTTTTGACATGACAACTTGTAATTCTCATTGTTGCAACAGGTCCACCTGTATCCTTATTTAAACGACTTGTTTTTCCCCTTCGCCTCAACAAATTATACCGACATCAAATACAGTGAAAACAGGGGTTAGACTGTGAGGGAGGGACATACAAAGCAACAAATAAATAATCTTATAATTGCGTTAGAAACAAATACAGGAAAGAAAAAAACATTTAAAATACATAACTTAGGGTTCATTTCCCTAACATCACATTATCTGACCTTTTCTGCTTGACTCTTATATATACTAGATATTGCAAGTAAGGGAAATCATGGGATCTATGTTTCTTTGGGCTTGGCTTACTTCACTTAATGTAATTTTTCCCAAGACTTTGCACTTCCTAACAAATGGAGCAATGTCTGATGCAGGCATAGAATTCCATAGTGTATATATACCACATTTTCTTGATCCATTCAACGACTGAGGGGCTTCTGGGTTCGTTCCATATCTTAGCTATGGTAAATAATGCTGCAATAAACATAGTTGTGCTGGTAGCTTTAGTGTGGTCTTGTTTGTAAACATTTGGGTAAATGCCCAAAAGTGGGATTGCTGGGTCGTAGGGAAGCTCTATGTGGAGTCTTTTCAGGAACCTCCATACTGCTTTCCAAAGTGGTTGAACAAGTTTACACTCCCACCAACAATGAAGTAAGGTTCCCTTCCGTCCACATCCCCTGAGCATCTGTTGTTATTAGAGTTCTTGATTTTTGCCATTCTATCTGGGATGAGGTGGTATCTTAATGTTGTTTTGATTTGCATTCTTTTATGTCTAGGGAGGATGAGCAATTCTTCATGTGTCTTCTGGCGATCCTTCTTTCTTCTTCAGAGAAGATTCTCTTTAAGACATTGGCCCATTTATTTATTGGGCAGTTGTTTCTTTGATGATTTGTGGTTGAGGGATTTAATTTTTTTTGTTCCAAGTATATTTTAGATATATGATGCTTGTCCGTTGTATGGCTAGTGAAGATCTTCTACCAATCCGTGGGCTTTCTATTGATATTGCTAGCTATGTCCTTTGCCTCGCAGAAGCTCTGCAACTTCATGCAATCCCATTTGTCCAACCTTTCTTTGATTTCTTGTGTTTCTGGGTCTCTATTAAGAAAATTTCTGCCTGTGTTAAGGAGACCCAGAGTTTCTCCTATGCCATCCTGTAATCTCTTCAGAGTGTCTTTGATCCATTTGGAGTTGATTCTGGTACAGGGTTATATATAAGGATCTAGCTTTAGTTTTCTCCAAATAGGTGACCAATTTTGCCAGCACCATTTACTGAAGAGGCTGTCTTTCTTCCATTCTATTTTTTTAGCTCCCTTATCAAAGATTAGATGGCTATGGGTCTGTAGGTTCATTTCTGGGTTTTCAATTCTTTCCATTGTTAATGAGGTCTGTTCTTGTGCCACTACAAACTGATTTGATTACTATGGCTTTATAGTAGAGTTTGAAATTTGATATTGATATTCATCCAGCAGTGTTCTTTCCGTTGAGAAGCGTTTTTGCTATTCGTGGTCATTTATTGTTCCATATGAATTTTTGGATTGCCTCTTCTATTTCCTTGAAGAATGAGATTGGTATTTTGATAGGTATTGCATTTAATTTTAGATGGACTTGGGAAGTCTTGCCGTTTTCACGATGTTAATCTTTCCAATCCAAGAGCATGGGATATTTTCCCATTTTCAAAGTTCTGTTTTGATTTTCTTTTTCAAGTTTTTAAAGTTTTCATCCTAGAGTTCCTTCACTTCTTTGGTTAAGTTAATTCCTAGGTATTTTTTTTGTGGGGCTATTACGAATGGAATTGCTTTCCTAATTTCAACCCAACTTTACTCATTGTTGTCATGCAGAAAAGCCATTCATTTTTCAGGGTTAATGTTATACTCTGCTTCTTTGCCAAAATTTTGAATTAGCTTGAGTAACTTAGGAGTGGAGTCTATGGGATTCTTTAAGTACAAGATCATGTCATCTGCAAACAGGGAGAGTTTTAATTCTTCTTTCCCTATTTGGATCTCCTTTATGTGTGCATCTTGTCTTATTGCTGTACCTAGGCATTCTAATACTAGGTTGAAGAGAAGTGGAGAGAGTGGACATCTTTGTCTTGTTCCTGAGTTTAGAGAAAATGGCTTCAGTTGTTCACCATTAAGTATAATGCTGGGTTTAGGTTAGTCATATACAGCCTTTATTGTATTGAGGAATGTTCCATTGATTCTTAATTTTTCTAAACCCTTCCTCATAAAGGAGTGTTGGATCTCGTCAAATGCTTTTTCTGCATCTCATGAGATAACCATGTAGTTCTTATGCTTGCTCTTCTTGATGAGATGAATAATATTAATTGATTTGCGTATATTGAACCAGGTTAGCATCCTTGAAATGAATCCTGTTTGATCATGGTGTATAATTTTTTGGATGAATTGTTGAAGTCGATTGGCCAAAATTTTATTGAGAAGTTTTGCATCAATGTTCATCAAAGAAATGGGTCTATAGTTCTCTTTCTTTGATGAGTCCCTGCCTGGTTTTGGGATGAGGGTTATGATGGCTTCATGGAATGTGTTTGGTAGTGAACTTTCTCTTTCAATTTCATTGAAGAGTTGGAGGCGTATTGGTGTAAGCTCAGCTTTGAAGGACTTGTAGAATTCCAATGTCAAACCATCTGGTCCTGGACTCTTAGCTGGGAGCTCCCTTATTGCTATTTCTATTTCAATGCTTGATATGGGCCTGTTAAGATGGTTTAACTCATCTTGGTTTAGTTTTGGCGTATCAATATTTGCTAGGAAAAGGTCCATATCTGCCAAGTTCTCAAACTTATTAGCATCAAGTTTTGAGAAGTATTCCCTTATAATGTTCTGAATATAGGTTGTTTCCGTGGTGATGTTTGCATTTTCCTATCTGAGTTTATTTATTTGGGTGTGTTTTATTCTTTTTCTGATAACATTTTCTAAAGGTCTGTCAATTTTTTCAATTTTTTCGAAGAACCTACTCTTTTTTTGTTGATTCTGTCTATAGTTTTTTTGGATTCTAATTAATTTAATTCTGATTTAATTTTGATTATTTCTTTCCGTCTACTGGATTGGGGTTTATCTTGCTGCTCTTTTTCAAGGAGGTTCAGATGTCTCGTTAAATTGTTGGTTTCAGATCTCTCCAATTTGTTGATGTAGGAACTCAGAGGTATAAACTTGCCTCTGAGTATGGCCTTTCCTGTGTCCCAGAGGAACTGGTAATTTGTGTGCTAATTTTTGTTGAATAGAACGAATATTTGACTTTGCACTCTAATCTCTTCCTTGAACCACTCATGATTCAGCAGTGTGTTGTTCAGCCTCCATTTATTACCGGACTTTCTTTGGTAGCTTTGTGTGTTGAGTTCTAATTTTATTCATTTGTGGACTGAGAGAATGCAAGGTATAATTTTAATGTTTCTGAATTTGGACAAGTTTGCTTTGTGGCCTAAAATGTGGTTTATTTTAGAAGATGTTCCATGTGCTGCTGAGAAAAACGTGTATTATGATGCTGCTGGGTGAAATATTCGGTATATGTCTTTTAAATCTAGTTGATCGATGCAGTTGTTTAGATCTGCAGTTTCTCCTTTGAGTTTTTGCTGAGTTGATCTATCTAGTGGGAAGAGTGGTGTGTTAAAATCCCCAACAATTAATGTCTTTGGATCTATGTGGGATTTGAGCGAAATTAGTGTTTCTTGGATAAATTTCAGTGATCCATAGTTTGGCGAATAGATATTTAGAATTGTAATATCCTCCTGAAGGAGAGATCCCTTAATTCGTATGTAACGACCTTGTTTATCTCCTCACAAATTTTAATTTGAAGTCTATTTTATCTGATATTTGGATTGCAACTCCCTCCTTTTTATGGGGGCCGTTTACTTGGTAGATTTTGTTCCAGCCTTTAACCTTGAAAATGTGTTTGTTTTCACGGGCAATATGTGATTCCTGAAGGCAGAAGATAGAAGGGTCTTGTTTTTGAATCCAAGTAGACAGTCTATGTCGCTTAATTGGAGAGTTCAGTCCGTTAACGTTAAGAGAAAGGACTGAGAGGTATTTCGTAGTTCCTCCCATGTTATCCACCTTCTTGGGGGCTGCAAAAACTGGGTTCTTCCTATGGTTCTTGGATTCTCAGTTAGGGTGCAGTTTCTTGGCCTTTGTTGTGGTCCTGTTGGTTTTCTATGTGTAGGACATCGTTAAGAATCTTTTGTAGGGCTGGTTTGGTGGAGATGTATAGTTTCAATTTTTCTTTGCTATGGAAGTTTTTTCTTTAGCCTTCAGTTATGAAGGATAGTTTAGCTGGGTACAGTATTCTTGGTTGATAGTTTTTTGTTTTTAGGGCATGGCATACATCATTCAAGGCTCTTCTTGTTTAATTGTCTCTGCTGAGAAATCGGAGGTGATTCTAATTGGATTCCCTTTATTGGTGATTAGTCTTTTCTCCTTGACTGCTTTATGGATCTTTTGTTTGGTCTGAATTGATCCTGTGTGGATTATAATGTGACAGTGGGATGTCCTATTCTGGTCTGGTCTATTTGGAGTTCTAAAAGTTTCTTGTATTTGAATAGGCCTATCTTTCTGCATGTTTGGAAAGTTCTCTGCTAGGATTCTGTTAAAAGTGAAGACACAATGGATCTACCATGCATCTGCAATGTCAGCAAGTGAAACAACCAAAGATAATTTAATGAGGGGATACTTACAAATGTAGTAGGGTAAATGCACATATTTGTAGGACACTACTAAGGGCTTTCACCAATCTAGTTAATTTCCAAAATGGTAGACCAATCTTAGACTCTCTCCTAGATCTTCCTGTTCTGAAGTCCCTGAGGACTTTTACATAAAATTCAGACCTAGTAACATGGGTGAATGGAAAAGTGAGTATGGATTAGTATTCTGAATGTGTGCTAAGGTGTTTTCTTGTCATGACTACCATGAAATCAATGTCCTTTCTCTAACCTTCACAACATCTCTTTATTTGGCATAACTGGCAGATTCCTTAGTGTGTTGTTTTTTTCCTGCTATTTCAGTGCACAGGTTAAAACATTAAGCATGCCAAACCATGGGTTTCCATTTTCCTTGTAGACATTTGCAACCTAGGACCTCCCTTCCAGGTAACTCTCTTCGTGGGTCCTCATATGCATATGCTCACAGAAGTGAATACCTCACAAACCACAGAACATAGTTGCTAATGATGATTAGCTCACACAGAGACTCAAGCACTTTGGGTCTGGAGCCGTTCTGAGAGGCCTTGGACTAGGTAGGGTGGGCAACATTGACAGTAATTCCTCAGAGCAATACCACTGACAGCAAGTGAGTCCTGACTACTACTTAGACCTTACTAGTCCTACCTAGGGTATCAACACATGAACAAACCCTGTTTAGCCTATTGAACAGTGCCCCCATCAATGAAATCATTTTGAGAGTAGGAGAAAATCTCCATTTGTAAAGCAGTACATATAAGAAGCACATGATGCCCACACTCAAAAGCTCCAGTAGAACAGAGTGTAAGGCTGTGTAAGGGGTGGGGAAGAGATAATTTTAGATAGCAAACTTAGAAGTAATTATAAGTTTCTGAATAATCTTACCTAACTTTCTTCTGCCCCTCAGGTCCAATTCAAGAAATAATGGAGGGTATATAATGACAAAATGGAGTTTTTAATTCCCAGCCAAACTCTAGGTATTCTTGTTAAATCTTCCCACCCGATCCTGATGTAAAGGGTCAGAAAGACAACAGGGAAAGGCACACCATGCTCAGGAATATAAATGGAGCTTAAAAGCCAATGCAGTCTCTGATTATCTTTCTTTTTTTATAGTGATAATACTGTACAGAGGGGTTACAATTACATGGGCAAGATAGTGAGTATATTTCTTATCAAGCATTGTAGCCTCCTCTTTTGTTTACTCTTACCATCTCTTCTCACTCTCCCCCTGTCCTGCCATCCAATCCTCCTCCCCCCAAAAAAGTTGTAAAGATCGTTTTCAACATGACCACTTGTACTTCTCATTGTTGCAACGGGTCCACCTTTATCCTAATTTAAACGACTTGTTTTTACCCTTCTCCTCCACAAATTATACCGACATCAAATACAGTGAAAGTAGGGGTTATACTGTGGGTGAGGGACATACAAAGCAACAAAGAAATCATCTTATAATTGCGTTAGAAACAAATGTATGAAAGAAAAAATATTAAATATATATCTTAGGATTCATTTCCCTAACATCAACTTATCTGAACTTTTCTCCTTTACTCATACATATACTAGATAGTGCACATAAGGGAAACCATGGGACCTATGTTTCTTTGGGCCAGGCTTACATCACTTAATATAATTGTTTCCAAGTCTTTCCATTTCCTAACAAATGTGGCAATGTCATTCTTTCTGATGGAAGCATAAAATTCCATTGTGTATATATACATATTTTCTTGATAAATTCATCTACTGAGGGGCATCTGTATTGGTTCCATATCTTAGCTATGGTAAATAATGCTGCAATAAACATAGTTTGCTGGTAGTTTAGTGTGGTCTTGTTTGTAAACATTTGGGTAAATGCCGAAAAGTGGGAATGATGAGTCATAGGGGAGCTCTATGTGGAGTCGTTTGAGTAACGTCCATACTACTTTACAAAGTGGTTGAACAATTTTACAGTGCCACCACCAATGCAGTAAGGTTTCCTTCTGTCCACATCCCCTCCAGCATCTGCTGTTATTAGAGTTCTTGATTTTTGCCATTCTAACTGGAGTGAGGTGGTATCTCAATGTTGTTTTGATTTGCATTTCTTTTATGGCTAGGGATGTTAAGCTTTTCTTCATGTGTCTATTGGGCCATCCTTCAATCTTCTTCAGAGAAGTTTCTCTTTAGGTCATTAGCCCACTTACTTATGGGGCAGTTGTTTCTTTGAGGATTTGTTGTTGGGGGATTTAATATTTTGAGTTCTAGTATATTTTAGATATAAGACCCTTTTCCGTTGTATGGCTAGTGAAGATCTTCTCCCAATCCGTATGCTTTCTATTCATCTTGCTAGCTATGTCCTTTGCCCTGCAGAAGCTCTGCAACTTCATGCAATCCCATTTCTCCAACTTTTCTTTGATTTCTTGTGTTTCCGGGTCTCTATTAAGAAAGTTTCGATCTGTGTCAAGGAGACTTAGGGTTTCTCCTATTCCATTCTGTAATGTTTTCAGAATGTCTGCTTTGACTCCGAGGTCTTTGATCCATTTGGAGTTGATTCTGGTGCAGGGTGATATAAAACGATCTAGCTTTAGTTTTCTACAAGTAGGTGACCAGTTTTGGAAGCACCATTCACTGAAAATGCTGTCTTTTTTCCATTCTAATTTTTTTAGCTCCCTTATCAAAGATTAAATGGCTATAGGTCTGTAGGTTCATTTCTGGGATTTCAATTCTATTCCATTGGTCCTGAGGTCCGTTATTGTGCCAATACTAAGCTGTTTTGATTACTATGGCTTTATAGTTGAGTTTGAAATTTGGTATTGATATTCCTCCAGTAGCGTTCTTTTTGTTGAGGAGCGTTTTTGCTGTTCGGGGTCTTTTATTGTTCCATATGTATTTTTGGATTGCCTCTTCTATTTCCTTGAAGAATGAGGTTGGAATTTTGATAGGTATGGCATTGAAATTGTAGATAGCCTTGGGAAGTATTGCAATTTTAACGATGTAAATCTTTCCAATCTAGGAACATGGGAGTTTTTGCCATTTTCTAAGTTCTTTTTTTACTTCATTTTCAAGTTTTTAAAGTTTTCATTGTAGATGTCCTTCACTTCTTTGGTTAAGTTAATTCCTAGGTATTTTATTTTTTGTGGCTATTACAAATGGACTTGCTCTCCTATCAGCCCCACATTCTCATTGTTGGCAAAGAGAAAAACCATTTGATTTTTATACCCTGCTACTTTTCCAAAGTTTTGAATCAGCTAGAGAAATTTGGGAGTGATATCTGTGGGATGCTTTAAATACCAGATCATGTCATCTGCAAAGAGGGAGAGTTTCATTTTTTCTTTCCCTATTTGGATCTATGTTATGATTGCATCTTGTCTTATTGCTGTAGCTAGGCATTCTAATACTAGATTGAAGAGAAGTGGAGAGAGTGGACATCTTTGTCTTGCTCCTGAGTTAAGAGGGAATGTCTTTATTTTTTTACCATTAAGTATAATGCTGGCTGTAGGTTTGTCATATACAGCCTTTTTTCTATTGAGGAATGTTCCATGGATTCCTAATTTTTTCAAAACCTTCCTCATAAAGGGGTGTTGGATCTTGTCGAATGCTTTTTCTGCATCTCTTGAGATAACCATGTAGTTCTTATCCTTGATCTTGTTGATGTGATGAAAAATATTAACTGATTTGCTTATATTGAACCAGGTTAGCATCCTTGAAATGAATCCTGTTTGATCATGGTGTATGATTTTTTGGATGAATTGTTGAAGCCGATTGGCCAAAATTTTGTTGAGAAGTTTTGCATCAATATTCATCAAAGAAACTGGGTCTATAGTTCTCTTTCTTTGATGAGTCCTTGCCTGGTTTTGGGATGAGGGTTATGATGGCTTCATAGAATGTGTTCGGTAGTGAACTTTCTCTTTCAATTTCATTGAAGAGTTAGAGGAGTATTGGTGTGAGCTCTATTGTGAAGGCCTTGTAGAATTCCACTGTAAAACCATCTGGTCCTGCACTTTTCTTAGCTGGGAGGTCTCTTATTGCTGTTTCTATTACAATGCTTCATATGGGCCTGTTGAGATCGTTTAACTCATCTTAGTTTTGTTTTGGCATGTCAATATTTGGTAGGAAATGGTCTATTTCTGCCAAGTTCTCACACATATTAGCATAAAGTTTTGAGCAGTATTCCCTTAAAATGTTCTGAATCTTGGTTGCTTCCATTGTGATGTTTCCATTCTCATCTCTGAGTTTATTAATTTGGGTGTATTCTATTCTTTTTCTTATAAGATTTGCTAAGGTTCTGTCAATTTTGTATAACTTTAATGTTTCTGAATTTGGACAAGTTTGCTTTGTGATCTAAAATGTGGTCTATTTTCTAAAATGTTCCATGTGCTTCTGAGAAAAAGTGTATTCTGATGCTACTGGGTGAAATATTCGAGAGATGTCTATTAAATGTAGTTGATCTATGCAGCTGTTTATATTTGCGGTTTTCTCTGTTGCGTTTTGCAGAGTTGATCTACCTAGTGGGGAGAGTGGTGTGTTAAAATCCCCTACAATTATTGGCTTTGGATCTACGGGGAATTTGAATGAAAGTAGTGTTTCTTAAATAAATTTGGGTGCTCCATTGTTTGGCGAATAGATATTTGGTATTGTCATATCCTTCTGAAGGAGAGATCCCTTATTTAGTATATAGCGACCTTCTTCATCTGTTCTCACGAACTTTAATTTGAAGTTTATTTAATCTATTATTAGTATTGCAACTCCCGCCTGTATACGGGGGCAGTTTGCTTGGTAGATTTTGTTCAAGCCTTTAATATTGAAAAGATGTTTGTTTTAAAGTGCAAAATATGACTCCTGAAGGCAGCACATAGAAGGATCTTGTATTTCAATCCAACTAGACAGTCTATGTCGCTTAATTGGAGATTTTAGTCCATTAATGTTGAGAGATAGAACTGAGAGGTATTTGGGATTTCCTGCCATATTATGCACCTTTTTTGGGCTGTGAAAACTGGGTTATTCCTAAGATTCTTGGATTCTCATTTTGGGTGCAGTTTCTTTTTTGTGGTCTTGTTGGTTTTCCATGTGTATCACATCGTTAAGAATCTTTTGTAGTGCTGGTTTGGTGGCGTTGTATTGTTTCAATTTTTCTTTGCTATGGAAGGTTTTTATTTGGCCTTCCTTTATGAAGGAGAGTTTAGCTGGGTACATTATTCTTGGTTGATACTTGTTTGTTTTTAAAGCATGGCGTACATCATTCCAGGCTCTTCTTGCTTTGTCTCTGCTGTGAAATCTGAGGTGATTCTAATTGGTTTCCCTTTATAGCTGATTAATCGTTCCTCGTTGACAACTTTAAGGATATTTCCTGGGTCTGAATTGATCCTGTGTGGATTATAATGTGAAGGTGGGATGTCCTGTTCTGATGTGATCTATTTGGCATTCTAAAAGCTTCTTATATCTGAATAAGCCTATCTTTTTGCACGTTTGGGAAGACCTCTCCGAGGATCCAATTCAACAAATTTCCGATTCCATTAACTTCTGTTTCTAGGTGCTCCTCTACACCCATGATCTTTAGATTAGGCCGTCTGATAGTGTCTTCCAAGTGTTGAATAGATCTATCATATTTCTATGAGTTGTCTTAGATGGTTGTATGTTCTTTCTCTATCATATCTAGGCTGTGTTCAATCCCTGAGATTCGATCTTCTGCATGGTCTATCCTGCTGTCAAGACTTTCTTCTTTGTTTTTTATTTCTTTTCCTTATAATTGGTCAGCTTGGATGGCTTCAAATTCTTTGTAGAAGCTTTGTTTTAGATCTTGTTTGAACTTCTTTACTTCCTTAATTTGGTGTACGGTGTTTATTCTCAAGTCACTTAGTTGATTGTTTAAGGTTTCGTTGGAATCCCATTCCTTCTGTTGGGTTCCATTCAGCATTCCCTTTGTGGTCTCACTGACTTCCCTCATATCTTTGTTAATGGATCCCATGAATGCCTTTATTGATCTTTGTGTATTCTCATCCTGGTCTCTCAATTCCTGTATTACTTTTTGCTGAGCTTCCTCCTGTTGATGCCATTCCTGTAGTTCTCTTTGAGTGTTCTCATGCTGTTCAGGCCATTCCTGCCTTTCTGTTTGAGTATTCTCAAGCTGCTAACGCAAATCCTGTATCAGTTTTTGAGTAGCTTCCTCACACTCATGATATTGCTGTATAAACTTTTGGATTGCCTCCTCTCTCTCCCTATCACGCTTACACAAAGTCCTTTGGAGGTTATCAATCATTTTCTGCATTGACCTTGTGTTTGCCTCCTCTCTCTCCCTGTCATGCTCATTCAGAGTCTTCTGTATATTTTCAATCTTTTCATATATCATGTTTGCCAGCAGTGTTTGTAGAACTATTTGGGAACTCTCCTATGGAGTATTCATTTTCTGTTCTGTCCCCTGATTATCATGAGTGGGAGTTGATATACCTGGACTTGCCATTTTTCTTGTGTTTTTCCAGATTACTCTGTCCATTTGGGATGAAAATAACACCAGTTTTGTGCTGGAACACTAACTTAAGGCAAGCATCAACCAAAGTCTGTATTTACACAGACAATAATCTGCAGATACAATCTAGTTCAACAGATGCATCTATTCAACATCAACCAACTATATATTAATTGGCTACGAACCGCAAAAAAGAATTTTGAAAACCAGAAATTATTAGGTTTAGGGAGTGATGTGGGTAAATAATCAGAATGGAGTGATGTGGGAAGGCACAGGAAGAGTTAACTAAGTTCTAATGTCAAAGCAGGAAATAGGTTGGATAGGATGAAAGTAGAGAGAGAGGAAAAAAGAAAGAGAAAGGGAAAAAGAGAACATAAAAATAGAAAAGTAAAAATTAAAAATATTATGTAAAAACGAATACAAACTATTCAGAGAAGAACATGAATATAATGAGAGAAGGGGAGGGATATAAAGGAGATGTGAAAACCTTAAAAATAAAAACACTTAAAATATTATATAGGTATTAAGAGGTAGTACTGCTATTAAGGAATTTAATTCTCTGAAGTTTTGAATTGAGTAATAAATTTGTGGATTAAGTGTGTACGCAATGGGGGATAGGAGTTCATCTGAGGATGTGCAGAGCAACAATTAAATCAATAAAGAAGAACGAAAGAGAAGAAAAGGTGAAAGAATAAGAAATAAAGAAATAAACATCAGAAGTTCAGTAGAGCTAAACACAAAACAAAAAGAAAATTGTTTTTAAAAAAAGAAAGAAAAAAAAAAACGAAAGAAAGACGCACACACACATGTACCCCTAAAATAAAAATTATAAGAGGAAAAAAAAGTTACTAGGAAACAATTTTTTTTCAAAAAATATGAAAATTAAAAATTAAAAAAAGTTTTAGAATAGAAAAATTTTTTTTAAAAAAGGTACAAAAAAAGAAGAAGGAGAAAAAAATGTTTTTTGATTTTTTGGGGGAGTGGTTGGAAAAATCCTGTATCTACCTTGTGTCCCTAACAAGCCTCTTGTTGGAATCTCTGGTCTGCTTGTGGTCCTGTGGCTTGCTTGGTTTCTTAAGTCAGTTTGTTTGAATAGGCAGAAAAATGCTCTGTTTTTTCCCAGGATATTGCGATCCTCCTCCCAGGTTAGTTCAATGCGAGGGAGGTATGCTTTGAGTATCACAAAAGAGGGAGATGGCTTTTTCCTCAAGTTTGGAGATGCTGTGTTGAGGCTAGTTTCTGTGTAGAGTTGAGGCCTTTCAGCAAACAGTAGCTTTTCCCGGGGGCTAGTTTGTGAGAGCTCCAGAGCCCAGCCTGGAGCCATTCTCAGGGTTTATGTTTACTGAATTTCAATTGATTGTCAAGGCTGCTAAAGGGAGGGGCAGCCTCTGGCTCTGATTACCCAGTGAAGAAAGACACTCCTGGGGCTGGCACCTGAGCTGGGTGACTTTTCTCTGGGTGGAGCTGAGTTTGGCAGGTCAGGGTAGGTTCTATTTTTTTTTTTTTTTTGTCGGTCGTGGGGCTTGAACTCTGGGCCTGGGCGCTGTCCCTCAGCTCTTCAGCTCAAGGCGAGCGCTATACCACTTGAGCTACAGCACCACTTCCGGTTTTCTGGTGGTTTATTGGAGATAGGAGTCTCATGGTCTTTCTTGCCCAGGCTGGCTTTGAACCGCGATCCTCAGATCTCAGCCTCCTGAGTAGCTAGGATTACAGGCGTGAGCCACCAGCGCCCGGCTAAGGTTAGGTTCTTGTGACCTGCTAAATGACTCTAGTTTTCTTCCAAGGCCTGAGTTGGAGCAAGCAGCTCAGCCGAGCTTTGTCAGTATCCAAGATGGAGATCTCTGGTACCGGGGGGGCGGGGGGGGGAGTTAGGGCTAGCCTTCCTTCCTCTGCTCCCTGAGAAGGATTGAGGATTTCAGGCTTATAGTCACACTGAATCTTGGTTCCTGGGTCGTCTCTGGTCTGCGAACTGCAGGATGAGGATGCCTGCCCCTTGTCGGTTCTTGCTGGTGTTGAGTGGAATCTGCTTGCCCACTGTGTCTGGCTCCGTTGTCTCGGACTCTCTGTGATTCAGGTATGGCAGGTTCGGCCACCACAACCGCTGACGCCGCAGTGGCAGCAGCTGCTGGCAAGAGCTCAGATCTGTCTCCTTGCCTGGATTTTCCCTCGCTGGGCTAACTCTCAGTCCTGTGAGGGCACACTTGGTGTGATTCTCTGGCTTAGGACTGTTCACTGGAACTCTAAAACTGTTTTCTATGGGAGAGCTTGTTTAGCCCCCAGCTTCTCCTCCGCCATCTTCCTGGAACTCCCCTTCTGATTTTCTTTATTGAAGATAACATAAAAGGCAGCTTGAGTTTCTCAAAAACTGTGTCTACGCTATATGGCTCCTTCAGAGCTTCTTTCCCTCCTAGTGTGTTTTGAGAGCAACAGTTGATACAGTGCTTCTTTTAGGGGCAATCTTTCTCTTCACACAATTCTTAAAGTAGACAATAGGCGAAAGTTGTCATTAATCTAGAAAAGTATGAAATAACACACAGTGAGTGTTTGCCCTGAATTCCTGGATGTAACAAGTTCCCAATTCTGAAGGCAAAGTGATTATGGGTGAGTACTAATAACTTCCACTGAATGGTGAACTTAGAACCCTTTTCCCAAGGCAGGTTCTGTCCAGTAGAGTAGTTGCCACCAATAATCCTGGTTATTAGGATGGCTGAGTTCTATGGATCAATGAACTTACAGAGCATGCAAGACAGAAAGGTCTAACATATTGAGTCCCAAAAGAAGAAACTGGGACAAGAAGAGAAAACTTATCATTAATACAAAAGGAGGAAGACTGAACTAGGAGACTATTACTCTGAATATGGACATGGGTATAATTATAAAAAAAGTTCTAAATTGGGGCTCATCAGTAGAAACTATCATGTCAAACCTCATTAAAGCTAAAAGTAAAACTTTCAAAAATAAAAACTATTTGGATTTCAGTACTAATATCTTTTTTAAGGATTCTGTGTGTGTGTATGTGTGTGTGTGTGTGTGTGTGTGTGTGTGTGTGTGAGGGAGGGAGAGAGAGTGAGTGTGTGTGTGATGTCTGAAATTATCTATGGGAGAGCTTCGGTTCTTAAAAACCATCATATTGACACTATCCTTTAGGTTTCCCATTCATATCTGGTTGCATTCCTGCTCCAGTACATGATACAATCAATTCTTGTTTTCTTCTGGTTAACTGGAAATAAATATATAATATCTATGTCAACTTGGGTTGGTTTCAAACTATGATCTTCAGATCTGTGCCACTATGTAAGTTACTTAATCTTTCTGACTCTCAGCTTCTTCCTGTGTGGAAAGTGAAAAAAACTTACTTTGTGGCCTTTGAATATGGTGGAAGTTATGACTGGGTGCAGAAAGTATAAGTGTTCAGAATTTGTGGACAGAGTCTGACACTCTCATAAATCTACTGATGTTTATATTGAAATGAATTCCAGGAAGTGGATTTTTTTGTTCTTGTTTATCCATTTATGGGCATTGAGGGAGTCACAGAAATTCAATAAAAGGGAAACAAATGCAGCAGTTATATTTTGTAGATATTATGTTCACAATGAGCTATATCTCTTGTGGATAGGGACAGGAGCGAAAATCAGAGAGAGCAATGGAAGTGATTGTCAAATAAGAAACAAAGTCATTGCCGACTTACAAAATGGTGATTTGTAAGTACACTACCTTATCCATAGCAATTTTAATAATTAGGGTTAAGTATTCTCTCCTCCAGTTTTTGTAGGGGGCCTTAAGACTCAGGACCACCTAGGGAGTTTCTGAAGGTCACTTTATACAATAATCAGTATAGAGCCAGAATCACTTAAGAAATGTTATAAAAAGTATTTCATTCTTAGTATTGGTTTCTCTTTGAATGGCGATTCTATATGTTGTTAGCAAAGCTAATATTTTACTTTTTTTTTTTTAGTACTTCTCAGGTGTTGAAATCCTTCTTAAAACTATGCAACAGAGGTCTGCTATATCTTGGCATCCTTCCCCTAACTGAAATGGTAATCAACCTTTGAAATTAATGTACTTGAGTATGAGTTTTATTTATTGATTTAACTTGGTGGTGGTGAACTCTGGGCATGGTTGCCATCCCTCAGTTCTTCAGCTCAAGAATAGTGCTCTACCACTTGAGCCACAGTACCACTTCTAGCTTTTTCTGCTTAGATGGTGCTGAAGAATCATACCCAGGGTCTCGTGCATTCAAGGTAAGCTGACTACCACTTATCCACCTTCTCAGGACCTATGAGTGATATTTTTGTGCACGGTTTATCAAGCAAATCTATTGAGCAAATTTATTCACTTGCCACTAGACATATTCAAAATTATGAATCATCTGATATTTTAATGAATAAATCTGTTATCATTGTTTGTCTCCCCATGCTAAAAATATGAAGGAGGTATTTTAAACTAAAACTACAAAAGGAATTTTAAGATCTTGCTGCTAACAAATCTGTCCAGATGTTATTACATTAAACAGAAAATTCAAAATGGTTTTTCTTCATGAATACAGAGATCAAAAGTCTATTAATAATTATTTTTAAATGCAAATTAAAGAGGAAAATCAGTCAGTAGGTAAAATTTATGTTGAATGTTAATTTTTAAAGAGGAAAATAAGATCCTAGGTGGCAGACAAAAGACAAAGCAATATCAGAGCACTATATGCTCAATAATCAATAAGAATCTTTAACTGAAAAACTGAGCTGGAATGTGCATATTAGGCAAAGGCAAGCAGTCAGAGCCTGCCACAACAAAGTAATACCATAATGTATATCTCAGAAAAAGGAAACAAATACATTATCCTTGTTTGCAATGATACACATAACCCCACCTACACATACACACACACACACACAATTGAATGTATGCAACAGCTCAATCTACTCACATCCATTCAACATGAATCAAAGATCTTCCTGTAATATTTGAAACATTAAAAATTTCAAGCCTTGTAAATAATTGATAAAAGATGCATAAGGAAGCATTTTCTGAATAGCACTCTGCTATGGAAATGAGAGCTCATTGTGGTTATAACTACTTAAAATATCTCTGAATCTCGAAAGAATAAAACAAAAGACAATTCGAATTTTGGGACTATATTTCTACCAGCTATTCTGCAAAGGATTAATAAGCAGTTACAAGATCCAATATTAAATATCAAATTAATACATTAATACGTGTAAGTGAAGTGAAAGACAGTGATCAGAAATCTATGCTGCCTCCAATTCTCAGCTGGCTACACACTGTGACACCTTTGATTCTGCTGCATCAGGCCCACAGTTGTCTTCCTTAGAGCAGTGGCCCTGCTGGGGGTGGCGCTGGGAGCTGTGTGAATAGGGGGGAGGTCACAGGGGAAGCCGAGCTGGGCTGGGGCTGGGAATGGTGGAGAGAGGATGGGAGGCCCTGCCAGAGGCTGTGAAGGGAGGAAGGAGGTAGTAGGCCAGCAGCTCAGGCAGCAGCAACCTCAAAGCCAGCTGGGTTCTGGGTAGTGTCTGTGAGGTGAGGAATTTGTGGTGGATCTGCTGAGGCCTCTTTGCTTGGTGAGGAGAGGAAGGAGACTCAAGTCCCACCCAAACAAACAATGAGAAATGAGACAACCAATGGCTAAAGAATTTCAAGAACACAGGTAGGGACTTAGAGGTAAACTCTGGGGGCAAGGAGGGCAGCAGAGCTGGGGCTGTGATTGTCATGCATCTCTGGATGCCATTGGAAGTGAGTGAGGGCCAGCTATGCTATGGGTTAGGCCTTGCTCCCACCTTGAAGCAGGCACCAGAAATTTCCAGCACAGCCTCAGCCCCATGGAGCTGGCCTGTTGAGGGTGCTGAAGACCGGGCAGGAGCTAGGAGGCTATGTGCAACAGGGCAGAGGAAGCATGTCTAGGAGGAGCTGCTCCAGCGCTGCCAGGCCCAGGGCCACTGGGGAAGTTGTGCCTCTGGAACAGGACCAAGCTCTGTTCCCCAAACAAGTAGAGTCTCTGGGGACCTGTGAGGTGGCTGCCACGTGCGTGTTGTGAACTTCCTTAGCATGGCCAATGAGTATCCATGGAGAGACACATTTGCTCCTGTGCCTCTCCCATCTTCTGGATTCCTGCTCTCCTCCTGCCTCCTGCCATTTCCAACTACAGTAATCAATTTCTCCAAGCCGCTGAGAGGTCATCCAGGAGATGCTCCCAGGGTTTTCCAGGCTGGTTCACAATGCATGCAGGGCTCAGAGGGTGCCATCCTCCAGGCAATGTGTACCCCATTTCAGCTTGGCCACCCTTGCCTAGGGGACTATGAACTGCATTCTTACACAGAAAGCCAGGTGTACACAAGGCCATCCTTCAGTCTAAGGCATCCTTTCCTTCCTCTTGCTCAGGTGTGGGGCAGCTATGGAGACAACTGCAACATCATGTTTGATTATCTAAAAGGAAGAGGAAGAAAGCTTCATTATCCCAGATACAGCTGCCCCTGGGGTTCTCTTTGTATAGTGGTCTTGTGCTGAGATAAGGATCCCCAAAGACAACCAAGGACCCAGTTCCGATGAAAGCATATGAGACTCATTTATTGCAAGCTGGAGCCTGGACTCATAATCGTCTCCATTGCAGCAGATCAGAGTTGAGAGCCCCAAACTTTCAGTTAACAGGGGTTTTATTGGGTATAGGTTTGAGGTAAGGGGGTTCCTACCTCGGCAGTTACATGATTAGTTGACATTTAGTGAATGAATCTTGTAACAATCTTATTGGCTAACATGTGCAGGCTAAACAGTAAGCAGCAAACTGTTAACTAGCTATCTTAAGAAACATCTGTAACTTTAGGTACCTTCCTGTCAACCGCTGATGGCTATTGCTAGGGGAGTTACGGACAGAAGGTTATTGGGACATTTCAAAGTTTTTCCAGGAACTTGAGTTCTAAATTTCTGTAAAAGCCTTTACAATGGATACTTTCAGTAAAGGTCTTCACAATACATACTTTTGGTAAAGGCCTTCAAAATGGAGTCTAAGTCCACAATGTGTGTGTGTGTGTGTGTGTGTGTGTGTGTGTGTGTGTGTGTGTGTGTGTGTGCGTTTGTGTGTGTGTGTTTGGTTTGAGAGAGTCAGACACAGCTAAGGTTTGGGGTAAAACACTTCTTCCCTTCAGCATTGAATTTTGGTATCTAGTGTTTGTCCCCCCTCCCCAATTCTGAGTTCTAAAGTTGTCATTCTAAATACTTTTATCCTTTTATCTTCTTGATATTCAAATTTCGAAGGTCTGCTTGTGAACTTCCACATTTGCTTCATGAAGGTGTTGCCTTTCCTCTAACTTTCTTCTAAATTCTAACCTTTTCTCTCTTTAAATGCAGTTTGTAGTGTTAGTGGTTTTATTTAGCCAAGACTGTTGTGGCCAAGGCTGTGACTATTAATTCTGAGATTAGTCTAGGCCAATATGATACTATCCTTTCAGTCTATCTAGTGAAAGAAGTTCAGCATATTTATTGAAATAATTTCCTCGTTCTAAATACAAACAAAAGCATCCAGTGGTATAAATGTACAATCAGTTGTTTTTAGTAAATTGTGCACCAGTGTAATGAAAAAAATCTTTTTGGTAAAGTGAGTATATGGAATGGGAAAAAAATCAAATATTATAAAACTTAAAAATTCATCAAATACCAAAAGAAAAAGAAAGACGCTGATTGTGAATGAAGTACAAATGTGTTTAATAAATAAATGAAATGTTTGAAAGTCACTGAGATCCCATCTCCAGAATAGCTATCACCACGCAAATAAATAAACTGCTGGAGAGGTTGAAATAAATCAGGAACTGTATTTTGTTTTGTGGCATTGTAAACTAGTGCAACCCATATGGAGATCATAATGGAAGTTTACACAATACCAAAAAGACATATATGTTCATGACCTTTATCGCAACTGGATACATATTGAAGTAATATAAATCAACATGAACATCCATGTCCTTGGCAGCAATATTTATAGCAACCAAGGCAACAATTTAATTCTGATTTAATTTTAATTAGTTCTTTCTGTCTACTGGATTTGGGTTTCTTTTGCTGCTCTTTTCCAAGGAGGCTCAGATGTCTCATTAAATTGTTGGTTTCAGATATCTCCTATTTGTTTGTGACTATTAATAAACTTTCCTCTGAATACTGCCTTCGCTGTGTCCCAGAGGAGCTGGTAGTTGGTTTTTTATTTGTCATGGGGCTTGAACTCTGGGCCTGGGTGCTGTCACTCAGCTCTTCAGCTCAAGGCTAGCGCTCTAGCTAGCGGTCTACCACTTGAGCCACAGTGCCACTTCTGAGCTGGTAGTTTTTGTGCTCATTGTTGTTGAATATCATGAACACTTGAATTTCATTTCTAATGTCTTCCATGGCTCATTGGTGGTTCAACAGTGTATTTTTCAGCCTCCAGGAGTTACAGGATTTTCTTTGGTGGCTTTTGGTGTTCAGTTCTAACTTTATTCCCTTGTGGTATGAGAGAATGCAAGGTATAACTTCAATGTTTCTGAATTTGGACAAGTTTGCTTTGTGACGTAAAATGTGGTCTATTTTGGAAAATATTCCATGTGCTGCTGAGAAGAACATGTATTCTGATGCTGCTGAGTGAAATATTCAGTAGATGTCTGTTAAATCTAGTTGATCTATGCAGTTTTTTAAGTCTGCGGTTTCTCTGTTGAGTTTCGCTGAATTGATCTATCTAGTGGGGAGAGTGGTGTGTTAAAATCCCCAACAATTAATGTCTTTGGATCTATGTGGGATTTGAGGGAAAGTAGTTTTTCTTGGATAAATTTGGGTGCGTAGTTCCTTGGCGAATAGATATTTAGAATTGTAATATCCTCATTAATAGGATATGTAGTATGTTGCAACCTTTTTTTATCTGTTCTAATAAATTTTATTTTGAAGTATATTTTATCTGATATTAGTATTGTAATTCCTGCCTGTTTTTGGGGGGCATTTGCTTGGGAGATTTTGTTCCAGCATTTCACATTCAAACTGAGTTTGTTTTTGGGGGTAAGTTGTGACTCCTGTAGGCAGCAGATAGAAGGATCTTGCTTTTTAATCCAACTAGACAGTCTATTTCACTTAATTGGAGAGTTAAGGCCATTAATGTTAAGAGATAGGACTGAGAGTTATTTGGGAGTTCCTGCCATTTTATCCACCTTCTTGAGGGCTGTGGTAATGGGGGTTCTTCCTATGGTTCTTGGATTCTCAGTTTGGGTGTGGTTTCTTGGCCTTTATTGTGGTCTTGTTGGTTTTCTATGTGTAGGACATCTTAAGTATCTTTTGTAGGACTGGTTTGGTGGAGATATATTATTTCCATATTTCTTTGCTATGGAAGTTTTTTATTTGACCTTCAGTAATGAAGGAGAGTTTAGCTGGGTAAAGTATTCTTGGCTGATAGTTGTTTGTCTTTATACCATGGCATACATCATTCGAGGCTATTCTTGCTTTAATTGTCTCTGCTGATAAATCCGAGATGATTCTAATTGGTTTCCCTTTGTAGGTGATTGATCTTTCCTTTCTGACAGCTTTAAGGATATTTTCCTTGGTTTGAATTGATCCCGTGCAGATTTTAATGTGATGGTGGGATGTCCTATTCTGGTCTGCTCTATTTGGTGTTCTAAAAGCTTCTTGTATCTGAATAGGCCTATCTTTTTGCATGTTTGGGAAGTTTTCTGCTAGGATCCTGTGAAACAAATTTCCTAGACCATTAACTTCTATCTCTAGGTGTTCCTTTACACCCATTATCCTCAAATTAGGCCTTCTGATGGTGTCTTCCAAATGTTGAATAGATCTATCACATTTCTTGGTATTGTCTTGGATGGTTGTATATTCTTTCTCTATAATATCTATGCTGTATTCAACCCCCGAAATTCGATCTTCTGCATGGTCTAACCTACTGCCAAGACTTTCTACTTTGTTTTTTTTATTTCATTTTCTTCTAGTTGCTCGGCTTTGATAGCCTCAAATTCTTTGTTGGAGCTTTGTTTTAGATCTTGCATGAACTTCTTTAATTCCTTAATTTGGTGTTCAGTGTTTATTCTCAAATCACTTAATTGATTAGTTATGGTTTACATGGACTGCCTTTCCTTCTCTTGGGTTCCATTCAGCATTCCATTTGTAGTCTCCCTGATTTTTTCAACTTTCTCTTTATGGATTCCATGAATGCCTCCATTGATCTTTGTCTATTCTCCTCCGGTTCTCTCAGTTTCTGTATTTCTCTTTGATTAGCTTCCTCATGTTCACGGAATTCCTGTAGTTCTCTTTGAGTGTTCTCAGCCTGTACACGCCATTCCTGACTTTCTATTTGTCTGTTCTCAGCCAGCTCACACAATTCCTATGTATCTCTTTGACTGATCTCAACCTGCTTATGCAATTCCTTTATTTCTCTTTCAGTGTTCTCAATCTGCTCACAAAATCACTGTATCAACTTTTGAGTAGCTTCCTCAGGCTCATGAGTCTCCTGTATTGATCTTTGGTTTACCTCCTCTCTCTACCTATCATGCTCACACTGATACATTTGCAAATTTTCACTCTTTTCATTTACCCTGTTTATCTGTAGTGTTTGTAGAGCTTTTTGGGAATTTCCTCTGGATTATTCATTATCTGTTCTGTCCCCTGATTGTCATGAGTGGGAGCTGAGATCCCCGGACTTGCTATTTTTCTTGAGTTTTTCTGGCTTGTTCTGCCCATTTGGGATGAGTGTGACACCAGTTTTGTGCTCGAACACTATTTTAAGGTAAGCATCAACCAAAGTCTGTAGTTACACAGTCAAAAGTTTGCAGATACAATCTAGTTGAAGAGATAGAATCTATTCAACATCAAACAAATATGTCTTAGTGGCCTAAGAACAGTAAAGGAGAATTTGGCAACCATAAGTAATTAGGTTTAGGGAGAATGTGAGGAAAAATAGGATTAGTGGGATGTGGGAAGGTGAGGGAGAGTGGAATTAAACAAGTCCTGATCTCAAATAGGGAAATGCATTGGACAGAATGAAAGCAGATAGAGAAAAAAAGAAAAAGAAAAAAAGAATAAGAGAAAAAAAGAAGAAAAAGAAAAAAGAGAAAAAAATGGGAAAACAAAAATTTACAATTAAAATGTGAAACCCTTAAAAACTGCAAATTTGAAGAGAAGAATTGGGATGGGAGGAGAAGAGGGGAGGGATCGAAAGGAGACATGAAAAAATAGAAAAATAAAAACCTTTTAAATATTATATGAATATAAAGACGTAATACTACTATTAAGGAGTTTAAGTCTAAGGTTTTGAGTTGAGTAATAAATTTCTGGATTAAGTGTGTACATGTTGGGGGATAAGATCTAATAATCGGCAACAGGTATATCTGAAGATGAGCAGAGCAGCAATTAAGTCACACAGAAAAGAATGAAAGAGAAGAATTGAAAAGAATGAGAAAAGAAAAAGAGAAAAAAAATGATCAAAATGTCAGTAGAGATTTTTAAAAAGCATAAACACATATACACCTAAAATTAAAATTATACGAGAAAGAAAAGAAAAAATAATAGAAAACAAATTTTTTTTAAAAAATTAGAAATTAAAAATTTTAAAAATATTTTAAAATGAGGTACAAAAAAAGAAAGTTCTTTTATTTCGGGGGGGGGGGGAGATGGGAAGATTCTGTATCTCCCTTTGGTTCATAACCAGTCTCTTGGTGGAGTCTCTGGTCGGCTTGTGGTGTTTGGTTTTCCTGTGGCTTGCTTGGTTACCTAAGTCAGTTTGTTTGGGCAAGCAGAAAAATGCTCTGCTTTTCACAGGATTTTGTGAGCCTCCTCCCAGGCTAGTTCAATGGGATATAGATCTGCTTTGAGTATCACAAAAGAGGGAGATGTCATTCTTTCTGATGGAGGCATAGAATTCCATTGTGTATATATACCACATCATGGTCTCCCTTATTTGCAATATCTAGTATAGGTATGAGTCAAGCGGAAAAGGCCAGATAATGTGATGTTAGGAAAATGAACCCTTAAATATGTATTTTAATGTTTTCGTTTCTTTCATGCATGTGTTTCTAATGCATTTATAAGATTATTTCTTTGTTGCTTTGTATGTCCCTCCCCCACAGTGTAACCCCAGCTTTCACTATATTTGATGTCAGTATATCATGTGGAGGAGATGGGGACAAACAAGTCGTTTAAGGATTCAGGTGGACCTGTTGCAACAATGAGAAGTACAAAATGTCATGTCAAAACCAGCTTTACAATGTCGGTGTGTGGGGGGGGGAGGGGGGTATAATTGGGTGGGGGGAAGGGGGTAAAATTGGGTGGGGGGAGGGGGGAGGCAGGGAAGGGAAGTGAAGGGTAAACAAAGGAGGAGGCTGCAATGCTTGGTAAGAAATGTATGCATTATTCTGCCCATGTAATTGTAGCCCCTCTGTACAATATGTTCTCAAATAAAATAAAATACAATTTAAAAATAAAAAAAAAAAAAAGAGGGAGATGGCTGTTACCTCTTTTTTGGAGATGCTGTGATGAAGCTAGGTTCTGTGTAGAGTTGAGGCCTTTCAGCAAACAGTAGCTTTTCCCTAAGGGGCTAGCTTCTGAGACACTCACAGAGCCCAGCCTAAAGCCAGTCTCAGGGTTTATGTTTACTGAATTTCAATTGATTGTCAAGGCTGCTATAGGGAGGGGTAGCCTCTGGCTCTGTTTATGCAGTAAAGAGAGCAATTCCTGGGGACAGATTTTCCTCTGCCTGGGGTGGGTGACTGTTTCCTGTGTGGAGTTGAGCCTGGTAGGTCTTGGCAGGTTCCTGTGACCTGCTAAATGAGTCTCTGTTTTTCTCTCAAGGCCTGAGTTGGAGCTAGCAGCTCAGCCAGGCCTTTGTCAGTATCAAAGATGGAGATCTCCGGTAGTAGGGTGGGGGATGAGTGGCCTTCCCTCCTCTGTTCCCTGAGAAGGAGTGAGGATGTCATGTTTCTACTAACACCGCCGGAGTGTTGGTTCCTGGGTCGTCTCTGGTCTGCGATCTGCAGGGTGAAAATATCTGCTCCTTGTCAGTTCTTGCTGGGGTTGAGTAGAATCCGCTTACCTGATGCATCTGGTGCTTTTGTCCCGCAGTCTCTGTGTTGTAGGTATGGCAGCTATGGCCACCACCATGTCGGCGGCAGCCAGCAAGTACTCAGATCTGTCTCTTTGCCTGGATTTTCTCTCTCTGGCCACATTCTATGTACCGTGATGGCACACTTGGTGTAATTCTCTGGCCTAGGACTGTTCACTGGAACACTAAAACTGCTTTCTTCGCAAGAGCTTGTTTCACCTCCAGCTTCTCCTCCATCATCTTACTTCTTCATATTCTTAGATATGTTTTAACATCGATGTATCCAATGACAAAGACACATTGCTTAAGTCACCATTTTGATGACTGAAAAGAAACCATGCTGCAATCTCATTATATGGCAATTTTCTGGTTTAAAATTGTTTTGGATTAAAAATTGATGGTGGAGAGTGAACATTCTATATTCAATTTTATATTTTCCTAATTATTTTAATATACTTTCCAATATTATATAATGTTAAAATATTACTACTTACTTAGTTTTTGGATTTCTAAATTGGCCAGAGTAAAAGTTCTATTCATTCACAATATTAAGACCATAGAGGGTCCATTATGATCAAGTGAGACATTTTAAACTTTTTATTTGTGGTCTTTAAAGGTTGTGCTGGGTAATCAAGTCCAGTGCTTCATGTGTCTTAGTCTACCGTGTGCCTGAGCCTGATGTGACCTGTAGTTTTACTTTCACTCAACTGGAATAAAGAAAAATTCCACTAGGAAGGAAAAATTATTTGGTTACTTTCTCCAATATCTCTCGCATTCATAAAGTAATATAATTCTATAGTGACAGAAAATGGTGTTCCTATTAGCAGTAACTGTTTATTTTTTGTAGCCCCAATCTTCAGTAAGTCTTGCCCCTTTCTAATTCACTCTTCCCATAAAACATGACTAGATCCACTGGAAAAACACTTCCAGTCAGCCTCCTCCTTAAAAAGTCAACACTTAACTAACATACCACCTGGTAGTCCCGCTAAAAATTTTCAAAGGCCTGACTGCAATCAGACTCCTTCCTAAAAGCTCTCCTTTGCTACAGGAAAAGCCTTCTTCCACTCCACCCCTTCCTGCAATCCCTGCTCTGCACCACCAGAAACCAGGATACATCCGTTTCTCCTCCTTCTATATCCTGCTTTGTGCAACAAGAACCCCGCCTACATTAGTCTCCTCCCTTGAATCCTCAATTCATCCATCAGTCCCATCGCTCCCATATCCCAGTACCTCCAAGCTCCTCCCTTCCCTTTCATACCCCACCCACAACTAGCCTTCTCCCATAAGCCCCTCCACGTTTCATCAGAAACTTCACCCATAACTAGCCTACTTCTAAATGGCCTAACCTCACAAACACAGCACTGAACATACTTCTTCCCAAAAAGCCCATAATGCTATACAAAAAAACCTTCACTTCCCTATACCTGCCCTTGAAACCCCGCCTTGCTTGGCTAGAAGCCTCTCACACAGCCCATCTCGTGCCTGGAAAGCCAGCCCTGCTCCAACACAAGCCTCTGAAAAGATGACTTTCAACTCATTTCTCTAATGAATAATTTTGGAGTTGCTTGTCTTACTATGTATCAGAGATTTTAGTAACAAAAATTCTCTACCAGAATCCATTTTGAATTTCCTCCTTCCACTAAAGTGACCTTTGGAAAAGACTGAAGTAAGATTATACAGAGGAAATGCCAGAAATAAAAACGTATTTGAGATCATAACAAAATTATGATGAAGACCCCATTCAATGTGCTTGAAATTTTCTAACAAAAGGAACTTAAGAATTTTTAAGTGCAGACTTTGTGAAGACTAGAAGACAAAAATAAAGAAATGTCCTGTTATACCATGGTTATGAAAACAAAACAAAACCAAGGAAAAACAACATAATGAGACAGAAGGGAATGAAGAACTTGTACATAGAATGAAAAACATATACTGAATCAGGTAAAATAATTTTGGTCACAAAATTTTGTGAACAAAAGTCTTTTTATTATATCTCTCTCTCTCTCTCTCTCTCTATATATATATATTTCATTATATATGTATATATATATATATATATATATATATATATATCATTGTAAATATTGTTCTTTGCTAACCTGTGACTTAATATAGGTCTCATCAGGGATCTGCCCAGGTAATTGTGTAGTTAGTCAATTTCATCAGTGCAAGATCATCAGGATGGAAAACTCTCACACACCTGAACATACCTGCAACAACACTAGACATACATTCCTATTTTGGTCCAACAGAATAAGCCAGACCTGTATTTTACCAAAGGTTTGTATGTGGTATTTTACCAAAGCTTTGTATGCTATGGTTTACTCAGGCGTGATACAAAATGTCTCTGCCCAGAATTAAATGATGGCATTTATAGCTAACATGATTTAGGGTCATTATTAACATCTAACACATGCTGAGGTTTTTATTTATACCTCTCCTTTTCCCTTTCTTTTTTTGTCCCTTCTTTCTTTTCTTTCTTTCTTTTTTTTTGAGGTGGAGGGGGAGTCTGGTCGTGGGGACTGAACTCTGGGCCTGGGTGCTGTCCCTCAGCTCTACAGCTCAAAGCTAGTGCTCTCCCAATTGCACCACAGAGTGATTTTGGGCTTTCTTTTGGCTTATGTTGTGCTGAGGAATCGAACCCAGGACCTCATGCAAGCAAGGCAAGCATTATACCACTAAGCCACCTTCCCAGCCCCTTTTCCTTCCTTCCTTCCTTCCTTCCTTCCTTCCTTCCTTCCTTCCTTCCTTCCTTCCTTCCTTCCTTCCTTCCTTCCTTTCTTTCTTTCTTTCTTTCTTTTTCTTTCTTTCTTTCTTTCTTTCTTTCTTTCTTTCTTTCTTTCTTTCTTTCTTTCTTTCTTTCTTTCTTTCTTTCTTTCTTTCTTTTCTTCTTTCTTTCTTTCTTTCCTTCTTTCTTTCTTTCTTTCCTTCTTTCTTTCTTTCTTTCCTTCTTTCTTTCCTTCTTTTTTTCTTTGTTTCTATCTTTGTTTCTTTCTTTCTTACATTATTTCTTCCCTTTTATTTCCTCTTTTAGGAAATGAGTATGAATTTAGATACTTTGTTTGTTGAACAAGTATTCTAGCATTAGAACATCCTTTTTCGATTTATTTACTTTGCTCATAGGTTATCAGTTTTGCTGAGGGCTGAACAGAGTCTAAGTTCCTCACTTCTGTCTGCCAAGTAGCTGGGATCACAAATGCATTCCAACATGCCAGGCTTTAGGATGATATGAGACTCTTCGTACTTCCCTTGCACATTGGTTCTGAACTGTGATCTTCTCAAATTTTACCTCTGCAATTAGTGATGTGAGTTCCAGTAGGCTTCCCTGTCAGTATATATAATCTAAATGAATTATTGAAGGCAATTTCATTTTAATCTCTTTTTCTTTGCCAGTCCAGGTACTGTTACAGTTTTATTTCTATACAATTTTTGTGTATATGTGCACATTAGCTTTAAAATATTACATTTTGACAGGTTTTTATTTTTTTTTTATTTTTCATGGTTATGGGGCTTGAATTCTGGATCTAGGTGTTGTCCCTGAGCTCTTCATATCAAGGCTATCACTTTACTACTTGCACCACAGTGCCACTTCCTGTTTTCTGGTGGTTAATTGGAGGTAAGAATGTCACGGATTTTCTGCAAGGGCTAGCTTTGAACTACCATTCTCAGATCTCAGCTCCTGAATAGCTAGGATTAGAGGCATGAGCTACCATAACACAGCTAAATTCTTACTTATTTTAAGTTCTATGATTTAGTTGAAGGAGTAGAATGAGTGTGTAGAAAAGTAACTTTCAAGTGATCTCTCTAAATAATTTCAGAGTTTCATTTCCATAATATTTATTTCAGTGATTAATGATAGAAGCTCCCAAAGTAGAATTAATGATAGAAGCTCCCATAGGTACTATTGGAAGAGAATGAGTGAGATTTAAGTATAAGACATTGTGTACTTGAAATTATAAAAAAATTAGTTTGATGATACATAAAGAGCCAGCTAACACAACATGCTTTTCATTTTCTAAAGAAAGGAATGTCATACAAGTATGTTTATTGCCAAGCTTTTTCATCTGAAAAACAAAGAAAAAACAATATCATAAAAAAGCTGAAAGGGATCAGCAAACATGTAAGAGTGATATAGCATTGGAGACTTTAAGACATGAATTGGTTCAGGTAAAATAATACTCTGGGAAAGGTATCTGTAAACTAAATTTATTCATTGTAATTTTTTAATTTTTATTTATTATGTTACTTGATATATAAATACATACATGTATGTATATATGTATGTATGTATATATATGTATGTATATTTGTGTATATCAACCCTGCAACACCACTGAGCATGCAAACTTATGTGTTCATCATTGTAAGCTAGACCTGTGTTTTACCAAAGCTTTATATATAGTGTGTTATTTTTTTCATTTAGGCTTGACACAAAATGTGTTTAACCCTAGAAATAAATGATGGCATTTATGACTACAATAATTTAGTGTAAATATTTACATTAAACACATGCTCATTATGACTTGTTCTTTGTTTCCTTTCCTTATTTTATCTTTAGGAAGTTGATTTGAATTTAGATTTTGTGTTTGCCAGACAGGTATTCCACCACTGGAGTCACTCCACCAATCCTTTCTTGTTTAAGTTACTGTACTCATTGAGTAGCAATTTTTGCACCCATCCCAAAAAGCAGGGATCATGATTGCATTCCAATATCCCTACCTAGTAGGTTGATATGGGTGATACTTTCCTTCCTACATGGATTCAGAACTGTGATCCTCTCAAATTCTACCACTTTAGTTAATGGTGTGAGCTCCTCTAGATGATATTATGGAAATTAATTATTACAGGTAATTTGAGTTAATCATTGGCTAATATAGGGGATTTGATATTAAAATATATGGTAAGTTTGAAAGTAAGAAAAAGAAAAGAGGCAGAAAGAAAAAAGAAGAAAAAAAGGATAGAAAGAAAGAAAATTATTGAGAATGAATTTTTTGGAGTCAGGAATCACATGGTAGAGGTACTACCTGTAATGAGTATTAGGTCTGCCCCAGGCCATGCAGACCCTTTGCACACACCTTCCCACTTCTTGACTAAGTTTCCACCCTTTGTTACCTAGGTATTTGGCACACCTGGAGGCAGCAACCTCCCCCTTCTTCTAAGTCCCAAATGGGTCAGCCTCTGGTCACACTGTCCATCTAACCAGAGGTGAGTCTCAGGCCTTAAAGTCACATCTAGATCCAGTATGGCCAGAATTTTCCCCGACCTGGTCACATCTCATCCGGTTCTTTACCTAGATACGTCCTCGCCCGAGGTTGGGTGACCTTATTTTTTGCACATGCCTTTCTGCCATGTATGGCATGGGCAGCAGTTCAGTAAATAAACTACTTACCTGACTGAATACCGTGTGGTGTTCTCTTCATTGACTACTTAATGAAACTCGTCTAATTAATATGCTTTACACTTAAGACTTTCAAGTTATGAATCCATAGATACTTTTGTGAAACATGTGAGTTCAGTATCTACAAAACATATGTACTGACTCATCATTTAACAATATAATTCTGACTGGAATCTTTAATAGCACTTTAATTAACCATAAAGTCTATTTTGTTTGCTTTTCTTTGTTTTGTTTGTTTTTTGCTTAAAGTAATAAAAGAGTTAGTGAGACAATCTGAAAATATCTCTGGGTTCATATTTTCTCATCACCCTGGGCTACAACCTGTGTGCTACCAGCTCAGACAATGGGACTTTGAAATTCTGGAAAGTAGATGCACATCATAATGACCCATGGCTTCAGGATTTCTGATTCTTTTTTAAATGTAATTGTTACTTAAGTAAGTACAGTTAGGTTACCTTTTCACAAGAAATTCAGACATTTACATGTTTATTTATATTTTTTGTCAGTTGTGGGGCTTGAATTCAGGGCCTGGGCACTGTCCCTGAGACTCTGTGCTCAAGTTAGGTAGCACTCTACCAATTGAGCCACAGAGCCACTTCTGGCGTTTGACTTGTTAATTGGAGATAAGAGTCTTATGGGGACTTTTATTCCTGGGCTGGCTTTGAAGTTCAATCCTTAGATCTCAGCCTCATGAGTAGCTGGGATTACAGGTATGAGCCACTGGCACCTGGCTTGAAATGGTTTTGTGTGTGTGTGTGTGTGTGTGTGTGTGTGTGTGTGTGTGTGTGTGTGTGTGTGTGTGTGTGTGAAAATACCATAGAGAGGGGTTTTAATTATATGGGCAAAGTAATTATCACATTTCTTATCATGCATTGTTGCCCCCTCCTTTGTTTCCCCATCCCATCCCTTCTTATCTCGCCCACACACACATCCCCACCCCTCCAACCCACACTCACCCCCCTCCTTTGGCAAGTTGTAATGTTCGTTTTCTGACATAACATCTTGTATATCTCATTGTTGCAATGGGTCTAACTGTATCCCTACTTAAACAATTTGTTTTTTCCCTTCCCTTCCACAAATTATACCAACATCAAATACAATGAAATCAGGGGTTATACCATGGGGGAGGGACATATAAAGCAACAAAGAAATCATCTTTTCATATGTTAGAAACAATGGCATGAAAGAAAAAATACATTTGAGTCCTTATCTTGGCGTTCATTTCACCTAATATCAACTTATCTGATCTTTTCTGCTTGTCTCAGACATATACTAGCTATTGAAAATAAGGGAAAGCATGGGACCTGTTTCTTTGGGCCTGGCTTACTTCATTTAATATAATTTTTTCCATGGCTTTCCATTTCCTAACAAATGGGGCAATGTTATTCTTTCTGATGGAGGCAGAGAATTCCATTGTGTATATAGACCATATTTTCTTGATCCATTCGTCTACTGAGGGGTATATGGGTTGGTTCAATATCTTAGCTATGGTAAGTAATGCTGCAATAAACATAGTTTTGCTGGTAACATTAGTATTCTCTTGTTTGTGATCATTTGGGTAAATGCCCAAAAGTGAGATTGCTGGGTGATAGGAGAACTTTGTGTGGAATATTTTGAGGAACCTGCATACAGCTTTCCAAAGTTTATGAACAAGTTCACACTACCACCAACAATGCAAAAAAGTTCCCTTTTTGCCACATCCCCTACAGCATCTATTGTTATTAGAGTTCTTGATTATACCCATTCTAACTGGGGTGAGGTGGTTGTTGTTTTGATGTGTATTTCTTTTATGGGTAGGGAGTTTGAACATATCTTCATGTGTCTATTGGCCATCCTTCTTTCCTCTTCAGAGAAATTTCTCTTTAAGTCTTAGGCCTCTTATTTATTGGGTAGTTGTTTCTATGAGGATTTGTTTTTGGGGGATTTGATTTTTTGTGTTCCAGGTATATTTTAGATATCAGACACTTGTCCATTGTATGGCTAGTGAAGATCTTCTCCCAGTATGTGGGCTTTCTATTGATCTTGCTAACTCTTTCATTTGCCTTTCAGAAGCTCTGCAATTTCATGCAATCCCATTTCTCCAAACATTTTTTTATTTGTTGTGCTTCTGAGTCTCTTTTACAAAAATATTGGTCTGTGCCAAGGTGACCTAGTGTTTCTCTTATTCACGGACTCCACTCCCAAATTACTCAAACTGATTCAAAACTTTGGCAAAGTAGCAGGGTATAAATTTAATCCTTAAAAATCAATGGCTTTTCTGTATGCCAACGATGAGAAAAGTGTCACTTAAATCTGGAAAGCAACTCAATTTGTAATAGCCCCACAAAAAATAACATACCTAGGAATTAACTTAACCAAAGACGTGAAGGACCTCTATGAAGAAAACTTTAAAAAACATGAAAAAGGAAATCAAAACAGAACTTAGAAAGTGGAAAAACCTCCTATGCTCCAAGATTGGAAGTATCAATATCGTGAAAATGGCAATACTTCCCAAGGCTATCTACAAATTCAATGCGATAACTATCAATATTCCAACCTCATTCGTCAAGGAAATACTAGAGGCAATTGAAAAATACATATGGAACAATAAAATACCACAAATAGCAAAAACAATCCTTAACAGAAAGAACAGTGCTGGAGAAATATCAACATCAAATTTCAAACTCTACTAAAAAGCCATAGTAATCAAAATAGCTTGGTAGTGGCTCAAGAACCTCCCTCAGGACCAATGGAATAGAATTGAAATCACAGAAATGAACCTACAGGCATATAGCCATCTAATCTTCGATAAGGGAGCTAAAAAAATAGAATGGAAGAATGACCCCCTCTTTAGTTAATGGTGCTGGCAAAATTGGTTAATCACTTGTAGAAAACTAAAGCTAGATCCTTATATATCACACAGTACCACAATCAACTCCAAATAGATCAAAGACCTCAGAGTCAAAGCAGACACTCAAATAGTCATTTTTAATATGATGAACTACTTTGTACTTCTGGCTTACATATATAGTCCTAGCTATAGTTAGGATTGCAGGTATGAGAAACAAACACTAGATGTGTGTTGGCTTGTTTTAATATTGTTGTTTCTTATACTACAAAGCTCTTATTTTTATTTTCACCTAGGTGGGGGAGATAGGTGCTAGCCAGTATTGAAACTTCTTTGGTTGAGATGGAGCCATGTGGAAGTTCTTGCCTAGAATGACATGGAATTGAAATCCTCCTGCTCTCAGCTCCCCATGGTCCAGGGATGATAGACATATTCTATCACGCAGAGCCAGAGGTTGGGCAGCATTGCAGGTAAAACTACACTGGTCTTGAAATGATGTCCCACATTGGTAGCTTTACAGGCATATGCCTTCAAAACATTGTTGTATTCCGTTTCACTTTGAAGTAGTGTTTGCATAAACTTAGAGAGACAATGATAACATTCTACATGTTTAAGATATAGAATAGTCAATATAATTAGCACGTTTATCTCCTATAACATTGAAGCTAATGTATTTTGGTAACTTCCTGACTCTGCTAGTTATTTTTTGGAGTATACCATACACATGAATACATTGATACTGCACATAGAAGATTGGAAATTTATAGAGACAGACAAGTTAGACTATGTGTAGTAAATATATATTTATCTATTGCTGCTCTGAAGAACATTATCATATATTAACCATGACAATACCACCATATATTCACCATGACAATAATTTTCTGGCAGTGTAGAATTTTCCATTTCATAATCTGCCATTGTTTATCTTTTTTACATTTTCTTTATAAGTATGAATGTTTTCCTGTATGTTTTGAAATTATTAAGATGTAATTTAAAAATTTGTAGAATCTACTGAAATAATCTCCATTTGTTTGATTTTGTGATGCTAAATCATTAAAACCAAGGTTTTCCTGAAAGTTTTGCTAGCAAATTATATCACATTCTAAATATTCTTATTATTGTATTTTGATATAGGGTTTTACTGTTGCTTTTTTATGATATACAGTGTTGTGAAAGTGGATTAAACTTGCAACCCCACTGTCTCCAGTAACAATGCTTTATCACCAGGTTCTGTAGGCTCATAATTATAACTAGCTAATCAGGGGTTTGAGACCTGAGATTTAGTTCAGATGGCCTGAGCAGGAAATTTTATGAGTCTCTCCTCTCCAGTTCACTACTAAAAAGATTGCAGTGGAACTTTGGACAATTGTTAGAGCACTACAGTCAATGGCTGAGATCTGAGGATCACGGTTCAAAGCCAGACCTAGCAGGAAGGTCCATGAGACTCTTATCTCAAATAAACCACTAGAAAACTGGAAGTTGTTTTGTGGCTCAAGCGGAAGAGAGCTCCTCCTGAGCTGAAGGGCTGAGGGATAGCACTGAAGCCCAGAGTTCAAGCCCCATGACCAACAAACCCAGGGCTGATGAGACCCCCTGACAGAGTATTGGAATAATTGCTACCTCTCTGAGACTGTTTCCCTGGGTTCTTATCAAAGGAACTTGGCTTGAGACAAAGAACTGCACTCCTTGCTTAATTTCTTATTACTGGGCTGCTAGAATATTTCATTTGCCTCATAAGCTAGTGGAAGTTTAGAAATTAGCATGCTGAGAGACTAGGATTAAAGGAATGAGCAAGTTGCACCCAATATTCACCCTCACCTAGGAAATAACTACCTTGGAGGCCTTTGAAGAAATATATACATAAGTAAGGATGCAACTTGAACTTGAATCTGGGGCCTGAGTGTTGTCCGATTTGTAGCACTCTACCAATTGAGCCCAAGGTACAGTTCTTGCGTTTGGCTGCTTAATTGAAGATAAGTGTCTTTAGAATTTTACAAACTAGAGTGGGTTCAAACTGTGATCCTCAGATCTCACTCTCCTGATTAGTAGGTTTAGAGGCATGATCCATTGTGTATGTATTTGGAAGCATATAAGCATCCGAACAGAATTTCCATGAAATTGTATAGATATAACTCTACTTTTTGTCTGTCATGTTTACATTACCATGTGGGACATAGCCGGTCCCATGTGTGTCATGTTAATTCAGAAAAGCAGAAGCATAGAGTTAACTTCTTACTCTCCTCCCATTGGTACTGATCCTTCTACCGTAACTGGGAGGAAGATGAACAAGTGAAAAAGTAAGTGGATGTTGGCATAAAGAGAAGTTTTGTCTTTGAAAACTTGGTATGTTTGAGGTTTCTGAATCAAAGTCAACTTTCTTCTTTGCTCACCAGTTGTGATTTTCACTAGGGGATTGAGGCTTGGCACTTGAGAGGATAGCAGATTACATAGTTGTGGATGTGCTTGCGGTTTTAGACTCTCAGGGATGACAGGGAGGGCTGTGTACAGCAAGTCCGATCCAGTAGGGAAACAACATTTTCTTCCTATTATAGGGAGAATTTTAGGGGATTATATTTGAGAAATTTCTAGAAGTGGGTTGTGAGGAGCATCCTGCTTGCAGGTGTTTCTTCCCACTTCCCAACAACAAGTCCTGTCAGACAGAGGATATAGTACAAGACTCAGAATGGGGAGGGTGGGCTCTGATTTTCCTTGTCATCAATCTTACCACAGCAATGTTTGTTCCATCCTCCCTATGTGGATGGACTTCTACCATGATGATTTCTATAAGCCCAAGGACCATGACACCCTGAAAGAACTTACACAGTATGTCAAGCTCAACATGACCTCTTCAGACTTGCTCTTCTGCTTACACATTCTTCTGGACTAGCTGGAGGAACCCATGACCCATAAGACCAAGAAAAAGTGGAAGAAATCCTTGAGTAGGTATGGAATCTGCATCTCTAGGGATGGTCCTGATTGGCCAAGAGCCCTTAGTACTCCCCAGCTTGACAAAAATGTCATTTTATGGATATTCTATGCCAGGTAATAATTGTTCTCCTTTTAAAAGAACTTAGAAGTAGCCACTTGTTTTAAACACCCTACCTTCTTATCAGTGTTCAGTCCAAACTCAAATTCTACAGCTTCCCCCATTCGATCCTCATGGAAGTTTAGTCACACCTTAACTTCTAGGGTCTACTCTAAGACTCCTGTACCTATTTCCATTCTCAGGTTTGCATCACCATAGAGCAGCTCCTGCAGAACTCCAGACAAAGAACCCATCAGTGATATCATCTATAGTGACTGATGGAGATCAGAATCCATCACTGATCTCCAGAAAGCATGTGAAGGTAGAGGGTTTTTTTTCTTCAATTTGTAGATTTTGAGTCCTGTGGGCAATCCACTGGTTTTGAACCCCACATGTTATGCAGGTGTACCGGCACATACCACCAAGGAAAAAGATGATCCAGAATGTTTCCCATTGATGTTCACAATCCAGCTAGATCAGCTCCAAACCAGTCAAAAAAAAAAAACAACACGTCATGGTGTTCAGGGTAAATGTATGCTAATGGAAAATGACCCCACTCTATGCTGAGAAGAACCAATAAGTGAGGTCCAAAATCTAGATTTAGATGAGGTCAGGGAATCTTCCCTCACAGAATACCCAGACCAATCTGTCCTCTTGCAGGGGATCCAATTTCCAATTGAGAAATTAGAATCTGTCCCTACCTGGACTCAGGAAGAAAATCCTGTCTTTAATGAAGTCCCTTTGAGGACTCTGAGGCAGAATTTCTGCCTGAAGGCAACTTAGAGACCAATCTAGATTTCGAGATTCCTTCTCCCCTTCTGAGAAAATCCTTCTTTTCCTTTTTGTCCTGATTGTTGTAAAAGGTTCATTCTATTTATTTTTTGAACTTTATTAAAATGTCAATTTTTTTGACATATTCTAGAATTCTTGATATATTTTCTTTTAAACTTACAATCTGAAGCATCGTGAATACGTGTTCTGTGGGACGGAAAACACAGAGTGAAAGGAGGCTGTACAAGAGATCCTACTGGATATAATGGGAACTGTTAAATGCACAGGGAGTGGCAATGAAGCCAGGCCATGCCAGCATGGGGTGATAAAGTGGCTACAAAAGGTCTAGGACATAGCAGATCAGATGTCCTAGAAAGTTAATCTGTCAATTGGTATAAATGCCACAATACTTATAGTGGTATGTGGGACACGCTTCCAACAGTGAGCTCCAATCTGTATACAACTTCATTGTGCTTTGGACAAATATGGAAGAAAAATTTGGCTCCAATAATATAAAAAGTCTACTTAGTTCTGAAAATATTTGACAAAATATATAATGTATATATATATATATATATATATATATATATATATATATACTGGAAAGTATAAACCATCATCAATAGAAGAAAGAAGGTTTACAGATGTGAACAAACACAAAATCAGGAAGAAAAAACTCCACAATTAAATCAGTTTTATGTAAATACGTTATATTCTTTATGTAATATACACTATTTTATATAATATATAAGATTGAATATGACTTTTCAAATTACAAAGCCATTAAACGTTTTAGTCTTCAGTATTTTTTTGCATAAAACATTAGTGTAAATATTATTGGGGAAAGAAGTGATATAATTTTATTATAGTTATATGAATATATATACGTGTGTTTCTAGATATAACACTGGTTATAAATAGATGAATTATTATATACATATATTTGTATATATCTGTCTATGAAGTGAATATAATGAAAGTGAGTATTATGAAATTGACTACAGTATGTATAAAAAAGTTGAGTCCATGAAACTCAGGCCTGTAATCCTAGTGATGTGAGAAGCTGGGTTCTGAGTTCTATTATTTCTTACCACAAGCCTTAGATTTTCCGAGAAGGCATGGGCCCTCCAGTGTAGCAAAGAGACACATATGCAGTTGCATCACACTCCGTGACCCCAGAGGAAAGTTAGTAGAAATCAGTACAAGCCTCTGATCTTATGACAGTCTACTCAGTACCTGTACGAAGATGGCCATCTGTAGAACATCAGATGGAGAGTTGGTATTCCCTCCAAAAAGTTCTAAAAAGAGCCTTCTGCACTATAGTCTCTGACTATATTCAATTAAAACTTATTTCCGTTCCCAAACTGCAAACACATAGAAATATGGCAAGGACTCAGAGAGATGGTCAAAGACATACAAATACATAAAATTATATACTCTGTTTCAGTAATTGAATGGCAAATCATCAAAGGCATGTCTTGAATTTTTCTTTTTCTTTTTTTTTTTAAAGGAAATGGACACACACTCTGAGTTGATCAGGATCTGGTGATAGTTTGGTTGCTGAATTCTTGAATGGACTCCTGGGAAATTGTGTGGGGGTGGGTGTCCTCACACAGCTTAACAACACAATGGCTGTAATTTCTATGATGGCACAGCCAACTTTGCCATAGCAGGAAATAGGTATCAGGCACTGATTTGGCCCTGAAGTGGACTCAACAACACCAATAAGCACGAAGAATGAGAGGGAATGACTATTGGCCACCAAATTTCAGCGTGAAGAGCTCTCCTGACCAGAAGCTAGGATCAATTGAGTTGGAGAAGGCTGATCTCCATGTAATGCTCCTGAGCACTAAGGACTAGGCACAATTACAGGTGTTGGAGAAACAGAAGTGAATGTGCTCTCTCCTCACTAATTTCATGCTGAAAAGAAAACCAGAAATCTTTTTTTTTTGATAGCAATCACCTTTATTTCTGAGTCCAGTGCTATACAATTGACATTTCATCTAAGAAAAGGAAAATATGGTACACAAAGAGCATTTTAAAAGCTAAATTACTGCATGCCACTCTGCATAGTAGGAGAGGCCATTCTGTAGGGTCATTTTAAACTAAATGAAAAGGTAATAGCTGACCTGATATGGGATTTGGTGCAACTCTTAGCAGTATGATTCCACCTATTATATTTCAATAGGTGCATCATTTAAAACGATTTTTAAATTGCTTTCTATTCCTTTTATTGTCAAAAGAGCAAGAGAATCCAGAATAAAAATGTCTTTTTAAAACAACTTGAACACTTTTTTTCACAAGCAATTCCATAGCAATAGACCATATCAGAGAACATACTACGTATTTTTTTTTAATATTCAACAAAATATACCGTTTATTTGATATATTCGATCACTTAAAGCCTTTTTATAATCCACATGATTAAATACTGGGTTTATTTTATTACTACAAAAAAATTCAATATTCTGAGGAGTTACCAAATTTTCTTTATAAATCCTTAGACCCTGGTTAGAACTTTAGTTTTTAGATAATTTTATTCATATATGTTTATTTTTTATTTTTTTATTATTATTTTATTTTATTTGTGAACATACTGTACAGAGGGGTTACAATTACATGGGCAGGATAATGCGTATATTTCTTACCAAGCATTGCAGCCTCCTCCTTTGTTTATCCTTCACATCCCTTCCCAGCCTCCCCCTTCCCCCCCAGGCTCAATCCTTCTCCCACCCCCCCCACCCCAACCCACCCCCGCACAAACATTGTAAAGCTCGTTGTGGACATGACAACTTGTACTTCTCATTGTTGCAACAGGTCCACCTGTATCATTTTTTAATTTTTTAGTTTAATTTTATTTTATTTGAGAACATACTGTACAGAGGGGTTACAATTACATGGGCAGGATAATTCATGCATTTCTTACCAAGCATTGCAGCCTCCTCCTTTGTTTACCCTTCACCTCCCTTCCCAGCCTCCCCCTTCCCCCCCACGCAATCATACCCCCATCCCCCCCCACACACCGACATTGTAAAGCTGGTTTTGACATGACATTTTGTACTTCTCATTGTTGCAACAGGTCCACCTGAATCCTTAAACGACTTGTTTGTCCCCATCTCCTCCACATGATATACTGACATCAAATATAGTGAAAGCTGGGGTTACACTGTGGGGGAGGGACATACAAAGCAACAAAGAAATAATCTTATAAATGCGTTAGAAACACATGCATGAAAGAAACGAAAACATTAAAATACATATTTAAGGGTTCATTTTCCTAACATCACATTATCTGACTTTTTCCGCTTGACTCATACCTATACTAGATATTGCAAATAAGGGAAACCATGGGGCCTATGTTTCTTTGGGCCTAGCTTACTTCGCTTAATATAATTTTTTCCAAGTCTTTCCATTTCCTAACAAATGGGGCAATGTCATTCTTTCTGATGGAGGCACAGAATTCCATTGTGTATATATACCACATTTTCTTGATCCATTCATCTACTGAGGGTCATCTGGGTTGGTTCCAGGTCTTAGCTATGGTGAATAATGCTGCAATAAACATAGATGTGCTGGTAGCTTTAGTGTGGTCTTGTTTGTAAACATTTGGGTAAATGCCCAAAAGTGGGATTGCTGGGTCACACGGGAGTTCTATGTGGAGTCTTTGAGGAACCTCCATACTGCTTTCCAAAGTGGCTGAACAAATTTACACTCCCACCAACAATGAAGTAAGGTTCCCTTCTTTCCACATCCCCTCCAGCATCTGTTGTTATTAGAGTTCTTGATTTTTGCCATTCTAACTGGTGTGAGGTGGTATCTCAATGTTTGTTTGATTTGCATTTCTTTTATGGCTAGGGACGTTGAGCATTTCTTCATGTGTCTATTGGCCATCCTTCTTTCTTCTTCACAGAAGTTTCTCTTTAAGTCTTTCGCCCACTTGTTTATTGGGCAGTTGTTTCTTTGAGGATTTAAAACCAGAAATTTTAATGATAATTTCTATAAATCAGAGACATGAAATTGGTGATTTTTGGCAACAACTTCACATTGATGAGGGATGTTGATATGAGAGCCATCATCCAGGCAATTATCTAGGAGCAGGTACTCCAAGCAGAAAGAACAGTAAGTACATCCCCCATTGATGGGAATGGAACTGACTAGCCTCAGAAAAGGAAAACAGAACTGACATGCTTGCTTGTGAAATAAGAATGGAAAAGTTCAAAAAAGAAAAAGATCAGAAATGAAGATAGGAATAAATTTGATATATATTGGATGCTGTCGATTACAAGAAGAAAAGTTCTGATTTTAGTTTAAATTTGACCCACTGGAAACAAATTGCTAAAATAGTAGTCAGACACATCTGATTCAGTAAATAATACTTTTAAAGTGTGATTCTAGCTGGGCTCAGGTGGCTCACAACTGGAATACTAGTTACTTAGGAGGCTGATATTTGAGGATCAGGTTTAAAGCAAGCCCAAAGAGGGAATTTGGTAATATTGATCTCCAATTAACCACCAAAAATATGGACATGAATCTGTGTTTCAACTGGTAGAGCACTAGCCTTGAGGAAAACTTAAGGGACAGGACCCGGGCCCTAGGTCCAAATCCTAGGACTTCACAAAACAAGGAAGCCAACAAATAAAATTTGGTGCTGTCATTCATCACTTAGCATTCTAATTCAATATAATTGGTATGAGCCTTGGAAATTTTATCCTTAGCAAATGCTCTACCTGGATATGTTGCTTCATTTCCAGCTTTCAAACCCTGGCATCACCAATGTCTCCTCCCAGTTAGCATAGCAGTGTGCCACTGGAAATTTGAAGATATATTTTATTAATCATAAGAATTCGGATCATTTTCCAAATACATTAAATAAGTAGTAGCCACATTCCACTATTCTGAATATTTTAATCATCTTTTGATTTAATAAGCATTAAGGCTTAACAATTCTAGAGTGGTTATCAAATTAATTCAATAGTCATCATTCTTCCACCCAATCATATAACATATGTTTATAAAAGGAGAGACTATATGAAAGTGTGCACATGATAACTTCTCACTATAATACTCTCAAGAAGTAGGGTTTTACAAAACATCCTGATTGTTTTGCCAAAGGAAAGGATAAGAGATTTAAATAAATGACCTAACATCTCAGAAGGAAACTGCTATTGGCTTTACAACAATTTCATTTGCCTAGAACTGAGGAAATGAGTTTAAGAAATGCCAGAGGCAAAGGGTATTATTTAAATCACCTCGTCATGAGGTACAAGCAGCCTGTCTAGATCAACCTTCCAGGAAAAAAAGCAATGAACGGAAAACAATTAATGCTCTAAAACAAGCCAGTTGGTGGTGGTTTATGCTTGTTATCCTAGCTATTTCGAAGTCTAGGATGAAAGGATCTCAATTCAAAGCCTGGCCAGAAAGAAAACCTTCCTCTCTGCAACCAGCAGACAGAAGCATCATCTCTGTTCCTGAAGCCCAGTTGGAAGTCTTCTGCCCATAGACATCCAAACAAAAGACCACCCCAATCTGAAATATTATCAAATACATTCAAATAATATCTCCTGTTTGGGAGATAATATTTACAATTTTATCAAAACATTTCATGAGCTCCTGTTTTAAAAGGCAGTGTGAAAATGGAAATATGTACTTACTGACCAGAATGATGTTAATGGGGCTAGAGGCCCATTGGGTAACTTATCCATTCAACCATCTTTCCTCACAACTTGTCAGTCAGCCTGAACAGTGAGGTTTTTGAATGCAAGGAATGTGTGTGTACATGTATCTTGTGAAAGTAATAATCAAAAGCTAGGCACTGGAAGCTCTGGCCTGGAAAACTAGCTACTCAGAACCCTGAGCTATGAGAAACTCAGTTTAAGCCAACTGAACAAAAAGACTCTTACTACCAATTAAACAGTAATGAAGAAAGCTGAGCTATGTTTCAAATGGTAGAGTGCAAACCTAAGGGACAGAATCCAGGCCCTGAATTCAAGCCCCAGTAATGGCTCTCATATACCAAATACTCCTGACAACACCACAGTATCTGCTTATGTTAGCAAGGGATGTAGATGAATGGGATGATATCATCATTTACCTCACCTTTAGTCTCAAGCATTGTGTACAGCGTAGCTCAGTCTGTGAAAAGCCCTAGGTGACCCCTTTCCTCAAAATCAGTAGATACATCCTCGTTTTCCTTAGCACATTCACACACATCCACAAAAAAGGGCTATATTTTTTTAGGAATATATTTTTCTAACTAATTTTGAAATACATAACCATTCATACATGCTTCAGAATTATGTGCTATTGTTTAAGTTTCATAGGGAGCTCAATATATCCAGATTCTGGCTCATTCTTGTAATTTTAGCTGCTCAGGAGGGTGGGATCTGAGGATCACAGTTTGATGCCAACCCAAGCTAATAAATTCTCAATATTCTCATCTTCAATTAAGTAGCAAAAAGCCAGAAGTGGAGATGTGGTTCGAGAGGCACAGTGACAGCATTGAGTAAAACAATCTAAGCTAGAGCTCCAGACCTTCAGTTCAAGCCTGAGTCTAGCCAAAAGCCAAAAACCTCCAAAACACCAAATCAAAAATATGTCAAAATATTTTGTCACTGTTAAGGCAAAATCCATTGAGACAACATAGTTTCTGGTTTGTTGAAGATTTGGTGGGGAAACCCCAAATTTAACATGTGTTTAAGCTATGTAACGTACAAGCAACCAAATAAAGTTTCCCTGTAAAGAATCTTCCTTAGAATTCACTAAGACCCATGACACAGGGATTTTTTTCTATGCTTTTGGAAAATAGGTGTTTTTTTCAGTAAGGGAAATAATATAAAACTTAACTATGTGTTATAGGAGTCAATGGAAGCTCTAAGTGAAGTGAATGTACAACAAAAAGCATACAATATTACAAGTTTCTATGCCTCTGTTGAGACACTACAAACCTGAAATAGTGTGGTTTCTCAGAAAGAGAAGGGGGATGCTCAGCATAACTGATCATGAAAGAAATGCAAATCAAAACCAAAGCCACATTTAGATTCCACTCACCCCAGTTAGAATGGCCATTATCAAGAGAACAAACAATAACTGATATGGCGGTTGATGTGGCTAAATGGGAACACTACTACACTGATGGTAGGAATGTAAGCTGGTTCAACCACTCTGGAAGGCAGTATGGAGGTTCCTCAAAAGACTAAACATAGATCTCCCCTGAGATCTGAAGTAGGCCCTGAGAGGAAACTTGAGCTGATACAGTTTCTTTCCAGGCTTTGCTTTTGCTTTAGGGATTTTAGAGAAAAAAAAAAAACAACTTTAAAAATAGGTTTACTAGACCTTGGCTCCAACCAGCCCAGTTCTTGGAATGTAAAGAATGCCCCGATGTCCCCCCCCAACAATCTAACCCACCTTGATTGTTCTGTTACAGACTGACCAATAAAACAGATAGCTTGTAATTTGGCTTCTACTGGATATATCTCCACATATTTCACGTGCTTATGGTAAACTCCACTAAACTCCTCCTTTGTGTATGATTACTGTAAACTCTGCCTTTTGTGTGTGCTTCACCTTACCCAATGACTTTGTGAGTCATTTAAACCAAAAGTGATAGGCTGGTTTAAACAGCCATTATGTGACAAACTGTAACCTCATTGATCACCTGTGTGAGGTCTAGTATGACTGTGCAAACTTTTGTGTTTGTGACAATCTCATTGGTCACCCTGCGTGACCAGGCTTGACTTCGTGAATTTTGCCATTAAAAACCAAAGTACATGGGCTGCTAGGGGGCATATTATCAGCTCCCGAACCTGTGCTGGGGCCCTGACAAGTCAGTGTAGGAACCTTCTCAATAAAATTGCTTCCTGGTTAACAACTTTGTTGTGGTGGGCTCTGTCACTCTGGACGAGTAGGTGGGCTTGCCTGCCTGAGTGGGGTTCTTCCTACTAGAGATCCAACAATCCCAGTCCTCTGCATTTATCCAAACGATCTCAAACTAGGGCATAATAAGCTACCAGAACAACTATGTTCATTAGAGCATTGTTTACCATAGGTAAGCTACAGATCCAACCCAATTGCCTCTCAATAGATGAATGGATCAAGACAATGTGGTATATTTACACAATGGAATTTTATGCTTCTATCAGAAAGCATGACAGCGTCCCTTTTGTAAGAAAATGGAAAGACTTGGAAAAAATCATGTTAAGTGAAGCAAGCCAGGCCTAAAGAAACATGAACTCTATGATTTCCCTCATTTGCAATGGTTAGCATTAGCCTGTTACTCCTGAAAGTGGATCATAATAGATCAAGTTTATGAGCATATATATGACCATACAAAATGTTGCTAATTGAAATGAACGGCAAGACATAGAAACAGCAAGTCATCTTTTGTTTAGTTGTCAAGTTTGATATAACCAATATACTGCAGGTAGTTCTTACTTCTTACTTTATGTCATTTTTCTTTTCCTATTGGATTAATCCATGGCAATTCCTTTCTTTAATTTTGGTACCCTGCATCCTGTATATGCATTTATCTGATTGGAAGAAGGGAAGGGAAATAACAAAATGCTGAAAGAAGTTCAAAAGCTGACCGATTGCAACAAAGATATTCACAGGACACTATGGGAAATTAAATTTACAATGTAATGGTGGAGGGGTGAAGGGATGGGACAGAGGGAGAAAAAATCTGTAGTGGGTAACAATGTTCAATGAGAAATGTAATTTACTTATGTAAATGTAACCCCTCTGTACAGCAGCTTTGTAATAAAATCTATTTTTAGAAACATAAAAATTAAAAAAGTTTTATTTTCATAAAATTTCAAGCTGATGTAATAACCACATTACTTCTGAGTTCATGTCAAAGAGTTTTTGAGGACTTTCAAGAAGCTAGTAATAAGTACCTATAACCACAATTAAGTGATAATGACAAAAGTAGCTCTTTTAATTGTATTATATGAATAAAGGAAATTTCATTTCTATTTACTTAGAATTCATGTTTGTGATCTGCATTGTTCCCAAGTCAGATTAATGTCTTGTCCTTAGCTTTCTTTGGTATGTATAGCTTGGACATGTAATCTGAGGTATAAGAAGTATTCTTTGTTCCATTTGGAGGCCTATAATAGAGACACTTCTCCCTGACCAAGAAGTTAGGCTGGAGGAGGCTAAAAACTCGCTGTGGTTTCTCTCACACAGCTCACTGAGGAACCTAGGAGTTTGAGAAAGTGACTGTTAATTAAGTGCCTCTTACTAATAAGAATTATTTGTAGAATTTGAAAACATATTTGGGTAATAACTAGACTAGAAAAAAATGTTGTTTGCTATTTTTTATCACTACATTTCTTTTTGTCTAAGTATAAGAGCCAGACTTACCCTAAGGGCCTAGAATAAGCAAAATGGCTTATAGAGCTCTTTCCACAGAATATGACAACAGCAGAAGAAAAACAGGTCCACAACTGGTAGAAGGAAGAAAGAGTTTGATTTCTCCTTAAATCTTAGGATCGAATGCTAAATGAGGAGCCATCTGGACTGATAACAGATTAAGGATTTAACATTTCCTGTGCTGCTCCATCATAGGAAGCAGTCAACAATCTCTCATCACACTGTAGGTGCCACACCTGAATGACCTTGACTGTGTCCTGAGAACGTACAGCAGGGCTCTGTCACGGTCACTGAAGTGTCAGGATTGCACTCTAAGAGGACCTACAGGAAGGTGGTAACAAGGCCTGAGTCAGGGTTTTGTCAGATCTAGATGATTTGTAACAGGCTCTACTGTCTTCTGGTTAAGAATGTGGATATATCATCGGGATCCTGCATGCAAATTTATCACAAGTGTTAGCTTGCACCATTTCCTTATGAAAGCCAACAAAGGATCAATAATGCCCTCTGGACATATTCTCATCAATATTTAGTAGATAAAAAGGTATAAAATCAAGTTCATCATGAGGAAAAAACACAGATGAAAACCAAATTGCAGATGCATTTACAAAAGTATTTTCCTGTACATATCTAATGTGACAAAATATTAAAATTTAATGAAGTTGGCAAAGTTAAATGCAGTTCGTTTTTACTATCGGTTTAACTGTCTTTTACATTTCAACTACTTAACAAAAAGAAAGTAGGCATAACACCACCAGTGGATCACACCTGTAACTCTCGCTATTTAGAAATCTGAGATCTGAGGAAAGTGAATTGCAGCTAGACTAGGTAGGAAAAAAAACCTGTGAAACCTTGATCTCCAATTTACTATTCAATATGAAGAAGTGGAAATTTGGTTCAAGTCGTAGACTTACCTTTGAGTAAAAAAGCTAAAGGTCAGTTCCCTGAGTTCAAGCCCCAGTATTCACACACACACACACACACACACACACACACACACACACACACACACACACACACACACACACACACACAAACCCTATCTCAAAAATAACCAGTGACCAGTAAACATAATCAAGATGGTATTTTTCTTTATTTTCTTTTATTTTTGACATTTTTTTTAAAAATTTACCTCTCTTTGAGAAGTTAAAGGCATCATAGAAAAGGAGGGACAAAGGATGAACATGTACAAAAGTGGTATTCAATTGGTACTATGTTGAAAATGACCTATGCAACTTGTTTGTGGGGAAGGACGGGAAAACTGGAAGAGATGAAAGGAAAGGGAAACATTGTCCAAAAAGAAATGCACACAGGAAATTAAAGCTGTGGCTCAATTTGATTGCCATTCTTCAGCAAAAGAGCTCAGAGACAGTGTTCAGGTCTTGGGTTCCAGCCTCAGTATTGACTAAAACAAAAACAAAAAGAAAAGAAATGTAACCATTACCAAACGAATCTAACTAAACCCTATACAGCTCAATAAAAATAATAAAAATAAAAAAATTAATAATAATAGAATGAGGAGGAGGAGAAGGAAGAAGAAGGAGGAGGAGGAGGAGGAGGAGGAGGAGGAGGAGGAGGAGGAGGAGGAGGAGGAGGAGGAGGAGGAGGAGGAGGAAGAGATGAAGAAGAAGGAGAAGACAGTTAATATAACCAAACTTGTGAGAGAGAAAAATTGAGGAGCAAAGGAATGGGTGACCTTTCCAAAAAGATATATATCCATACCTGACATATGACTGTAACGTCTGTGTAACTGGCCTTTATAATAATAATACAAAAAAAAAGAAATATATTGCTGGAGGCATAACTCAAATGGAAGATCAGATTAATATGTATGTGATACCAAGGTCAATCCCCAGTATCAATTTCCCGTTCAAAAATGGCTTTCTCATCATTTGTGCTGTCCGTAGCTTATGAAAGGGGGTGCAAACAGTTAAAGACAGAGAAAAGTAATCTGTCAGACACAGAACTGTACTTGCAAAGATCAGTACATGCTAGAACACATGTTGACTAGATTATATGATAACTCCATGTTTTCTGAAATTATCAGAACTAGTTGGGCTTGAATACAGGATCCACTGTATAGTAGCTAGGGAGTCAAAATTAACTAAACTCTCTGGATCTCAAGTTCTTCTCAGGTAAAGTGAGCATAACAATACTTATCTCACGGGATTATGAGATCTGGATGTCATTAAACATGGAGCTGGTCTTATCTTAAGTGTGTGTGCAACACTCAAAAACTTCTAGAAGGTGTATAAACTGGCATGATATTTACTATATTACTTAACAGTAATACAACATGCCTCTAATCCTACTTACAAAAGAGGTTGAAAAAAGAAGATCAAGTTTCTAAGCCTGGACAGGAAGCTGGATCAGACTCATCTCCAATGACCTCTAAAGAAGCTTGAGGTGGAGTTTGGTTCAAGTGGTAGAGTGCTAGACTGGAGCATAAGCCTCAAGAACAGTGCCCAGGCCCTGAGTTCAAGCCCTAGAACCTGCACAAGCACACACACACACACACACACACACACACACACACACACACACACACACACAAACACACACACACACACACACACAATTTTGTATATTCCTATCACCCCACTTTACATACTTTCCTTCTTCCAAGCTCACCAGTTGTTGTTGTTTTTTGTTTGTTTTAAAAGGGACTTGTTGTGTAACTCAGGCTGCTCTTAAACTAACAATCCTCCTGGATGTTGGGATTACAGGCATGCCTACTATAATTTGCTTCACTCAATAACTCTATTTATAACATTTTCGCAAGAAATTCATTCATGCTCATGAAGATATATGGGTTAAAGCTGTTCACTGTAATATTCTACTGTGCAAAATATAATGGTAATGCCAGCTAATACTCAGGAACCTGACACAGGAAAATAAGAAGGCGAGGAAAGCCTGTTCTACACTGCAGAACCTGGTCTCCAAAGGAAAGAAATTCTATAAATATTAGTCTACTATGAAACAAACAATATGTTAAATTTATATAATGGAACAAATAGATCATTGTTAATGAAAATAAAATCTTGGCAGATAACTGCTTCCATTAATAATATTAAGTCACTGTCTTGGAATTGGGGCCAGTATTTCTGCCATTGATGGGATTTGAGCTCACTGTCCAGGTAACTCTTTTACACGATTGGTGAAGGGGAAGTTCACAGTCCTTGAAAAAAAGAAATTCAAGCTAGAGTTCCCAGGGCCTGCATTAAGGCTCTGCAATGTGAAATATATTTCTATACATGTGTAATATATGATATGTATGTACATTTGCATGTTTATTATGTATATTATTATTGATTTTTTATTTAATTTATTCATTTGATGGTTTATTGTATTTAGTATTATTATACATATAATATTTATTATGTTTTGTACAACTATTATAAAATTATACACAATAAATTAGGTCATTGACTCGTTTTTCATTAATACTTTATTAAGTGTTGAAACATAATACATAATTAAATGGAGGCATTTGTCACAGACATCACATGTTTAGAGCCAGTCCCCAGGATGAGCTTTGTCATTTATCTTTGGACAATTTCCTATAGGGATTTCTTTAGATGATTTACACTCAGAAGCCTTTTCTTGAGGATAGGCAAGTTATGGTATAAAATTTTAAGAGTGGGGCTGGGAATGTGGCTTAGTGGTAGAGAGCTTGGTCACCATGCATGGATGCCAGGGTTTGAATCCTCAGTGCCACAAACTCAGAAAAATTCAGGAGCTCTGGAGTGGCTCAAGTGGAAGAGCAATAGCCTTGAGAAAAAAGAAGCTCAGATACAGTAACCAGGTCCTAAGATCAAGCCCCAGGACTGGCAAAAACAATAGTCCAGGTGTCGGTGGATCACACCTGGAACCCTAGCTTCTCAGGAGGTTGTGATCTGAAGATATAACTGTAATGACATGGATGGCAACCTATTCCCGTGTCCATGGAGTTGCCTATGCCTTCTCCATCCTAGCTGAGACCTAGGATTTTCACAGGACACTAAAGCAGGTGAATTGATGAGCTTCTCATATCAGGATTCATGTTTCGGTACTGTTGGGATTTGAACTCAGAACCCAGCAGGCCAATTGGTGAAAGGGTCATGGTGATGACACTATCCTGTGAGCAAATGAGGCACTAGTCCATTCCCAGGACCTGACATCGAGCTCCAGGGAGGGCCACGATAAGCATAGAGTCATCCTTGAAACATAGGATATATATTGACCTACATGTATGGACAGTATCTTGCGTTCAGTGCAATCCTTCTCCTTATTTTGTGTCTAATTCATGGAGGTAATGTGTATTTTACTGAATATGGTGACAGGTATAACTGTGCTGACATGGATGAGGACCTATTCCCATGGTTATAGGGTTGTGTATGACTCATTCTGAAGACCACACTTCAAAGACAGCCTAAGCAAGGAAAGACTGTAAGACTCTTATTTCCAATGAACAACCAAAAGACCCCATGTGGTGCTGTGACTCAAGTGGTAGACTGTTCGTCTTGAACTGAAGGGCTCAGAGACAACGCCCAGGATTCATTTTGAGACACACAAGTGGAAAAAGAGTGACAGATAATCAAAGTACTTTTCCTATTTGCTAATTATGAGAATATTTTCTGGAATTAGACCTATAATTCTTGCTTCATCTTTTTGCACAAAGCTGAGACTCTAGCATTTGAGCCCCATCTCCACTTCTGGATTTTGGCTTCTTAATTGGAGAAATATCTCAGATTTTTTCTGCATGGGCTGCTTTTTTCACATAGGCTCCCATTTACATACATGTGTGGAATGCACCATGCTTTCAGTGTGTGTCTTAGTCAGAGATGCATTTTATATTTTATTGAGTATGATACCAGATATTTTCTCATGGAAAACACACACACACACACACACACACATCTACATTCTCCTACACTCCCCTTTTGAACAGTATTCAATGCCATTAATTTAATGCATGTTTTCTCCAAATTATAATGGTAAGGATTAAACTACATTTGTATTTATGATAACATATTTTTTGTACATTTTGTTTTGCAATTTTGTGTACTTATATGAGAGAACAGTGTTTTACGAAGACTAAACAGAAATCAATGTGTCAGTAAATGGGTAGGTGACAGGTAAAGTGAAAGATGCAGAAAATACCAGTTGAAATTTTATTTCTCAAAATGTAAATATGTATGCATATGTATGAATTTAAAATTTCTGATATATGAATTGCGTGAGCATCTTCAGAACACAAAAACGGAAAGGTAGGAATGGCATGAGGAGGCTGAGAACACTCAAAGAGAACTACAGGAATTGTGTGAACGTGAGGAAGCTAACCAAAGAGTAATACAGGAATTGAGAGACCAGGATGAGAATACACAAACATCACTAAAGGCATTCATGGAATCCATTAAAAAAGAGCTTAAGAAAGTCAGGGAGACCACAAAGGGAATGCTGAATGTAACACAACAGAAGGAATGGGTGTCCAAGGAAACCATAACCAATCAACTAAGTGATTTGAGAATAAACACTGAATACCAAATTAAGGAAGTAAAGAAGATCATACAAGATCAAAAACAAAGTTTCAACAAAGAATTTGAAGTCATCAAAGCTGGCCAATTAGAAGGAAAAGAAATAAAAAACAAGTAGAAAGACTTGACAGTAGGTTAGACCATGCAGAAGATCAAATCTCGGGGATTGAAGACAGACTAGACATTATAGAGAAAGAACATACAATCATCCAAGACAAATTCAAGAACTATAATAAATCTATTCAGCACTTGGAAGACAACATCGGAAGGCCTAATCTGAGGATAATGGGTGTAGAGGATCACCTAGAAACAGAAGATAATGGTTGGGAAATTTGTTTAACAGGATCCTAGCAGAAAACTTCCCAAACATGCAAAAAAAATAGGCCTATTCAAATACAAGAAGCTTTTAGAACGCAAAATAGCCCAGACCAGAATAGGAGATCCCACTGTCACAATTTAATCCAAACAGGATCATTTCAGACCAAGGGAAAGATCCTTAAAGCTGTCAAAGAGAAAAGACCAATCACCTATAAAGGGAAAACTATCAGAATCGCCTCAGATTTCTCAGCAAAGACAACCAAAGCAAGAAGAGCCAAGAATGATGTATGCCATCCTCTAAAGACAAACAACTATCAACCAAGAATACTGTACCCAGCTAAATTCTCCTTCATAAGTGAAGGCCAAATAAAAAACTTCCATAGCAAAGAAAAATTGAAACAATACATCTCCACCAAACCAGCCCTACAAAACATTCTTAAAGATGTCCTACATATAGAAAACCAACAAGACCACAATAAAGGCCAAGAAACCGCACCCAAACTGAGAATCCAAGAATCATAGGGAGAAACCAGTAGCTGCAGCCCCCAAGATTGTGGATAAAATGGCAGGAACTCCCAAATATCTCTCAGTCCTCTCTCTCAACATTATCGGACTTAACTCTCCAATTAAGAGACATAGACTGTCTACTTGGATTAAAAGCAAGATCCTTCTATCTGCTGCCTTCAAGAGTCACATCTTGCCCCCAAAGCCAAACACATATTCAATGTGAAAAGATGGAACAAAATCTATCAAACAAAAGGCCCCCATAAACAGGCAGGAGTTGCAATCCTAATATCAGATAAAATAGACTTCAAATTAAAATTGGTGAGAAGAGATAAAGAAGGTGGCTACATACTAATTAAGGAATCTCTCCTTCAGGAGGATATTACAATTCTAAATATCTATTTGCCCAACAACGGATCACCCAAATTTATCCAAGAAACACTACTTTCCCTCAAATCCCACATAGATCCAAAGGCATTAAATGTTGGGGATTTTAACACACCACTTTCCCACTAGGTAGATCAACAGGGTAAAAATTAAACAGAGAAATCGCTAATCTAAACAACTGCATAAATCAACTAGATGTAACAGACATCTACCGAATATTTCACCCAGCAGCATCAAAATACATGTTTTTCTCAGCAGCACATGCAACGTTTTCTAAAATAGACCATATTATAGGCCACAAAGCAAACTGGCCCAAATTCAGAAATATTAAAGTTATACCTTTCATTCTCTCAGACAACAAGCGAATAAAATTAGAACTCAACACCAAAAGCCAACAAAGAATGTCCTGTAACAAATGGAGGCTGAACAACACACTGCTGAGTCATGAGTCATGGAAGAGTTTAGAAGAGATTAAAAAGGAAATTAAAATATTCATGATATTCAAGAACAATGAGCACACAAATTACCAGCTCCTCAGGGACAGAGCAAAGGCAGTACTTAGGAGCAAGTTTATAGCTATGAGTTACTACATCAAAAATTGGAGATATATGAAACCAAAATTTAATGAGACATCTGAACCTCCATGAAAAACAGCAGCAAGATAAACCCCAACGAAGTAGATGGAAATAAAAAATTAAAAGTGAATCAGAAGTAAATGAATTCGAATAAAAAAAAAACTATACAAAGAATCATCAAAACAAAGAGTAGGTTCTTCGAAAAAATTAACAAAATTGAAAGACCCTTAACACACAAATAAATAAACTCAGAGATGAGAATGGAAACATAACCACAGAAACAACCAAGATTCAGAACATTATAAGGGAATACTTCTCAAAACTTTATGCTAATAGGTTTGAGAACTTGGCAGAAATGGACGTTTTCCTAGCAAATATTGACATGCCAAAACTAAACCAAGATTGGTTAAACCATCTTAAAAGGCCCATATCAAGCATTGAAATAGAAACAGCAATAAGAGACGTCCCAGGACCAGAAAAGTCCAGGACCACATGGTTTTACAGTGGAATTCTACAAGTCCTTCAAAGCAAGCTCACAACAAAGCGAGCTACTCCAACTCTTCAATGAAAGAGAAAATTCACTACCGAACACATTCTATGAAGCCATCATAACCCACATCCCAAAACCAGGCAGGGACTCTTCAAAGAAAATGAATTATAGACGCATTTCTTTGATGAACATTGATGCAAAACTTCCCAACAAAATTTTTGCCAAACGATTTCAACAATTCATCCAAAAAATCATACCCCACGATCAAACAGGATTCATTTCAGGGAGTCAAAGCTGGCACAATATACGCAAATCAATTAATAAAATTCATCACATCTACAGGAGCAAAGATAAGAACCACATGGTTATCTCAATTGGTGCAGAAAAAGCATTTTACAATTTCCAACACACCTTTATTATGAAGGTTCTGTTAAAAATAGGAATCCATGGGACATTCCTCAAAACAATAAAGGCTGTATATGACAAAACTACAGCCAGCATTATACTTAATGGTGAAAAACTAAAACCATTTCCTCTTAACTTAGGAACAAGTCAAGGATGTCCACTCTCTCCACTTCTCTTCAACCAAGTATTACAATGCCTAGCTACAGCAATAAGACAAGATGCAAACATAAAGGCGATCCAAAGAGGGCAAGAGAAGTAAAACTCTCCCTATTTACAGATGACATTATCATGTATTTAAAGAATCCCACAGACACCACTCCCATTTACACAAGCTGATTCAAAACTTTGGCAAATTAGCAAGGTATAAAATTTAACCTCAATTATCAATGGCTTTTCTGTATACCAACAATAAGAAAAGTGTAGCTGAAATTAGGAAAGCAACTCCATTCGTAATAGCCCCACAAAAAATAAAATACCTAGGAATTAACTTAAACAGAGAAGTGAAGGACCTCTATGATGAAAACTTTAAAAACTTGAAAAAGGAAATCAAAACAGGACTTAGAAAGTGGAAAAAAAAAACTCCCATGCACCTGGATTGGAAACATAAACATCGTGAAAATGGCATACTTCCCAAGGATATCTACAAATTCAGTATGATACCTATCAAAATTCCAATCTTATTCTTTAAGGAAATAGAAGAGGGAATCCAAAAATAGCAAAAACGATCCTCAACAGAAAGAACATTGCTGGAGGAATATCAATACCAAATTTCAAACTCTACTATAAAGCCATAATAATCAAAACAGCTTGATACTGGCACAACAGATATCAGGAACAATGGAGTAGAATTGAAAACCCAGAAATGAACCTACAGACTTATTGCCATCTAATCTTCCATAAGGGAGCTAAAAAATTAGAATGGAAGTAAGACAGCCTCTTCAGTACATGGTGCTGACAAAATTGGTTAACTACTCGCAGAAAATTAAACTAGATCCTTATATATCACCCTACACCAGAATCAACTCCAAATGTATCTAAGACCTCAGAGTCAAAGCCGGCACTCTGAAAACAATACAGGATGGGATAGGAGAAAACCTAGATCTCCTTGGCACAGGCTGAAATTTTCTTAATAGAGACCCAGAAACACAACAAATAAAGAAAGCCTGGACAAATGGGATTGCATGAAGTTGCAGAGCTTCTGCATGGCAAAGGACATAGCTAGCAAGATCAATAGAAAGCCCACGGTTTGGGAGAAGATTTTCACTAGCCATAAGCGGATAAGGGTCTCATATCTAAAATATACCTGGAACTCAAAAATTAATTCCCCCAACAACAAATCCTCAAAGAAACAACTGCCCAATAAATAAGTGGGCTAAAGACTTAAAGACAGACTTTTCTGAAGAAGAAAGAAGGATGGCCAATAGACACATGAAGAAAGGCTCAACCTCCCTAGCCATAAAAGAAATTCAAATCAAAGCAACATTGAGATACCACCTCACCCCATTTAGAATGGCTAAAATCAGAACTCTAATAACAAGAGACCCTGGAGTAGATGAGTAGAGAAGGGAAGTTTACTGCATTGTTGGTGGGAGTGTAAAGTTGTTTAAGCACTTTCGAAAGCATTATGGAGGTTCCTCAAAAGGCTCCACATAGAGCTCCCCTATGACCCAGCAATCCCACTTTTGGGCATTTACCCAAATGTTTACAAACATGACCACACTAAATCTACCAGCACGACTATGTTTATTGCAGCATTATTTACTATAGCTAAGATATGGAAGCAACCCAGATGCCCCTCAGTAGATGAATGGATCTAGAAAATGTGGTATATATACACAATGGAATTCTATGCCTCCACCAGAAAGAATGACATTTCCCCATTTGTTGGAAATGGAAAGGCTTGGAAAAAATTATATTGATTGAAGTAAACCAGGCCTAAAGAAATATGGGTCACATGGTTTCCCTTATTTGCAATATCTATTATATGTCTGAGTCAAGCAGAAAAGGTCAGATAAGTTGATGTTAGGGAAATGAACCCTAAGATATGTATTCAATTGTTTTTTTTCTTTCATGCAATTGTTTCTAACATATTTATAAGATTATTTTTTCTCGCTTTGTATGTCCCTTCCCCACAGTATAACCTTGCTTTCACTGTATTTGATGTTGGTATAATTTGTAAAGGGGAAGGGAAAAAACAAATCATTTAAAGATGGATACAGTTGAACCCATTGCAACAATGAGATGTACAAATCGTTATGTCGATAGCGAACTTTACAACTTTGGTGCGGGGGAGGTGGGAGGATTTTCTGGGGAGGAGGGGGAAGATGGGAAGGAATGGGAAGGGGAAACAAACGAGGAGGCTACAATGCTTGATTATAAATGTACTCATTACCTTGCCCATATAATTGTAATCCCTCTGTACAGTATTTTCACAATAAAAAAAAAGAAAGAAAACTTTGTTTGGAGACAGCTTGACTTTGAACAATCCAACATAAGCATGATGGATTTATCTTGTTTTTCAATGTACTTACCAAAATAATAGAGAGCACCACCGAAAGGCTAGAAAACATATAAGCCAAAGCAGTAAACATTTGTCTATAAAATAAATGTGAGGGACTGACTCTTTCAAAGTCAAGCTCGCAAAGTGTGAAAGTGTATTTGCTTTAGTGTGAACAATAAAACATAGGAATCTGTTAATGTTTTACATATCTTGCCTTGGACTTCTCATGTTGGAGAAGAGGAAAGGTTTGAAAATGTTCAAGACTTTCAAGGGGACCTGTTGCAACAATGAGAAGTACAAAATGTCATGTCAAAACCAGCTTTACAATTTCGGTGTGGGGGGGGAGGGGGGTATATTTGGGTGGGGGGAGGGGGGTAAAATTGGGTGGGGGGAGGGGGGAGGCGGGGAAGGGAAGTGAAGGGTAAACAAAGGAGGAGGCTGCAATGCTTGGTAAGAAATGTATGCATTATCCTGCCCATGTAATTGTAACCCCTCTGTACAGTATGTTCTCAAATAAAATAAAATACAATTTAAAAAAAAAAATGTTCAAGACTGACTATTCACCAAGATCATTCTTATTTGTCAGCTATAGCCATGGAAGTAGCCTTGGTTACTCTTAGTATCATGCTTGTTTACATTTAGTAGCATTATTTGTTGCTGGGTTATAAGCTGCAAAACCTTGAGTATTAAAAAAATCATTTCCTGAGAGGAATGTTGCTGTGTAAACTAAAATATCAAAGACTTACAATAGTGGAAACTATTTTCTAGGTATATCTCAATCTGAAGGTGTAGATTTTGTTTCCCATTGTATCAGGAGATCCATTTTTGTTATCTTCTTTTTCACCATCTAGTGATCCTATAACATCCTATACCATCCTGGGATAGCTATATCTTTATTGGATTCTCTAATTTCTGTTGGAATGTTAGGAAGGATGACAAATTGAGTTTCTGTTTCTGTTTTACCTTATTTTTGTTTTATTACTTTTGGAAATGTACCTCAAAATGACATAAATTATTTTTATAATATTAGGAGACAGATTTCATTTCCATTTTCTTACCTTAACCATCTAAATAACTTTGGTACTTAGTGATCCCTATATGTGAAAATAAAGATAGGGAACTTCTTATTTAGATATTATTTAGAATTTCCAGACTTTATTAATGCAAGGCCCTTAGTAGTATGTACATCATACATTTGTACAACAGCAGTGGCAACTTTTCTTATTCTCAGAAACAAGGACATGAGTTGTCCCTGTATTTGCATCAGGAAAAGGCTGTAGTTCAGTTAGTTTACTAAACTAAATGTGCTGTTACAAATTTCTACAAGTTAAGTGGATGTTACCATCTGTATTTATAATTTTACAGTTCTAAAGGACAGAAATCTAAAAGAAGTCTCACTAGATTAAAATCGAGCCTCCCACAGAGCTGAAATACCTTTCAGATGATTTTAGTGGAAAAGGCGCTTCTCCTTTCCAGAAAATTCAGAATCTGAGTTGTTGTCTTTTCCTTTATCTTCTAATGTCGCTTCTATACATCTTTGTGCTGGTTCTTACATTATCATGTCCCTTTCCAAATACAAGTGGGACTTTTAATTACCTATTTGAGTATACTTCTCCCATCTGATAATTATTCAAATATGCATTCCTTGGGTGATGAAAGGTGATTATTTTACATATATATAGGTATATGTATATGTATATATATATATACATATATATATATATATATATATATATATATATATATATATATAAACTGTAAATCTACATTTGAGGCATTAGATATTTGGGAATGATAGATATATTGGGAAGGTATTTTGCTGTTTAGCATTCTTCCTACTATAACCTGTTATCCTGTCATTAAATTTGAACAACATATAAGCTATTTGCCTTAAAATCATCTATTTTTCATTATATTTAGATTCTGATAAAAATTTAGCCTCTCAACTCACACAATGTTAATGCAGTCTTATTTCATGCCTGCCAAAAGCAAACAACAAATTACTAATTATTTAAAATTATTTTTAAAAAAATTAAAAACTACTATTTATTTAAATAAAACTATTTTAAAAAATTAGCCAAGACCAAGGAATTAGAGAACATTTTGGTACTGAGACAAAATAAAATCTCAAAGAAACCTGGAGTAATTATTTCAATACTACATTTTGTTCTGCTAGGAGAAGAAACCATTTTATTGACAATACTTTATACTTTCTTACCTAGTATCTTTATTTTCCAGAAATGGAATTTGTTAATGTATGTGACTATCCACCAGAATAAATGACTTCATATATCTGCATCTTCTGCACATAGCATAGTCAATTAGATGTAAATGAGAGTTCATCAGTAGCACTTTTTAAAAATGCAGAAAATGTGGACAAGGAGCCAATATACATATTATTCCACCATCACCTTCCACATCCTCCTTCTTCCTTCCTAGGAAACATACCCAATCAGTAAAACGGCTTAGATATTTGGCTCTTCAGCTTGTAAGTGGAAGCAGAATATTATGGGTGTAGGAGATGACTGTTAATGATGTTTTATGTAGCAATTTCACATGTAACAACCCTTTCAGTCCTGCAGGTTTTAACACTATATTTCCTTAGTGATGTGATAGGAATGTCAGGCTTCCTGGACTTAGTATTGTGTTCCACTTCTTTCTACCACTTGGCCTGAATTATAATACATGTTAACATATGAAAAGTAATGCCATATTAAGAAACTCACTTAGGGCTCTAGGAATGTGGCTTCATGGTACAGTTTTATATGAGTAAATAAACCACTCGAACAACTCAGGGACAGAGTTTCCTTCAAGCCTTAGATTACTTTTTGTACAGTAAAAAGTACAGCACAAATTAACTGGAACTTTGTCATTTCCCTATGTTCAATTCCTCTCTTGGGATCAGTTTCCACTTGCAATAACAGTTCCTTCTACTTAACTTCCTGTAATAATCTATGGTGCTGCTTGTGGCAAAATGAATATTTTCTGGCTTCATTGAAATAGCACAAAGACATCTTTGGACATGAGGTAACACGACTTTCAGAGACAACTTAGAAAATACAAAATATGGAATTTAAATGGTATACAAAAATATAATCCATATACATATGGCATATAAGATGATGTTACGTGAAATGAACCCCAAGATAGTTACACAACATGCATTTTTTTCTTTCTTGCTATTGTTTTAATGTATCTAAAATGTACTATGTGATTTTTTTCTCTTCTATGTTCTTCTCCCACGACATAATTCCTATTTTCACTGGATTTGATGTCAGTGCCCTGCATCTTGTATATACATTTATCTAATGTGGGGAGGGGAAGGGAAAAAAACAAAATGCCGAAACAAGGATACAGTATGACCCTTTGTAACAATGATATAAACAAGACACTATGTAGAAAACGAACTTAAAGAGGACGTTAACAATGCTAGATAGGAAATGTTCTCATTTCTTTACTTATGTAACTCTAACCCCTCTGTACACTATTTTTATAATAAAAATATGAAAAAAACATTATCCAGGAGCATTTTAAGTTCAAATTTCGTAAGTACTCCATAAATTAAGGCCAATTTCTAGTGGGAATATGTTTCTCAGAAACGTTTTTTGTTGTTGTTGTTGTTTGGTCGTTTTTTTAGTTTTGTTTTTTGTGACTGTGTGTTGTGCATTATTTCCCAAGTGCACATAAGTTAACAGTAGAAGAAACAATAGGAATAATAGGAGAAAGAATAGATCTGTGTTTAAATATGATGGTTCAATATACTATAGAAGACAACTTCGAAATAATAAAGCCAAGGCCAGTATGTAGAACTATGGGAGTGATATAGAGAAAGCACTACTACTTCGTGAAACATGAAGGATGAGGCCATTTTCTTTCATCTTTTAACTCTAAATCATGTTAGCTAATCAATTAAATTTGTAAAACGTAGAATGGAAGAATAATTCTGGTTCCAAAGCAAGTTAGAGATCATGGACTTAACTGGAAAAATAAGCCATTTCTTTTTCTTTGTTTATTCTTTCTGTTTTATTTTTATGTTCATGGGGGGTCTTCAATTCTGGGCCTGCGCGATGTCTTTCCGCTCTTCAGCTCAAGGCTAGTGCTCTACCACTTGAGCCACAGCACCACTTCCAGTTTTCTGGTGGTTAATTGGAGATAAATGCCACAGAATCTTGCCTACTCATGCTGGATTTGAACTGCAATCCTCAGATCACAGCCTCCTGACTAGCTAGGATTATAGGCATGAGACAACGGCACATAGCTTAAGCTCACATTTCTAACAGTATATACTCATGATATGTAGTGTGTATGTTCACCTATCTTTATATAAATTCTTGAGTTAACAATCTGGGATAGAGCTTCGACTTAACACTCACGACAATATTTCTGGTTTTAAAGTGGATACTGCTGGAAAAAATAAAACCTAAGGAGGTAAAGGAGTCTGGGAAGTTCAGTTAGCAACCAGCCTGGGCAGAACAGTGTTTGATACACTATCTATAATTAACCAGCCAAAATTGCTTTGGAAGAATGGCTCAAGAGATGGAATATCAGTCGTGATCAAGATTGCTGAATAAGGGCTGGGAAGTTGGCTCAGTGGTAGAAGCGCTTGCCTTGCAAGCCTGAGGCCCTGGGTTCGATTCCTCAGCACCACATAAGCAAAAGGAAAAAAGCCGGAAGTGGTGCTGTGGCTCAAGTGGTAGAGCGCTAGCCTTGAGCTGAAGAGCTGAGGGACAGCGCCCAGGCCCAGAGTTCAGGCCCCACGACTGGACCCAAAAAAAAAAAAAAAAAAAAAAAAAAGATTGCTGAATAAGAGCTTGAGGCTTTTGCATACATACATACAAACATACACATACACACAGAGACACTTATATGTGCACACACAAATACACAAATGAAACAATTCTCAGAATATGTAGAAAAGTTAGAAAGCAATAGAAAATATGTCCTGAATAAGACTATATTAAATGACATTTTCTAATATTAAAAAGTCGTCAAGTGAACATTCTTCAAAAATGTTTGAGACTATTACATAGGTAGGGAACAGAGATAGTAAGAGAGTTAAGTAATCATGATTATATGGATCAGATCCATGGAGGAATGAATCAGAGACCCCTGCAGGCGCATCTGAAAATGTTCATATCCTGTGTCAAATGTTAGAACATCTTTAAAAATTGTACATATACAGTCTGAGCAATCAGCCTAGTGGATAAGATCATTGGAGAATTTCAGAATTGCTAGTCTATTCCTAGATTAAATAAACCAACAAATGGCAGGGCAATGTGATAAAAGCCTGGAATTCTAGCATTTAGACTAAGACAGGAGGTTAGAAAGTGGAATTACATAGTGATACCTTCCCTGGACCAGGTAGTATAATTTTGTCTCAATGAAACATACCAAACAATAATAAAGACATATAAAGTTGGATATTTGGGCTGATTTTGTCATTATGTTTTTTTTTAAATTTAATTTAATTTATTTTTTGAACATACTGTACAGAGGGTTTACAATAACATGGGCAGGATAATGCGTACATTTCTTATCAAGCATTGCAGCCTCCTCCTTTGTTTACCCTTCACATCCCTTCAATACCACCCCTTAACCCCCCCCACCCAATTCTGCTCCTTCCCCCTCCCCCCGACGAGCTTTACAACCTTGGTACAATGTCATTATGTTTTGAGAAGTCAAGTTTCCTATTGAAATGCAAGTCACCAGTCTTGTGTTAGAACACGATTTTAAGGCAAGGATCAACCAAAGTCCTATAGTTGCTTCAGATACAATCTAATTCAACAGATACAATCTGTTCAATATCAAACATCTATGGATTAATTGGATAAGAAGAGCAAAGAAGAATTTGGCAAACCAGAAATTATTAAGTTTAGGCAAAAATAGGAAAAATAGGAGTAGAGGGATTTGGGGAGGTAAAGGAAGAGTGAATTTAAACAAGTCCTAATCTCAGAGAAGCAAATGGATTGGACAGAATGATAAGAGAGAGATTTTTAAAAAAACATGGAAAAAGGAAAAACAAAAATTTAAATTTAAAAAGTAAAACCCATAAAAATTATGTAAGTGTAAAGCTGATATTGACAGAAGAAAAGAATAGGATGAGAGAAGGGGAGGGATAGAAAGGCGACTTGAAAAACAAAAAAAAAATTCTTAAAAATAATACTCAGTTGTGTTTTTAATGCTCTCTTCATTACATAACATTCCTAGATGGAAAAAGGCTTATGATTTTAACCAAAACTATGAAAAAGTAAGCATCATTCTGTTGGATTCCAAAAAAATGATGACACATTAAAAAAGTTTAAGCCTGGAAAAATTGCAGAGTTCATCTAATGTAGGATTTTGTAGAACTTGCTAAATTAGAATTTAGATTTAAAATAAATATTTTGTTTTTGTTTGTAATTTCATATTCTATAGGATACTACAAAATTCTTTTTAAGTAGAGGGTTTAATTGACAAATGCACTAATGATTCTGACATTCTATTTTCCTAACATATTCTTTCAACCAAGGTATAATTAGAACTTACTTAATAGATAATTCCAAGAATTCATATATAATGTAATGTAAATAACCTAGACAAAGTTGCCAACAAATGGATGATATTAATTTATAAATTTAGAAAAAGCATTTTTTTATTTTTTTGTGAACACACTGCACAGAGGGGTTACAAATACATGGGCAGATTAATGCGTACATTTCTTATCAAGTATTGCAGCCTCCTCCTTTGTTTACCCTTCACATCCCCTCCCAGCCTCCCCCTCCACCCAATCCTCCCCGATTTCCCACCCCCCACCAACATTGTAATGCTCGTTTTTGACATGACAACTTGTATTTCTCATTGTTGCAACAGGTCCACCTGTATCCTTAAACGACTTGTTTTTCCCCATCTCCTCTGCAAGTTATACTGACATCAAATATAGTGAATGCACGGGTTATACTCTGGGGGAAGGACATACAAAGCAACAAAGAGATAATCTTATAAATGCATTAGAAACAAATGCATGAAAGGAAAAAAAAAACATTAAAACACATATCTAAGGATTCATTTTCCTAACATCACATTATCTGCCATTTTCCGATTGACTCATACATATACTAGATATTGCAAATAAGGGAAACCATGATACTTATGTTTCCTTGGGCCATGCTTACTTCATTTAATATAATTTTTCCAAGATTTTCCATTTCCTAACAAATGGAGAAATGTCATTCTTTCTGATGGAGGCATAGAATTCCACTGTGTATAAATACAACATTTTCTTGATCCATTCATCTATTGAGGGGCATCGGGGTTGGATCCAAATCTAACCTATGGTAAATAATGCTGCAATAAACATAGTTGGGCTGGTAGTTTTAGTGTGGTCTTGATTGTAAACGTTTGGGTAAATGCCCAAAAGTGGGATTGCTGGGTCATAGGGGAGCTCTATGTGAAGTCTTTTGAGGAACCTCCATACTGTTTTCCAAAGTGGTTGAACAAGTTTACTTTCCCACCAACAGTGAAGTAAGGTTCCCTTCTGTCTACATCCCCTCCAGCATCTGTTGCTGTTAGAGTCCTTGATTTTTGCCATTCTAACTGGGGTGATGTGGTATCTCAATGTTGTTTTGATTTGCATTTCTTTTATGGCTAGGGATGTTGAGCATTTCTTCATGTGTCTTCTTTCTTCTTCAGAGAAGTTTCTCTTAAAGTCTTTAGCCCAATATTTATTGGGCTGTTGTTTCTTTGAGGATTTGTTGTTGGGAGATTTAATTTATTGTGTTCCGAGTATATTTTAGATATGAGACCCTTGTCCGTTGTATGGCTAGTGAAGATCTTCTCCCAATCAGTGGGCTTTCTATTGATCTTGCTAGCTATGTCCTTTGCCATGCAGAAGCTCTTCAACTTCATGCAATCCCATTTGTCCAACCTTTATTTGATTTGTTGTGTTTCTGGTTCTCTTTTCAGAAAATTTCAGCCGCAGCCAAGGAGACCTAGGGTTTCTCCTATTCCATCCTGTACTGTTTTCAGAATGTCTGCTTTGACTTCGAGGTCTTTGATCCATTTGGAGTTGATTCTGGTGCAGGGTGATATATAAGGATCTAGCTTTAGTTTTCTACAAGTAGTTAACCAATTTTGAAAGCTCCATTTACTGAAGAGGCTGTCTTTCTTCCATTCTATTTTTTTACCTCCTTTACTGAAGATTGGATGGCTATAGGTCTGTAGGTTCATTTCTGGGTTTTCAATTCTATTCCATTGGTCCTGATGTCTGTTCTTATGCCAATAACAAACTATTTTGATTACTATGGCTTTATACTAGAGTTTGAAATTTGGTATTGATATTCCTCCAGCAGTGTTCTTTCTATTGAGGAGCGTTTTTGCTATTCGGGGTCTTTTCTTGCTCCATATGAATTTTGGGGTTGCCTCTTCTTTTTCCTTGAAGAACGAGGTTGGAATTTTGATAGGTATCACGTTGAATTTGTAGATAGCCTTGAGAAGTATTGCCATTTTCATGATGTTAATCTTTCCAATCCAAGAGCATGGGAGGTTTTGCCATTTTTTAAGTTCTGTGTTGATTTCCTTCTTCAAGATTTTAAAGTTTTCATTATAGAGGTCCTTCACTTCTTTGGTTAATTCCTAGGTATTTTATTTTTTGTGGGGCTATTACAAATGGTGTTGTTTTACTAATTTCAGCCACACTTTTCTCATTGTGGGCATACAGAAAAGCCATTGATTTTGGGGGCTTAATTTTATTCCCTGCTACTTTGCCAAAATTTTGAATCAACTTGAGTAATTTGGGAGTGGAGTCCATGGTCCGTGGGAATCTTTAAATACAAGATCATGTAGTCTGCAAAGAGGCAGAATTTTATTTCTTCTTTCCCTATTTGGATCCCCTTTATGCTTGCATCTTGTCTTATTGCTGTACCTAGGCATTCTAATACTAGGTAGAAGAGAAGTGGAGAGAGTGGACATCCTTGTCTTGTTCCAGAGTTTAGAGAAAATGGCTTTAGTTATTCACCATTAAGTATAATGTTGGCTGTAGGTTTGTCATATACAGCGTTTATTGTATTGAGGAATGTTCCATGGATTCCTAATTTTTCCCAAACCTTCATCATAAAGGGGTGTTGTATCTTGTCGAATGCTTTTTCTGCATCTATTGAGATAACCATGTGGTTCTTATTCTTGCTCCTGTTGATGTGATGAATAATATTTATTAATTTGCGTATATTGAACCAGCTTTGCATCCCTGAAATGAATCCTGTTTGATCATGGTGTACGATTTTTTTGATGAATTGTAGAAGTCGGTTGGCTAAAATTTTGTTGAGAAGTTTTGCATCAATGTTCATCAAAGAAATGGGTCTATAGTTCTCTTTCTTTGATGAGTCCCTGCCTGGTTTTGCGATGAAGGTTATGATGGCTTCATAGAATGTGTTCGGTAGTGAATTATTTCAATTTCATTGAAGATTTGGAGGAGTATTGGTATGAACTCTGCTTGAAGTCTTCGTAGAATTCGGCTGTAAAACCGTCTAGTCCTGGACTTTTCTTAGCTGGAAGGTCTCTTATTCCTGTTTCTATTTCAAGACTGATGTGGGCCTGTTAAGATGGTTTAACTCATCTTGGTTCAGTTTTGGCATGTCAATATTTGCTAGGAAAAGGTCCATTTCTGTCAAGTTCTCAAACTTATTAGCATAAAGTTTTGAGAAGTATTCCCTTATAATGTTCTGAATCTTGGTTGATTCCGTGGTGATGTTTCCAATCTCATCTCTGAGTTTATTTATTTGGGTGTGTTCTCCTCTTTTTTGATAAGATTTGCTAAGGATCTGTCATTTTGTTAATTTTTCGAAGAACCAATTCTTTGTTTTGTTGATTATTTCTATACTTTTTTTGATTCTAATTCATTTAATGCTGATTTAATTTTAATTATTTCTTTCCGTCTACTGGATTGCTGTTTATCTTGCTACCCTTTTTGAAGGAGGTTCAGATGTCTCGTTAAATTGTTGTTTTCAGATCTCTCCAATTCGTTGATGTAGGAGCTCCAAGCTATAAACTTGCCTCTGAGTACTGCCTTTGCTGTGTCCCAGAGGAGCTGGTAATTTGTGTGTTCATTTTTGTTGAATAGCAGGAATATTTGAATTTCCTTTGTAATCTCTTCCATGACACACTCATGATTCAGCAGTGTGTTGTTCAGCCTCCATGTAATACCGGACTTTCTTTGGTGGCTTTTGGTGTTGAGTTCTAATTTTATTCCCTTCTGGTCAGAGAAAATGCAAGGAATAACGTCAATGTTTCTCAATTTGGACAAGTTTGTTTTGTGGCCTAAAATGTTGTCTATTTTAGAAAACGTTCCATGTGCTGCTGAGAAGAGCGTGTATTCTGATGGTGCTGGGTGAAATGTTCTGTAGATATCTGTTAAATCTAGTCAATATATGCAGCTGTTTAGATCTGCGGTTTCTCTGTTGAGTTTTTGCGGAGTTGATCTATCTAGTGGGGAGAGTGGTGTGTTAAAATCCCCAACAATTAATGTCTTTGGAGTTATATGGGGTTTGAGGGAAAGTAGTGTTTCTTGGATAAATTTGGGTGCTCCATTGTTTGGCGAGTAGATATTTTGAATTGTAATATCCTCCTGAATGAGAGATCCCTTAATTAGTATGTATCGACCTTCTTTATCTCTTCTCATGAATTTTAATTTGAAGTCTATTTTATCTGATATTAGGATTGCAACTCCCGCCTGTTTATGGGGGCCATTTGCTTGGTAGATTTTGTTCCAGCCTTTAACATTGAAAATGTGTTTGTTTTTATGGGCAAGATGTGATTCCTGAAGGCAGCAGATAGAAGGGTCTTGTTTTTTAATGCAACTAGACAGTCAATGTCGATTAATTGGAGAGTTCAGTCCGTTAACGTTAAGAGAAAGGTCTGAGAGGTATTTGGGAGTTCCTGCCATGTTATCCACCTTCTTGGGGGCTGCGAAACTGGTTTCTTCCTATGGTTCTTGGATTCTCAGTTTGGGTGAAGTTTCTTGGCCTTTATTGTGGTATTGTTGGTTTGCTATATGTAGCATATCTTTAAGAATCTTTTGTAGGGATAGTTTGGTGGAGATGTATTTTTTCAATTTTTCTTTGCTGTGGAAGTTTTTTATTTGGCCTTCAGTTATGAAGGAGAGTTTAGCTGGGTACATTATTCTTGGTTGATAGTTGTTTCTTTTTAGGGCATGGCATACATCATTCCTTGCTTTGATTGTCTCTGCTGAGAAATCTGATGTGATTCTAATTGGATTCCCATTATTGGTGATTAGTCTTTTCTCCTTGACAGCTTTAAGGACCTTTTCCTTGGTCTGAGTTGATCTTGTGTGGATTATAAAGTGACGCTGGGATGTCCTATTCTGGTCTGGTCTATTTGGAGTTCTAAAAGCTTCTTGTATCTGAATAGGCCTATCTTTTTGCCTGTTTGGGAAGTTCTCTGCTAGGATCCTGTTAAACAAATTTCCTAGCCCATTGATTTCTGTTTTTAGGTGCTCCTTTACACGAATTATCCTTAGATTAGGCCTTCTGATGGTGTCTTCCAAGTGTTGAACAGATCTATCATATTTCTTGTACTTGTCTTGGATGGTTGTATGTTCTTTCTCTATAATATCAATGCTGTCTTCAATTCCTGAGATACGGTCTTCTACATGGTCTAACATGCTGTCAAGACTTTCTACGTTTATTTTTATCTATTTTCCTTCTAATTGGTTAGCTTTGATGGCTTCAAATTTTTAGTTGAAGCTTTGTTTTAGATCTTGTACGAACTTCTTTACTTCCTTAATTTGGTGTTCAGTGTTTCTTCTCAAATTACTTAGTTGTTTGGTTATGGTTTGCTTGGACCCCCATTCCTTCTGTTGAGTTCCATTTAGCATTCTGTTTGTGGTCTCTCTGACTTCCTTCATCTCTTTGTTAATGGATTCCATGAATGCCTTTAGTGATCTTTGTTTATTCTCTTCCTGCTCTCTCAATTCCTCTATTACTCTTTCATTAGCTTCCTCCCATTCGTGGGATTCCTGTAGTTCTCTTTGAGTGTTCTCAGCCTGCTCATGCCATTCCTGCCTTTCTCTTTAAGTATTATCCAGCTGCTCATGCAAATCCTGTATCAGATTTTGAGTAGCTTTCTCTCCCTTATGATATTCCTGTATAAACTTTTGGATTGCCTCCTCTCTCTCCCTATCACGCTCATACATAGTCCTTTGTATGCTTTCAATCTTTACATTTATCAGGTTTGCCAGCAGTGTTTGTAGAGCTATTTCGGAATTCTCCTCTGGATTATTCATTATCTGTTTTGTCCCCGGATTATCAAGATTGGGAATTGAGATTCCCAGATTTGCCATTTTTCTTGTGTTTTTCCGGCTTACTCTGCCCATTTCAGATGAAAATAGCTCCAATTTTGTGCTAGAACACTATCTTAAGGCAAGCATCAACGCAAGTCTGAATTTGCAGTCAATAGTCTACAGATACAATCTAGTTCAACAGATACATCTATTCAACATCAAACAACTATACGTTAATGGGCTATGAACACAAAGAAGAATTTGGAAGACCAGAGATTATTAGGGTTAGGGAGAGATGTGGGTAAAAATTAGGAATAGATTGATGTGGGGAGGCTCAGGGAGAGGTAACTAAGTCCTAATCTCAAAACAGGAAATAGGTTGGGTAGGATGAAAGGAGGGAGAGAGAAAAAAAGAAGAAAGGGAAACGGAAAAGAAAAGACCCCAGAAAAAATAGAAAAGTAAAAATTGATAAAATTATGTAGAATCGATAACAATCTATTCAGAGAGTAACGTGAATATAGAGAGAAGGGTAGGGATATAAAAAGATGTGAAAAAACTTAAAAATAAAAATGCTCAAAATATTACATAGCTATAAAGAGTTGGTACGGCTATTAAGAAATTTAAGTGTTAGTGGTTTTGAATTGAGTAATAAATTTGTGGGTTAAGTGTGTACACAAAAGGGGGGATAGAGTCTAATAGTCAACTACGAGTTTATCTGAGGATATGCAGGACCAGAATTAAGTCACATAAAGAAGAACGAAAGAGAGGAGAAAGTGAAAAAGATAAGAAAGGAAGAAAAAAAAATAAGTTCAGTAGAGCTAAACAAAAAACAAAAAGATAATTAAAAAAGAAAAAAAAGAGAAAGAAAACCTAAAAAGAAAGAAAAACGCACACTCACTTATCCCTAGAATAGAAATTATAAGAGGAAAAAACATTTCTGGAAAACAATTTTTCTTTCAAAAAAGGCAAAAATTAAAGATTAAAAAAAGTTTTAGAAAAGAAAGAAGAAAAATTTTTTATATGAGGTACCAAAATTAAAAAATAAAAAAAACAAGAAGAAGAAAAGAAAAAGTTCTTTGATTTTTTTGGGAGGAGTGGGAAAAATCCTGTATCCCCCTTGTGTCCGTAACCAGCCTCTTGTTGGAGTCTCTGGTCTGCTTGTGGTCCTGTGGCTTGGTTGGTTTCTTAAGTCAGTTTGTTCAAACAGGAAGAAAAATGCTCTGCTTTACCCAGGATTTGGCCATCCTCCTCCCAGGCTAGTTCATTGGGAGGCAGATCTGCTTTGAGTATCACAAAAGATGGGGATGCAGTGATGAGGCTAGGTTCTGGGTAGAGTGAGGCCTTTCAACAGACAGTAGCTTTTCCCAGGGGCTAGTTTGTGAAAACCTCACAAAGCCCAGCCTGGAGCTATTCTCAGGGTTTCTGTTTACTGATTTTCAATTGATTGTCGAGGCTGCTAGAGGGAGGGGCAGCCTCTGGCTCTGATTACCCAGTGAAGAAAGCCACTCCTAGGGCTGGCGTCCGAGCTGGGTGACTTTTATCTGGGTGGAGCTGAGTCTGGCAGGTCACGCCATTAAGTTCTTGTGACCTGCTAAATGACTCATTTTATTCCAAGGCCTGAGTTGGAACTAGCAGCTCTGCTGAGCTTTGTAGGTATCCAAGATGTAGATCTCCAGTGCTAGGGGGAGGGATGGGTGGCCTTCCCTCCTCTGCTCCCTGAGAAGGAGTGAGGATGTCAGGCTTCTACTCATGCCGAGTCTTGGTTCCTGGGTCGTCTCTGGTCTGCGAACTGCAGGATGATGATGTCCGCTCCTTGTTGGTTCTTGCTGGTGTTGAGTAGAATCCGCTTGCCCACTGCATCTGGCTCCTTCGTCCCGGACTCTATGTGGCTCAGGTATGACTCCTGCACTCGCCTGCCGTCGCCACATCTGCCGCTGCCGCCACAGTTGCCTCCGCCGCCGTGATGGCTGCTGGCAAGGGCTCAGATGTGTCTCCTTGTCTGGGTTTCCCCTCTCTGACCTAACTCTCTGTCCTGTGATGGCACACTTGGTGTAATTCTCTGGCTTAGGACTATTCACTGGAACTTTAAAACTGCTTTCTATGCGAGAGCTTACTTAGACTCCAGCTTCTCCTCCGCCCTCTTCCCGGAACTCTGGGAGTTGCATTGGGAGGGAAGAGGGAGAAAAATGGGTGAAGGGGTAACAAGTTAGAAAAGAAATGAATTTATTGCCTTATTTATGTAACTATAATCCCTCTGTACATTACCTTGACAATAAAATTTAAATAAAAATAAAATAAAATATATGAGAGCAGCAATACAGTCGATGGGACTAGGGGAAATTCTGTACTATGCAAAGAGGTGTAGAAAAGCTGTGCACAGCAGCAATTTGACTTTAACATCAGAAGTAATAAACTAGGATACAGATTTTCATCCTCATGTCAGTCACTAAAAAGAAAAAACAAAATGCATAATCAACAAACCAATAGAGATAAAATAGAAAACTAAACAAATAAGGTGAATAGATGACTTGGACCAAGAATAACAAATGACATAATTAGTACACAATAACAAGCTGGTAAGTTTAACAAGTATTACCCATAATTCTATTAAATGTTGTTTACATTACAATTTGTTAGAACTATAATTCAAATCACATTTTAATAGTATATCATTTTGATAATAGTATATTTATTATTGATATCTTAATATTGAATGTTTAATAGATTATTTAATTTCTGCATTTATATAAATGAAAAAGTAAAACTAATTTTTATACTATATTTCATGAATTGTAAAATTGAGAAGCATTAGAATTTAAACAAATATCATCGTTTCATTTGTGTGAATTAATGTATTAATACAAAGTGTATACTACACTCAGCACTCATCTTAACATCAAATAATAAATTATTGCGCATGACTCTTGGTATTACATGGAAAGGTTCAGCACTGGGGTAAAATTCACACCACACAATACAGGAGGGTATGACTCCTCTAATCTCACTTAAGTTGTGGAAATTTGATTTCTATATGGATGTTAAATTCCTGTCTAGGTGACATCTAAAAATTATATACAATTATATATATGAGGAGTATTTCAGGTGATACTTAGAAGTCATATTCACTAATTAAATTTTTATTGTCTTGTACCAAATAAATATTTACAGAGAGACTGAATTTCTGAGTAGATGGTGGTGTTTGTGTGCCAGATTATTTATATTGAGGCTTATTTTATATTTCTGACATTGTTTCTACAATTGGATTTAATTTTCTTAAGGGGTTAAGTGTATTATATTGGATATATGAAAGTAAACTGAATGTTTATTCCATTAATCCTTTGACACTTGTCTAATCCCAATATAATTTATCCCTGTGTTTGAAGTAATGAAAATAACAACAAATATAAGCATGATAAATCAGTCTGTAGTAGACAAGTATTTTCACGTTTATTTTGATAGTTGGTCCTCTTTTACACTACAAAATATTCTTGGGAAAATGTGCTCCAGGCTGTCCACGACTGCAGAATATTATGGTTTGATATATCATAAGAGAAGGAAGGAAGGGTAACCTTCCTTCCAAAAGTCTGCTCTGAGGAATGTGATCTGCTTTATGGTAGTGACTTGGAAATGAAAAATTTTTACAGTCAACCTTGAAAAGCCATCTTGATAGGATATTTCTGTAAGTGGGTACAGAGGATTATTGATGGCTTTGCAAGGATGCCAGATTGCCTCATTTTGAGAAAATTGAAACAGGAATTTAGTCAGCTGTTATTTGTATCTTTGGGAGAAAAACCCGTTGAATCTAGGTCAGGGGAACACTGCGACCCAGAGAAGCTACTACCTTGAATAGTAGTCCTAGACCTCTAATACAAAAAAAAAAACCCACATAAAACAAACAAACAAAAACTCCAGTAAGCACTGGTTGCTATCAGGGTTGCTATCATAGCCCACACGAAGTCAGGCAAAACACAGAAGCTGAGAGTCATTTTGTTGATTAATAATATATTTTTTATGAGGCCGACTGAAATGAGACTCCAGAAAGAGAGCCAGAAAGACTGATCAGAGAGAATAAAATTGATCACACAAAGATTAGAAAGTATAATTCCTTGTAGAACAAATAAATCAAAGAAAGCCTGTGCATGTAAGAACAAGACAGCTTACCAAATTCCAGAAATGCACATTTCCTTAGAGGTCAGCTTAATAAAGTATCAATGGACATCTTTGAATTCTTAAATATTTGACCACATGTTGGAGAAAGCTGAAGAGAACGAAAATGTCATCACTCTGTTAGGAGGTCCAATAACACATTAAGAAGTAATCAAGCAATGATTTGTAATGAAAAGAGAAAACAATTATTCCAAAAGAGTGTCTCATTTGTTTTGATGTAACAGTCCTTGACCAACAACAACAACAAAAAAAATCTCTCTACTCTTGGACTGCCTACATCTTTTCTTATTATTCAACAAAGAAGCTATTTTATCACCCACTACCTTTAAGTCCTATCCTAGCTACTGCAAATAGAATGATTTGCTATGTTATGTCAAACAGTTCATATTTGCAGGAACAAATACTAGCAGTGGTAACTTTTTTCCAGTCCTTGAACTCTGGGCCGGAGCACTGAACATGGTAATACTGGTAGCTTTCATGTGAGATTGTTATTTATTGGATTACTACCCATGAGGAGAATTACTGGGTCTTAAGGGAGATCTATATTTAATCTTTTTAGGAAACTGTGTACTGCATTCCACAGTGGTTGAACAATTTTAATTTCCCACCAACTGTATAATAGAGTTCCCAATTAACTACATTCATGCCAGCAATTGCTATTGTTACTTTTCTTGATAATAGCCATTATAACTGGGATGAGGTTGAATATGTCTTGTTTACTTGTAGATTTGTGGGCACCTTCTAGCTACCATAAATGAATGAATCTATGAAACCTATATTGCTCTGCGTCTGCATTCCTTTCTCTTTTCTCTTATTATAATTTTCCCAAGCCTTTCATTTTCCTTAAGACTGGTGAAAAGTCATCCTTCTGATGAGTGAAGAGAATTCCATTATGTGTGTGTATGTGTGTGTGTGTGTGTGTGTGTGTGTGTGTGTGTGTGTGTATGTGAGTGTGTGTGTGTGTGTGTGTGTGTGTGTGTAAGATGACTATAGGCCCATGAGTTCATTTCTAAGCCTTCTGTTTCATCTGTAATTTTGTAATTCCATATTAAATTTCAATTGCTTTCTCAAATTCATTGAAGAATATTGTTGGAATTTTGATGAGTATTGCATTGCCAATTGTTTAGGGGCAGTATTGCAGTTTTCACAATGTTAATTCTTCCAACCAGAAGCATTGAAAAACTTTCCATTTCCTTGAATCTCCTTCAATTTCCATTTTTAGATTTTTAAAGTTTTCAGAGTAGAGGTCCTTCACATTTTTAGTTAAATTAATTAATTCCTAGTTTGGTTGTTGTTGTTTGGTTTTGTTTAGATTTGATTTGATTTTGAGGCTAATACATATGAGGTTGTTTTTTGATTTCAGCCTGGATTTTCCCATTCTTGGTCAGAAAACTACTGATTCATGTGGGTTTTATACCCTGTTATATTGCTGAAGGGTAGCATCACCTTTACTAACTTGAGGGACGAAGCTATAGTGTCCTTTAAATACAAGGTCATTTCATCTGTAAAAAGGATAGTTTTACTTCTTCCCTGTTTGTATCTGCTTTCTGTTTTTCTCTTGTATTGCTCGTGCTAGAAAGTTCACTACCATATTGAAGAGTAGTAGAGAGAGTGCAAATCCTTGTCTCATTAATGTTTTCATGCTTCCACTGTTAGGTAAAGGCTAATTATCTCTGTCATATACATTCTATTATATTGAGGAATGTTCCATGCATTCCTAGCTTCTCAGACCTTTTAATCATAAAGTGGTATTCGAGCTTGTTAAAAGCTATTTCTACACTCCTATAGAGGATCATGTTTTTCTTGTCCCTGCTTCTGCTGATGGTTTGTATTATATTTATTGACAAGAATATTGAATCCATTTTTATGAATGATGAATCCTATTTGATCATACCATATGTTTTTTGGTTAGTTCCTGAAATTGGTTGGCGAGAATTTTAATAATAAGTTATGCATCAATGCTTATCAAAGATTTGGGTTCATAGTTCTCTTTCTTTGGAGTTTCTATGTGATTTTGGGAAGAGTCTAATTCTAGCCTCAAAGAATGTGTTTTGAAAATTTCATTTCCCTTTCTATTCCTTTGAAGAGTTAGATCTGAGTATTGTAAGTTCTTTACAGGCCTTAGTTTCATGATAAATTCATTGAGTCCTAGATTTTTCTGAAATGGGAAGTTGTTTATTGACATGTCATTTTCATTGCTTCTTATGTGTTACCTCTTGGTTCAGATCGAGTATAGGAAAGCGCCAATTTCTCCAGGATTCTCGAGGTGATTGGCATAAGGTTTTCAAAATACTCTTTTATAGCATTCTTAATTTTGCTTGTATCTGTTGTGTTGTCTCATTTTTGTCTCTAATTTTCTCTGTTTGGCTGAGTTCTCTTATATTCTTTTGGATTTTACATCATGACTGTGATATACTGAGGGGTGGTTTACAGTTACATAGGTAATGAGTACATTTTTTAACAATGTTACCCCTACCTCATATTTTCCTCCTTCCCCCAACCCTGACATCCTACACCCAAAAATTATGAAGTTCTATTCTAATATAGTGTCTACTGTATATTACTGTTGCTTTGGTTAATCTTTGTCCAACCATTTCTGTGATTTCCCTTCCCTTCCCCAAATCACATTAATTTATGTATAAGACAAAAAGGTACAGAAATAAAAAACAAATGACTACAAGGAAAAAGCCAAAGGGTAAAAACTAAATAGAAGTAACTAAACACAGTTCACTATTCAATCATCTTGTATCCATTTCTTGGAGCTCATTTCAATAAGGTTCATTTTATATGGTGATATTCACGTTGCTATTGAGCTATTGTGAATATACTAGACATATTCTAGTTTTTTCCAAATGACTGCAAACCTCTAGCCTATGATTCTTTGGGTCTGGCTTGTTTGACTTATTATGTTTTCCAAGTGATTCTATTTCCTTACTAATGGGTCAATGTCATTCATTCTGACAGAAGCATAGAGTTTGATTGTGAATATATATGACATTTTCTTGATCCATCATTGCTGTTTGATAGGGGATTTCTATTGAGGAACCTCTATACTTCATTACAGAGTATTTGAACAAGTTTACATTTCCACCAATAGTGTAGTAATGTTTCTTTTTGGCCACATCTCCACCAGCCCAGCATCTGTTATTATAAATTTTCTTCATAATGGTTACTCTAACTGGGGTGAGGTGGAATGTCAACGTTGCTTTGATTTGCATTTATTTTATGATCAGAAATTTTGCATATTGCATCATGTGTCTCTTGGCCATGCATATTTCATCTTCAGAGAGGTCTCTCTTTAACCCACTTACTAAGAGGGATGTTGTTTCTTTGAGAACTTTTTTTTGGTGGGTTAACTTTTGGAGCTCTAAATATATTTGAGATATGAGGCAATTGTGCGTTGCAGAGCAACTAAAGTTCTTCTCCCAATCTTCGTGCTTTTTATCTATCTATCTATATAAATTCTCTTCTTAGTCAGATTTGGTATGAATCTGTCAAGTCTGTTCATTTATTTAAAAAACCAACTCTGATTTGTTGATTCTTTCTATGTTTTATTTTGACTATATTTAGTTATTTCTGATTTAATTTTTTTGTTTCTGTCTACGGCTTTGGGTTTTGGGCTTCTTCCTGTTTTCAAGGAGCTTGAGATACATAATTAAAATATTAATTTGAGATTTCTTCAATTATTGATGTAGGCACTCTGAGCTATAAATCCTCCGGTAATTACTACAAATACCCGAGAAGCTGGTATTTTGTGTGTTCATTTTTTGTTAAATTCTAGAGGAGTTCAGATTTCCATTCTAATCCCTTCAGTGTTGCACTGGTCATTCGGCAACATTTTGTTCACTCTTCATGGGTTTGACAATATTTTGCTTTAGCTGTTTAATTATAAGTTTATTCTGTTATGGACTGACAAGATATGGGAATTCAATTAATTTTCTTTCAATTTGGACAGAATTTCTGTGTGACATAGGATATGTTCTGTTTCGGAGAATCTTCCATGAGCTGATGTGAAGAAAGTATATTCTGACGCTGAATGTATATTCTGTAGATGTCTGTTAGGGCTAGGTTGTCAATGAAGTTATTTAGGTCTGCAATTTCTTGGTTGAGTTTTTCCTGGATAACAAATCCATATATGAGAATGATGTGTTTAGATGTCTTTTGGGGTTAAGTAAAATTTGGTTGATGAAGTGGAATGCTCCAGGATTCAGGTCATTGATATTTAGAATGGCTATATCTCCTAATTGAGAGTTGCCTTTATCAATATGTAATGTCTCTTCCTACTAATTTTAATTTTAATTGCATTCTATCTTATGTTAGTAATCCTACTGTGGCCTGTTTATAGTGTCCATTTGCTTGAAAATTTTCCTTCCAGCCTTTTATTTTGAGTACGTGGTTGTTTTTGTCAATAAAATGTGTCTCTTGTTTGTTTTTTTTTTTTTTTGATCTTACTATCTTATCTATGTCTTCTATTTGGAAATTTAAATCCATTCATACTGAGAGTTAAGACTGAGAAATATCTTATAAGTCCTGCTATGTTATAATCCTGCTGTTAGGAGCTGTTCCTCATCTACTGTTAATTTATTTACCTTGATCTCTGGTAGGGAGCATTTTATATAACCAGTTCCTGTTCTTCTTGATCTTCTCTATGTAGGATATATTTGATTAACTTCTATCCAGCTGATTTTCTGGATATACGTTGTTTCAAGTTTTCTTTGTCATGAAATATGTTTATATAACATTTAAATGTAAAGGAGTGTTTGGCTTGGTATGAATTGGTAGATGTTTACCCTTAATGTTTGTCATATATCATGTCAGGCTCTCCTTTTTATCATATCAACTAAGAAATCTGTATTTATTGTGACTATATATTCTTTATAATCAGTCTTTTCACTCTGGCAGCTGTAAGAATCCTTTCCTTGATCTTTAATGATCCTCTAATGGATTATGATGTGGTGGTGGATTTTTCAGTTCTAGAATTCTCTGTTTGGTGTTCTAAAGGCTTCTCTTCTCTGAATGAGCCTATCTCTTTGGATGTTTGGGATGTTCTCTGCTAGAATTCTGTAATTTGTTTCTCATCAATTTAGCTTCCTGCTCTTCTCGTTCTTGATACCTATCTCCCCGAAATTTGATCTTCTGAGTCTTGAAGTTCTGCAAGATCATTTCATATTTCTTGGATTTGTTCTAAATGATTATCTCCTCTTTCCTATTAGACCTATTCTGTCTTTGACCCTGAGGTTACCTTCTATGTCATCTATGTGCTATGGAGACATACTACTTTGTTTTTGATTTCCCCATCTTCTAATTGGTCATTTTTAGGGGGTCTATCTCTTTATTAAAGCTTTGTTTAGGTCCTGTATGGACTTTCTGTATTTATTTTCTTTGGGTGGGGGAGTATCAAGGGTTGTTTTCTGTGTCTTCTCCCATATCCTTTAACTATGCATCTATTTTTTCTTGGACACCCTTGCCTTCTAAGAATATTTTTATCTTTCTATTTGTAGTCTCCATGAATTATTTTGCTAATCTTTGGTTGGTCTCATCTTGTTCACAAATTTCTTTGTAGAGGTATTCTATCTTTCCATTAATCACATTTTCAGCAGTATTTGTAATGTATTTTGATAACTAACTTAAAGGTCCTTGTCTGTTCCAATGCCTGGTTATTTACTATGTGAATTATACTACCTTGACATCATTTTTATTGTATTTTTCTGATTTGTTTTGTCCATTTGGAGGTTTTATGTTGGGGGAATCTATGATCTTCATACATGACTCTCTGTATTCTTGGTTGATTTGCCAGGTGTTGGTTTTCTGTTGTGATTTGCTTTTATGGAATTAGGTTTTTGTCTAGACCATTAAATGTAGGAGTAGAAACTAGTTGAGGTGAGATGTTGCGATGTTAATACTTGTGATTCCAGCCACAATTCACACTGTCCAGTGGTATGGTGAATTGTCTCTGTAGATGGATTTGGCTTTCTCTGATGTACATTTCTGTTCCTGCTTTTTTCCATGTTTCCCTATTTCCACAATGCAGATGTGTTTTTGAATATGTTGGCCAACACAGTCATGGCAGTCACCTACCTGTCTGGGTAACTTTTAATAGATTTCTGTTTTCTTCTGAAGACAGTATGAACTCTTCTTTCGAATTGGATATCTATATATAATTATAGCTGACTTGGTGTGACCCTCTAGACCTGGAGTACCTGCTAGGACTCTAAATCTCTGTTTCATTAGAGAGAGCTAGGGTAATCTTCTGTTGTTCTTCTGTCATTATTTCTCCTATTCCTTAGATTTATTTATGTATTTATCTTAGTTTTTTTTTGGGGGGGGGTCCAGACGTGGGGCCTGAACTCTGGGCCAGAGTGCTGTCCCTCGCAGCTCAAGGCTAGTATTCTACCACTTGAGCCACAGTGCCACTTCCTTTTTATCTTTTTGCTTATGTGGTGCTGAGGAAGTGAACCCAGGGCCTCAGGCATGCAAGGCAAGCGCTCTACCACTGAACCACCTTCCCAGCTCAGATTTATTTATTTTTATTGTGGTCTTTTTCACATAATTTAAGATTTGTTATTGTTGTATCAGGTTATTTTTGTTTTTCTGTTTGTGTTACTTTGAAGTAGTGATTTCAGGCTTGTATGAAGAGACAATAAAGTATAAACGTATGCTACTATATTGAAGGAATGAGAGCAAACGGTTTAACTTTTTGCTACACAATTAAATAAATATTAACAAAGGCTAAATAAAATTGTTACTTATTTACATTTCAGAGCATGAGTATAGTGCTCTTGGATATCTTGGAGGAAAAGACGTTAGACTTATTATAACTGATGCTTTACATTGAAATTGTTGTCTAAACTTTCTTCTTCAGAAAAGCGAAAGCTCCATTTCTTCCATATTAGCATTATAAAATCATAATAGCTGCATGTTGAATTGGTTTCCTCTGCTATTTTTAATTCCATTCTTCATCCATGAGGTATCTAGGGCTTTGAATGACCAATTCCTTAAAAATACTTATATAGCTTATATTGTGATGTAAATCTCAGTAATATTAATATGAATTTATCTGAGTCTCATCTTGAGCTACATTCATATGAAATTTATTCAGTATCAAGCGAGGAACCTATTTTATTCTTTTCAGTGTTTAAATCAATAAATCAAGTCTCTTTAGAAATATGTTGTCTTTTATATTGCTCCTGTAAGCATCATGTGTTTCTAGTACTTTCACTGAAGTATATATTAAGTTTGGAATAGGAAGATACCACTCCATTATCAGTTTAAAGCAAACCCTTGAGTACTACTATATATGTAAAAAAAAGTCCAGTGTACATGTTCATACATGAACAATCTAGTGGTTAAGTAAATTAGACACAAGAACTACCACATCAATTCTCAATTTACTTAAAGGCACCAAAATATTTTGTTCATGAACATCACTCATTTTTAGAAAATGATTAGTCAATACAAAATTTATATTATTTTTGAAATTTACAAAATGTAAATTACACTCAGATTTGCTGTCAATATCCTGTATCCAAGAATACATTTATTCAGCAAATAGAGAAACAAAAAATAAGGGTTCATCACATAGAATGAAAGATGTAGTAGCAGACTGCCTGCTTAAGATTATAAGTACATGCAAATCTTGTGATATATTCAAAGATACTATGAACATTCATAAGAGGATTTGTGATCAGAGGTGATAGGTAAGCAAAGTAACTGGAAAACTGTATATGTAAATTGAGCTTTCAATATAGGATGACAAGTTTTCCATACATGAGTCTACAGAAGTTGATTCTGTATCTCTAACATATATCCAGTATTCTACATTTTCCCACATACTCTTGTTCTCTTACCTCAGTTCCTGATTAAGATTCCTCTACTTTCATGATGTCAATTTCTACTAAAATAACAAGGTGGGTGTTTTATTGGTCTCTAGATCCAATACACGTTATAATTTTGGAGTAGTAGTATGAATTCATGGAGTTTGACTTGAATGTACTTGATTTCAGGGAAAGATACAGGTCCAGGCAAGATCCTTCAGTCAAGAAAAACCTATGGAGGAAACAGCAATCAACTATAATTATAAAAGAATGGAACTGATGTCTCATTTGCCTGGGTGGCAGCTGTGTGTGTGTGTGTGTGTGTGTGTGTGTGTGTGTGTGTGTGTGTGTGTGTGTGTGTGTGTAGAGAGAGAGAGAGATAAAGAGAGAGGGAGAGGAAAAGAGAAAGAGAGAGAGAGAGAGAGAGAGAGAGAGAGAGAGAGAGAGAGAGAGAGAGAGAGAGAGAGAGAGAGAGAGAATTTTATTGTGGCTTCCATATTTACAGTCTTTAGAGCATTGCTTTTTAGGGAGAAGGTGTTCATATCAGAGCTCTGATAGCACTAACACTTTTCACTGTGATAAACATTTGCTTAATCTCTAATTAAAAAGGAAAAATAAACTAACATCTTACTCGCTTGTTTTGACAATTAATTAGTATATTAAAGGCCAAAGGGAGGAATTGGAGATCAATATAATCTTTTTCCTATCTTTGGAATATTACACAGCAATAGCTGTGATTTTAGGAGTCTCCTGCCATGTACTGACAGCTGAATTAGTAATATACTTAACAATATGAAACATATGATAGAGAAATAGCTCAGCCAGCAAGCACAAATAACTGGTGATAAGATTGAACTTTTGAGCCGGGTTGGTGATAAGATTGAACTTTTGAGCCGGGTTGCCACATCTTTTAGGAATGTAATTCATTCATATGAACTTCAAATTTTGTGGCTTTCCCTGTGTGATTACATGGTAAGAATGTATTGTAGAAACAAGAATTCCTGTTCAGCCAAGTAGAAATTGCTCATGATCCCATCCTCACGTTGCAAATTTCCATTCCATGTACTTCAGCACTTCATCCTTCCCTGTGGGAGACAGGAAAAAAATAATTTTGTTTTAATATTAGAGTATGCAAATTAGTGTGTACAGGCATGATTTGTACAATTACAGAAATTTGTAATAAATGTAAGTAGGGATTATGTCACAAATAAAAATATAATTAAAATCACATAACAAGACTAGAAGTCACAGCATTTTTCGCAAGAAAACATACATTAGGTTAGTTGCAGAATTTATTTTAGAAGACAACTTTATATTAAAGTAAAATGAGCTTTACCTAAGGATTGAAACATCTTATTGAAAAATATATTTCTTAGACATAATTTGCTGCACAATTTTAGGGATACAGGTGGCCCCATTGCAACAATGAGATGTACAAGACATTATGTCGAAAAGTGAACTTTACAACTTTGGCTTGGGGGGGATGGAGATGGGAAGGAATGGGAAGGTGGAACAAAGGAGGAGGCAAGCGGCACTGTGGCTCAAGTGGTAGAGTGCTAGCCTTGAGCTGAATAGCAGAGGGACTGTGCCCAGGCCCCGAGTTCAAGTTCCAACACCACCACCAACTAGCAATATATAAGTAAAGGAAAGAAAAAATGTGATCTTATCCACCAGTTCATAGCTAGTATAATCCTTGCTCTCTCAAGATGGACTTTTTTTTCCAATTAAGTCCATGCTCTTGTATCTGACTTTCATTGAAAACAGAATTATTCTTCCATTATACTTTCTACAAAGTTGTGTCATTAGCAAGCGTGATTTAGAAAGGCGGTGGTCTCATACTTCCTGTTCCACGTAGGAGTAATGCTTTCACTATATCACTCTCATAAATCTACATACTGGACTTGGCTTTATTGTTTCAACGTGGTCTTATTCATAGAGTCTTCTGTAGTGTATTGAACCCTTATACTGAAACACAGAATTTCTCTTTCTCTTATTATTGCTATAGTTAACATGAGTTAACAAATTCATGTACACTTGGGAAATAATGTGCAGCACATACACTCATACAAAAAAAATGCTCTGACAAACTTCTTCTCCTTTAAAATTTGCCTTAATTTACAGAGAATTTATAAAGTTTAACTCAATATACTCATGGATAATGTATTTATAAGCAATATAAATTTCATATTTTCTCTTTATTAAGTTGTCTCTGAAACTCGTGTTACTTCAGGTCCAAAGGTGTCCCTGTGTTATTTCGGTCAAGCCAGAAATCATTCACTATACCTCAAGCAGCACCATAGATTATTCCTGGAAGTAACTGTTACTGGATGTGGAAACTGATCCCAGGAGAGGAATAGAATATTGAGGATTGACAAAGTTCAAGTTAACTTGTGTTTTCCTTTTTACTGTAAAAGAAGAGAATCCGAAGGCTTGAAGAAAACTCTGTCCTTAGATTTTTCTAGTGTGTTTTTATTCATATATAATTTTTCTGTAAAATTCTAGTTGAGAGAATTACAAAAAGAAATAATGTGCCATTAGATGGTCAGCATAGAACAAAAGGAAAATAACGTTGTTTTAAATATGTTCTACTGCAGGGGCTGGGAAGGTGGCTCAGTGGTAGAGAACTTACCTTACATACCTGAGGACCTAGGTTCAATTCCTCAGCACCACATAAGCCAAAATAAGCTAGAAGTGGTGCTGAGGCTCAAGTGGTAGAGAACTAGCCTTGAGTTGAAGACCTGAGGTAAAGCGCCGAGGCCCAGAGTTCAGGCCCACTACTGGACCCCCCCCAAAAAAAAAAGAATTATACTGCAAAGAAACAAAGACATGGAGGTTTTAAAATGTTTTATGGATGGATATTTCACTACTGACATGATTCTCTTATTGCAGGAGTCAGTTAACAATTCCTTTAGTTTGGTCCTGAGTTCTCCAGAGCAATATGGATTCCAAAAGATTATCCAGTGCGTATGATCAGCAAAAGGAGCCACTTCTCAGACCAATACTCCTTTAAGGAGGGTCCCAATGAAATATCTCTTTTTTTGTTTGCTTTTTTGTTTAGTTTATGTTGTTTCTGAGGCTTGAACCCAGAGGCTGGACCCTGTCCCTGAACAGTTTTTGTTCCTGCCCACCAGCCCCCAAAGCTAGTACTCTACTGCTTGAACCAAAACTCCACTTCTTGATTTTTTGCTGTGTAATTACAGATAGGAGTTTGACAGATTCTCCTGCCTGGGGTGGCGTTGAACTAAGATAGTAAGAAAGCCAAGTGACATCAACTATACAGTCTTATCTTTTCAAATGAGAAATATTAGATGAAATTTATTGTAAAGGTAATATTTGACCATTTTTTCTGTCTTTTTGGTGAACATACAGTACAGAGGAGTTACAATTACATGGGCAAGATAACGAATACATTTCTTATCAAACATTGTTGCCTCCTCTTTGTTTCCCCTTCCCCTAACTTCCCATATACCCCACTCCTCCATCCAATCCTCCCCCCACCAAAGTTGTAAAGTTCGTTTTTCGACATAACGACTTGTACATGTCATTGTTGCAATGGGTCTACCTGTATCCCTAGTTAAATGATTTGTTTTTAGAGAATATGTCCAGCAAAGAATCCATAACATAACTCACCAAAAGCAGGTGCACTGAATCCTTTTGGAATTTTTTTTTTGATTGGGAAGATTATTGATCTTGTCATTCCTTTTGGGGAAACTAAAATCATATTTCACCACTTTTGTTCTTGTGGGGCTTGAACTCTGATCCTGCGTGATTAGCTACAGCACCACCTCCTGGTTTCTGGTGGTTAATTGAAGGTTAGGGTCTCATGGTCTTTCCTGACAAGGCTGGCTTTGAACCACATCCTCTGGTCACAACCTCCCTAGTAGCTAGGATTACAGGTGTAGACCACCAGCACCTGGCTCATATTTGCATTTATGTGCACTGAATGACACTGTGTAGACAAAGAATGGAAATTTTAAACAAATGATGACATTGCAGCATTTCAGCAAAATTGAAGTAGTAATAAATATGTCCTCCTTTTCCATTTTGTTACATTAATGACTGATGATCTTGGGACCTTTTCATTAGCATCCTCTGCCATCTGTATAGGTGTATTTAGTATCAGGAAATGTTCATAGAGAAATATAGAAAGAATGATATTTTTAGAAAACAAAGGAGATAAGATATGAAAGAATAGCATAGAAGGAGATACATTTATCACACAGAGACTAAGCGCTTGCCTAAGATATTTAGAATGCTAAAAGCAATGAAGAAAAGCCTAGTTGACAACAAGTTCTACAATAATCAAAAATTGTTCTCTAGAACAGTTTCTTATATACCTTAATTATTATCATTTATTCCTTCTATCTGGAGTTATTCCTTATTTTCTTTCACAACTATTAATTAGCCTCTGCCTTTTTGGTGCCATAACTCACCAAAAAGATTTCAAAATCACACTTAGCCTACCTTTCTCGTTGTGATAAGCAGTGAGGACACAAATCCTAGAATCATTGAATTTCCAGAATTAAACTTTTCCTGACATCTAAGCACATTCCTGGCATTAATTGCTGTGACTTAATGAACAAAACTTTTTCCAACACAGTATCCTAACATAAGTAAAGTACATACATTAGGGACTGTTGTCAGGTGTCAGTATGGAAGAAGCAATTATATATTCCAAGTATGGGTTCTTTATTTTGAATTTACTAACTAAATGTTTTTTTGTTGTTGTTGTTTTTTCCCCAGTGGAAGGGCTTAAACTTAGGGGTAGGGAATTTTCATGAGTTTTTTTTTCTAGCTCAAGGCTAGCACTCTACCACTTGAGGCACAGCACAAATTCCAGGTTTTTTTAATGTGTTACTAAGGAATGAACCCAGGGTTTCATGGCTGCTAGGCAATCACCGTACCATGAAGCCAAGTTCCTAGAGCCCTAAATAACTTTCTTAAGATGGCATTACATTTTCATTCCGTAATTATATATCATAATTTTGGCCAGGTGCTAGAAAATGATGTAGAAAGCAATAAAATACAATAAGTCTAGTAAGGCTGGATGGGCAATGAATAACTGTCATGGTCTAGCCAGGGAACAGAAGGGTTTATCTCATGAATCTGTTTCAACAAGCTATTGAGCCAGCTACTGACCCACAGCCCACCTCCCGAATGAGAGGGCCATCTAGGTTCCATCCATTTGAGGATGCTGGGCCCCCTCTTCCAGCACCCATTCAAACAGGTCTTGGGAAAGAGAGAGAAAATGACAGAATTACAATTAAGTATGGTGCCGGTAACTCAGAATTCTAATCCTAACTACACAGGAGGCTGAGATATGAGGATCATGGTTCATAACCAGCCCAGGCAGGAACGTATGTGAGACTCTTATCGCCAAAGAACCACCAGAAAATCAGAAGTAGTGCTGTGGGCTCAAGTGGTAGAGCACTAGCCTTTTGCTGAGGCTCTCGGGAACAGTACCCAGGCCGAGAGTTTCAGCCCCACGACTGACAAGAAGTGAACTTCCTAACACAAGAAGTGGACATAATAGCACCCATTGTCCTAGGGAGCATGGTAGCAAAGTCAGCCAGAGCTTCCTGTGAAGTTGGAGTCATAAGTAGGTCACCTGGCTTCTCTATGCCTTGGTTTCGCCCGCTTCAAAACTCAACACAGTGAAGGATCCTCTTCTTCATGGGGATAGGGTAATGATAACAGAGAGCCATGTTTTGTTTGATAATCCCACATCTGTTGCACGATTAATAACGGGGCCCACCTGAGCCCTTTCCGGGTATTTTCCTGTCATTTGCTCACAGAATTGCTGAGAATCTTCTCTGAAGGCCTCTCCCTCTGTGCCTAGCCATGCTCCAGAGAACTCTCTGTATAAATCCCTTTTTTCCTCACAACTGTCCTGTGAGGAGAATGAAGTTCGATGGTTGCGACCTTACCTAGAGCTTCACCTGTGGTAATGAATCGTCTGCTGTGATTTTTCTGCCTGCTCAAACTGACTTAAGAAACCATTCAAGCCACAGGAAAATCAAAAACCACCAGCAGATCAGAGACACCAACAAGAGACAAGTTAAGGACACAGGGAGATACAGGATCTTCCCATCCCCCCCAAAAAAAATCTAAGAACTCTTTTTTTGTATCCTTTATAAAAATTTTTTTCTACAAGTTTTTTTTTTTAATTTTTACCTTTTAATTTTTTGTTTTCTATTAACTTTTTTTCTTCCTATTATAATTTTTATTTTGGGGGTATATGTGTGTGTATTTTTTTTCTTTTAAATATTTTTTGTTTAGTTCTAGTGACCACTTGATCCTTTTTTCTTTCCTTCTCATTCTTTTCACTTTTTCTTCTTGTCATTCTTCTTTTCGTGATATAATTGCTGTTCTGCTCAGCCTCAGATATGCCAATAGTTGATTATTTGACCTTAGACCCATTGTGTACATGCTTAATCCAGAAATTTATTACTCAATTTAAAACCTATTAGGCTTAAATTCCTTAATAACAGTACTACCTCTTTATACCTATATAATATTTTAAGCAGTTCTATTTTTAAGTTTTTTACATCTCCTTTTTATCTCCCCTTCTCTTATTCCATCCATGTTCTTCTCTGAATATTACGTTTTCAAATTTGCATAATTTTTAAGTGTTGTACTTCTCAATTTTTAATATCTGTTTTTCTATTTTTTTTGTTTTTTTTCTTTCCCTTTCTTCTTATTTTCTGTCTCTCTACTATCATTCTATATAACCTATTTCCCGCTTTGAGATTAGGATTGAGTTAACTGTCCCACAGCCTTTCCACATCCCTATATGCCTATTTTTACCCATATCTCTCCCTAAACTTAATAATTTCTGTTTGCCAAATTCTTCTTTGCAGTTCAATGCCCATTAATCATAGTTGTTTGATGTTGAATAGGTATATCTGTTCAACTAAATTTTTGCAAATTTTTGACTTTGCAATTACAGACTTTGGTTGATGCTTGCTTTAAAATAGTGTGCTAGCACAAAACTGGCGTTACTTTCATCTCAAATAGGCAGAGCAACCCTGAAAAACACAAGAATAACGGCAAGCCCGGGTATCTCAACTTCCACTTATGATAATCAGGGGACAGAAAAGATAATGAATAACCCAGAGGAGAGTTCCCAAAAAGCTCTACAAACACTACTGGTAAACATGGAAAATGAAAATATTGAAAACCAGCAAAGGACTCTGAATGAGCTTGATAGGGAGAGAGAGGAGGCAAAACAAAGTTTAATACAAGAATATCATGATCGTGAGGAAGTTACTCAAGGATTGATACAGGAATTGCATGAGCAGCTTGAGAACACTCAAAGAGAAATAAAGGAATGCCATGAGAAGACTGAGATCAATCCATGAGAACTACAGGAACTGCATGAACGTGAAGAAGCTAATCAAAGTGTAATACAGGAATTAAGAGCGTGGGATGAGAATGCACAAAGATCACTAAAGGCATTCATGGAATCCACAAACAGAGAACTGAAAGAAGTCAGTGGGACCACAAAGGGAATGCTGAATGGAACCCAACAGAAGGAATGGGAATAACCAAACAACTAAGTGATTTGAGAATAAACACTGAAAACCAAATTAAGGAATTAAAGAAGTTCATACAAGATATAAAACAATGCTCCAACAAAGAATTTGAAGCCATCAAAGCCGACCAAATAGAAGAAAAAGAAATAAAAAACAAAGTGTGAAGTCTTGATAGTAGGTTACACCATGCAGAAGATCAAATCTCGGGGATTGAAAACAGCATAGATATTATAGAAAAAGAAAATACACCATCCAAGACAAATACAAGAAATATAATAGAGCTATTCAGCACTTGGAAGACACCATCAGAAGGCGTAATATGAGGATAATGGCTATAGAGGAGAACCTAGAGACAGAAGTTAATGGTCTATGAAATTTGTTTAACAGGATCCTAGCAGAGAACTTCCCAAACATGCAAAAAGATAGGCCTACTCAGATACAAGAAGCTATTTGTACTCCAAATAGACCGGACCATATTAGGACATCCCACTGTCACATTATAATCCACACAAGATCAATTCAAACCAAGGAAAAGATCCTTAAAGCTGTCAAGGAGAAAAGATCAATCACCTATAAAGGGAAACCAATTAGAATCACCTCAGATTTCACAGGGGAGACAATCATAGAAAAAGGAGCCTAGAATTATGTATGCCATGCCCTAAAGACAAACAACTATCAACCAAGAATTCTGTACCCAGATAAACTCTCCATTACTGAAGGTCAAATAAAAAACTTCCATAGCAAAGAAAAATTGAAACAATATATCTCCACAAAACCAGCCCAACAAAACATTATTAAAGATGTCCTACATATAGAATACCAACAAGACCACAATAAAGGCCATGAAATTGCACCCAAACTGAGAATCCAATAACCTCAGGAAGAACCCAGTTGCCTCAGCCCCCAAGAAGGTAGATAAAATGGCATGTACTCGCAAATACCTCTCAGTCCTATCTCTCAACATTAATGGACTTAACTCTCCAATTAAGCGACATAGAGTGTCTTGTTGGATTAAAAAGCAAGATCCTTCTATCTGTTGCCTTCAAGAGTCACATCATGCTCATAAAAACAAACACATTATCAATGTGAATGGCTATTTCGAAAAAATTATAAAATTGAGACTCAGAAAATCTTATCAGAAAAAGAAGAGAACACACCCAAATAAATAAACTGAGAGATGAGAATGGAAATATCACCACAGAAAAAAATAAAGATTCAGAACATTATAAGGGAATATTTCTCAAAACTTTATGCTAATAAGTTTGATAACTTGGCAGAAATGGGCCTTTTCCTAGCATTAATTGACATGCCAAAACTAAACCAAGATGAGTTAAAACATTTTAACAGGCTCATATCAAGCATTGAAATAGAAACAGCAATAACACCTCACATCTAAGAAAAGCCCAGGACCAGATGGCTTTACAGCAGAATTCTATAAGGCCTTCAAAACACAGCTCACACCAATACTACTTCAACTCTTCAATGAAATTAAAAGAGAAAGTTCACTACCGAATTCATTCTATGAAGCCATAACAACCCTCATCCCCAAACCAGACAGGGACTTTTCACAGAAAGAGAACTATAGACCCATTTCTTTGATGAACATTGATACAATATTTCTCAACAAAATTTTGGCCAATCGACTTCAACAATTCATTCAAACAATTCATCATCTAACAGGATTCATTTCAGGGATGCAAAACTGGTTCAATATACGCAAATCAATTAATATAATTCATCACATCAACAGGAGCAAGGATGAGAACTACATGGTTATCTCAATACATGCAGAAAAGGCATATGGCAAGATCCAATGCCCCTTTATGATGAAGGTTCTGGAAAAATTAGGAATCCATGTAACTTTCTCAATGCAATAATGGTTGTATATGACAAACCTACAGCCAGCATTATACTTACTGGTGAGAAACTAAAGCCATTTCCACTTAACTCAGGAACGAGACATGAATGTCCAAGCTCTTTACTTCTCTTCAATCTAGTGTTAGAATGCCTAGCTACAGGAACAATAGAAGATGCAAACCTAAAGGGGATCCAAATAGGGAAAGAAGAAGTAAAAGTCTCCCTCTTTGCAGATATCATACTTGTAGTCAGAAAATCCCATAGATTTCACTCCCAAATTACTCAAGCTGATTCAAAACTTTGGCAAAGTAGCAGGGAACAAAATTAACCCCCCAAAATCAATGGCTTTTCTGTATACCAACAATGAGAAAAGAGTGGCTGAAATTAGGAAAGCAACTCCATTCGTAATAGCCAGACAAAAAATAAAATACCTAGGAATTAACTTAACCAATGAAGTGAAGGACCTCAATGATGAAAACTTTAAAAACCTTAAAAATGAAATCAAAACAGATCTTAGAAAATGGCAAAAACTCCCATGTTCCTGGAATGGACAAATCAACATCGTGAAAATGGCAATACTTCCCAAGGCTATCTACAAATACAATGTGATATCTATCAATATTCCAACCTCATTCTTCAAGGAAATAGAAGAAGCAGTCCAATAATTCATAGGGAACAATAAAATACCCCAAATAACAAAAACAATCCTCAACATAAGGAACAGTGCTGGAGGAATATCAATACCAAATTTCAAACTCTACTACAAAGCCATAGTAATCGAAATGGCTTGGTACTGGCACAAGAACAGACCTCAGGACCAATGGAACAGAATTGAAATCCAGAAATGAACCTACAGACCTATAGCCTTCTAATATTCGATAAGGGAGCTAACAAAATACAATGGAAGAAACACAGCTTCTTCAGTAAATGCTGCTGGCAAAATTGGTTAACTACTTGTAGAAAACTAAAGCTAAATCCTTATATATCACAATGAACATGAATCAACTCCAAGTGGATCAAAGACCTCGATGACAAAGCAGACACTCTGAAAACATTACAGGATGGAATAGGAGAAATCCTAGGTCTCTTTGGCACAGGCTGAAATTTTCTTAATAGAGACCCAGAAACACAACAAATCAAAGAAAGTTTGGACAAATGTCATTGCATGAAATTGCAGAGCTTCTGTATGGCAAAGGACATAGCTAGCAAGATCAATAGAAAGCCCACGGATTGGGAGAAAATCTTCATTAGCCATACAACAGACAAGGGTCTCACATCTACAATATACCTGGAACTTAAAAAAATTAAATCCCCCAACAACAAATCTTCAAAGAAACTACTGCCCAATAAATAATTGGGCTAAAAGCTTAAAGAGAAACTTCTCTAAAGAGGAAGGAAGGATGGCCAAGAGACACATGAAGAAATGCTCAAACTCTCTAGCCATAAACGAAATGCAAATCAAAACAACATTGAGATACCACCTCACCCCAGTTAGAATGGCTATAATCAAGAACTCTAATAACAGCAGATTCTGGAGGGGATGTGGACAGAAGGGAACCTTACTGTATTGTTGGTGTGAGTGTAAACTTGTTCAAACACTTTGGAAAGTAGTATGGAGGTTTCTCAAAAACTCCACATAGAACTCCCCTATGACCTAGCAATCCCACTCTTGGACATTTACCCAAATGCTCACAATCAACACCACACTAAAGCTACCAGCACACTTATGTTTATTGTAGCCTTATTTACCATAGCTAAGATAGGGAACCAACCCAGATGCCCCTCAGTAGATGAATGGATCAACAAAATATGGTATATATACACAATGGAATTCTATTCCTCCATCAGAAAGAATGACATTGCTCCGTTTCTTAGGAAATGGACAGACTTGGAAAAATTATATAGAGTGAAGTAAACCAGGCCCAAAGAAACATAGGTCCCATGGTTTACCTTATTTGCAATAACTAGTATATGTCTGACTCAAGCAGAAAAAGTCAGATAAGTTGGTGTTAGGGAAATGAACCCTAAGATATGTATTCAAAAATTTTTACTTTCATTCCATTTTTTCTAGTACATTTATAAGTTTATTTTTTGTTGCTTTTTATGTCCCTCCCCCACGGTATATTCCCTGCTTTCACTGTATTGTATGTTGTTATAATTTATCGAGGGGAAGGGAAAGAAAATCCTTTAGATAGGGATTACAGGTGGACCCATTGCAACAATGAGACATATAAGTCCTATGTGGAAAATGAACTTTACAGCTTTGTTAGGGGGAGGTGGAGGGTCGGATAGGGGGATGGGGAGAGAATGGGATGGGAAGCAGAATCAAAGGAGGAGGCTACAATACTTGATAATTTATGTACTCATTATCTTGCCCATGTTTGGGATAATCCATCTAAATCGATGATTGCGCATGTTGTTACATGTCTACCATCCCAACTCCAGAAGACTAGGTCTGGTGAAGCATACCTGTCATAGATAGGAGGACCTCAATCCAGCCCAGCCAGAGCATATCTTGAGTCTCTGTTTCAGAAATGCCCAGGACAGAAAGGTGGCTCCTCAGAGACAGGGAGAGGACACAAGTAGGGAGTCATGGTGCCACCAGAGGAGTGTCTGACCCGGGGGTAGGGGTGGTTTGGGGACAGCCACTCACCTGTGCTGCCGGGAGAACTTGCTTTAGGCTGCTCCAGGTGGGTCGAGCAGTGATGGCAGTGGCATTATAGACACATGGCCTCAGAGCAAAGAACCAGGGCCAGGGAGCAGGTTGGGGCTTTATGCAGCCTGGCAGGATGCCATTGCCTGATGTTTGAAATTCTGCACCTTGGGGAGGGAAGGAAGCCATGGTGCAGGCAGGCATCTCAATTTCCTTCTATATTCCAAAGATGCCTTGAGTCTCTTCCTCACCACTCAGCCATCTCTACCTTCCTCAATTGCTGGTAGTGGTGTAAACTAACACAGGGAATCCTGGTGCTACCAGGCAGCATGGAATGTGGGCGTGGCCACCATTCTTATATCTCTTTGGTCAGAAAGAACTATGAAAGAATGGGGTGTGGCCAGAATACTGTGATGCAAGCAGCATGGGTGAAGTCAAGAAGATAGCAGCTCCCCCAGCCCTTTTCCCAGGGAACAATGTCCAATTCAGTTGGAGAAAAGAGGGTGACCTCATTTAGCTGGATGGCTTCACAGATTGTTGAGTATGTCTGTTTGTTCCCAGTCCCAGACCTTGTACTCAGGATCTGAGCACAGTCTGTAAGCTGCTTTTGATCAAGGATGGCCTTCCACACTAGAGCCACAGGGATTCTGGCTTTGTTGGCACTGAAGTTGGACTTTCTTGCCTAGGGTGACTTCGACCATGATCCTCCCATCACAGCCTTGTAAATATCAAGGAGGGCTGCTAAGAGCCACTGTTACCTGCCTAATCATTGGTCTTGTTGATGTTCTTGGACAGACTGGTGAGTTCCCTATCCTCGGGTTTAAGTGGTGGGAATTGTAGCCCACAGTTGGAATCTTGGTCCTGCCACCTCCAAATGGAAGGAGATCCTAAGAAACTTATTCCTGTCCATATGATTACCAATGGAATATGATGTATGTCATGATTGAAAGAGCAGTTCTTGAATGATTCTAGGATAAAATTATACACAATTATGTTATAGGACACTGATGGATGTTAGTTAATATTTTATGAGGCATTTAAACAATCACATTAAAATGGAGGTATAATGAAATATCTTAGAATTACTATACTATTACATACTATAAAGGTGCCATTTTTCTGCCAAGACTGGGATTGGTACCCGTGGTCTTGGTAACTCTGTTGCACTGTGTGGGAAGGGGAAACTGGCCTCCTAGAAGTCAAGAAATTCATGTCTATTCCTTAGGCCTAAAATAGATCCCCACCACTAGAAAACATCCTATTCATGTACAATTAACATATATGGTTTAAATTTATATACATATGTTAACTCCATATTGCATTCAGTGTAGTTATTTTATTTTTTGTTTTATTCATATATTGACCATTTATTTTGACTATTATGGTACATAAAACGTTGATTACATTGATTACATAAGATAGAGGTCTGCATATATATTCCACTTCATACCTGACACCCAGGACTTTCACAGAAAAAAATGTGTCACCATCAACTTCTTACTCCACCATTCATTTTTGGGGAGTGCTGGCATCTGAACTCACAGCCTACAAGCCTACAAGGCCCAATTCATGAATTGGTGAGTGTCAGCACGACATCATGGGGCAAATTGAGCTGACAGGCTGTTTCTTTGACCTGAGCTCAAGCCCCAGGGGTTAACAAAATAAGAACAGATTGACATGTATATGGAAGTATGCTAATAAATATGTGTTTTTACAGAGTATCAGAGATGTCTATACATTATTCAGTTATGTAAACTACATTCCTACCAATTCCTGGGTATTAATCATGCATTCATGTAATTAATGTTATTATTTTCATCCTTATACTATTAATGAAATCAGTGTCCTGAAATTATTGTGTTCCTGTAAGTAATAATATTCTTTTTATGCTTCATTAATATTAAATAAAATCAGTTAGCTTCCTGAAATGTTACTGTCTAATTTTATAGGAGCATCATTCATGATCAACTCATTGAACCTTGACATTGATAATATTCCATTGTTCTTCCTATGGATGAGAACCATTTTCAAGTGTTAGGAGGGGGATTCAAAATCAGGGCCTATGTTGCCATGTGGGCCTATGGATTCCCAGATAGATTGCTAGCCTTCAGCATTGCAAGGTGAAGTACCCTTTGCAACAGTGTCATTCAGACCCATGAGGGTCACCGAGCAAAGGAAGAAAACATAAAAAGGCCACATTGTTTCTGTGAATTTCTTTCCCTGCAAGACCTGGGGTCTAGGATCCCAGAAACAGCTGTAGATCTAGTGGCTGCACTCCGGCCTAGGGTGATCGAAGCTGAGGCAGAGTTGCCACAACCTGACTTCAAGCCCTGTACTGAGAAAAGTAAAAAAAAAATTTAGCTCCCTGACTTGCAGTTCACACAGTTTATTCTTACAGGCTTTGGATTTGAACTCAGGATCTGGGTAAATCTGCAGCAATGTGGATGAAGGGGAAGATCACTGCACTTGAAGGTAAGAAAGTCAGGCCTGTTCACTAGTCCTGAATTCAAGCTCCAGCCCAGGAAACATACTATTTATATATATTGTAAAGATAGGATTTATACTTACCTATAGGTGTTCAGTACATACATGTTTGGTGTGGTTGTTCCTTGAAATTTGTCTTTTATTCATTTATTTACCATTGATTGTACTATGATGATGAAACCCATTCTGTTTATTACATTGATGACATCCTATCACAAAGCATCTAGATTTGTAGAAATGTTCTCCGCCATGCCAAGATTCCTAGGATCACCCAGGATATTCAGAGAAAAGGAAAACAAGTTTCACATTTGGCTTCTTACTCTACAACCCACTTGTTTGTAGTACTGGGATCTGAACTCAGGGCCTTGTAGGACCAATTGTCCAATAAGTCAAGGTGAACACACTAACCTGTGAACTAAGGATCTAGGCCATTCCCATGATCTGACATTGATCCCCAAGGTGGTCCACTATTGTCATAAATTCATAATTTAAACATACAATCTATATTGATATTCATGTGTCAATGGCATCTTGTGTTTAGTGGACTTCTCTTTATTTTGTCTCTATTACATGGAGGTATTGTTTATTTCACTTAATATGGTGATAGGTATAACTTTGCTGACATGGATGACAACCTGTTCCTATGGTTATAGGGTTGCCTATGAATTCCCATTCTTGGTTGAGACTCAGGACTTTCACAGGAGAGGAAAACATGTGCAACAACTGGCTTCTAACATCAGGATGAATTTTTTGTCAGTGCTGGGATTTGAACTCAGGTCTGGGTATCTCTGTTGCACTGGGGGGAAGGGGAAGCTCACCATCCTTGAAGACTAGAATTTCAGGCCTGGTCTAGGGTCTGATTTGAAGCCCCAGCACAAAATCACAAGTCCACCTTTTGTAAACATTGGATCTCTCTTTACCTACAGGAGTGGTATGCATCTTGCATTCAGTGTAATTATTTTTATTTTGTGTCTTATTCATGGATGTTTGTGCATTTTATTGAATATGGTGACAGATATAAGTGTGCTGACATGGATGACAACCTATTCTCATGGCTATAGATTTGCTTATATAGCATTCTCCATCATTGATGAGACCCAGGATATTCACAGAACAGGAAAACATATGCAACCTTTGTTTTCTCACATCAGAATGAATCTTTTGGCAGTGCTGGAATTTGAACTCAAGGCCTATCAGGCCCAATTGGTGAATGGGTCATGTTAAGCACAGCAGCCTGTGAGCCTCTAAGGAGCCAGGCCATTCCTGAGACCTGAGATTGAGCCCTGTTGGGAGGCCAATATAGTCATAAATTCATAATTAAACAAAGGATCTATATTTCCAAACATGGGTGGGCTGCATCTTGCGTTTGCTGTAGTCATTCTGGCTGAGACCCAGAATTTGCACAGCAATAGAAAACAGTTGCAATGACTGGCTTCTCACATCAGGGTGAATTTTTAGCAGTGTTGGGATTTGAACTTGGGGCCTAGGAGGCCCAACTGCCCAATCGGTCCATGTGATCACACCAGACTGTGATCCACTAAGGAGATGGGCTCATCCCAGCAACTGAGATAAAGACACAAGGAGGCAAAAATAGTTCTCAATGCATCATTGAAACATGGGATGTATACTCACATCCATGTGTGGACTGCATCGTGCATTGAGTGTACTTATTGTGTTTATTTTGTAAGCTATTCATAGATGTATTGTGTATTTTCCTATGTATATGATGACATATATAACTGGGCTGACATGGATAACAACTTATTCTCAGGACCACAGGGTGGCCCATCATTCTGCATCCTAGCTGACACCCAATACTTGCACAGGAAAGGAAAATAGATGCAACAATTGGCTTCTGACATCAAGATGAATCTATTGGCAGGTCTGGGATCTGAACTCAGGGCCTAGCAGGCACAATTGGTGAATGGGTCCACATGAGCACCCCAGCCTGTGAGTGACAAAGGAGCTAGGCATTCCCAGTACCTGAGTTTGAGCCCCCCTTGGGGGAGAGTAGAGAGCACAATAGTCATCTATACATTTGCTGAAGGTAGTATGCAAATAAGCACATATTTGTATAGAGTAGGATTGTGGTGACCTGTGATAGAATCCAATCTGTGAGTACCTATATTTGGATCTTTTCTTAAGCATCTATTTCATGTATATGATGATTATTGTCATGCTTCATCACCTCTTCTTTACAAATAATCTATACCCCATGAGTCTTATGTATCATTTCCTACTCACATCATGCACGAGCTACTCATTCAAGGATGAGATCAGTCGCATGCCGTGGCTCTTCCTAGGTCCAGAAACGAGTATCTCAGGATCTCCCGCCATTCCTTCCTCCTAGGGGGACTGAATTCAAAACTTATTCCTGGAAAAGATACTTCATATATATATATATATATATATATATATATATATATATATATATATATATAATACTTCTTATATATATATGTACATATATATATATATATATATATTAATGATAGGATTTATACTTCCGTTCAGATGTTCAGTCCATATTGTGTTTGGTGCGTTTATAAATTTTATTTCTCATTTTATTCATTTATTTACCATTTATTTAATTGACTGATGACACCTCTACAATTTATTACATTGTTTACATCCTATCACATAGAATCTAGATTTTAGATGTGTTCTCCATCATGCCTGGCAATGTGAGAATCTGAACTCAGTGCCTAGCAGGCCCAATTCATGAATGGGTGAGTTTGAGCATGGGAGCTCTAGCCAATGAAGCTGTCAAGTGGTTCCCAGGTACTGAGATTGACCCCCATGTTTGGCCAAAACAGCGATACATGGATAGGCAGACGGTGGTATACAAATAACTATATATTGTTAAAGAGTGCCAGAGCCGTCTATCTATGATTGAATGACACCTACTACATTCCTTCCAACTCTGAGGTATTTATTATACCACCATTGAAGGAATATTATTCTTTTCATGCTTAATAAACTATACGGTAAGATCAATCAGCATTCTAGGACTATTTCATCCAATTTTAGACTAGATGAAAGCATGAACTACTCATTCAATTGGTATTCCCATGCATAGGAATGAGTCTCTTGTGATCTCCTGCCATTGGTGTCAGGACTGGGATTTGAACCCAGGACTTATGTTGACAGATTGGCCTATGGCTTCACTGATAGCTCATCAGAATCAGAAGTGGTAGGTCAGGTCTACTTTGCAGCCATATCATTCAGACCCAGGATGGTCACCATGCCCCAAAAAAATCATAAAATGCCAGCCCTCGGCAGCTCACCACTTTTAGTGCTTTCCAGCTTTCTTTTTCTTCCTGCAAGCCTTCTGGCTGGCTTCACTGATAGCTCATCAGAATCAGAAGTGGTAGGTCAGGTCTACTTTGCAGCCATATCATTCAGACCCAGGATGGTCACCATGCCCCCAAAAAATCATAAAATGCCAGCCCTCGGCAGCTCACCACTTTTAGTGCTTTCCAGCTTTTTTTTTCTTCCTGCAAGCCCTCTGGCCTAGGATCTCAGGATCGGCTATGCATCTGGAGACTGCACCCCAGCCTAGGGAGATCCAAGCTGAGGAAGTTTTTACACGACCTGAGTTCAAGTGTCATGGATGGCTAAAAAAAATAAAAATAAAAATATTAATTATTTAACTAAATAAAAAATAAAACTCCCTGGTTTGGAATTTCTGCCAGTTTTCTTTTCTAGCTTGGGATTTGAACTCAGGGTGTTGGTAAATTTGTAGCAATGTGAGGGAAAGTTGCCACTACTTGAGTTCAAACCCCATGCCAACCACAAAAGAAAAACTAAGTCACTGACCTCGGCAGGGTGAAGTAGTTGTGGAGATGGGAGGGAAGGGATGGTAGGGGGAAAACAAAGAAGGAGTCAACAATGCTCAATAGGAAATGTACTCATTACCTTGCTCCTGTAACTGTAACCCCTCTGTAAAACATTTTTGCAATAAAAAAGTACAAAGAAAGAGAAACAATGTCTTTCTCAGAGAAGCACTTTAGAGGTAAGGAAGGATGTTTGAATAGTTGTACAAATTCCACACTGCTTTTTTTTAAATGTTCAGTATGGAACTGAGTAAACATATCTGCATCCATTAAAAAAAAGAAGTCACTCTCTTGGAACTGGGGCCAGTATTTCTGCCATTGTTAGGATTTGGGATCACTGTCCAGGTAAGTCTTTTATACCGTGGGTGAAGGCGAAGCTCACCGTCCTTGAGGAAAAGAAATTCAGGCTAGAGTTCCCAGGGCCTGAATGAAGGCTCTGCAATGGAAAAAATGTTTCTATACATGTTTAATATATGATATACACTTAAATATGTAAGTTAATTTCACATTATGATTTTTATTATTGATTTTGTATTTTGTTTTTCTTTTATTCATTTATTGATTGATTATTGTATTTAGTATTACTATACACATAATATTTATTACAATTTGCACATCTATAATAAAATTCTACACAATACTTTAGGATATTGACTCATTTTTATTAATATTTTATTAAGTGTTGAAACATAATATATAATTAAATGGAAGCATTTGTCACAGTCTCCACATGTTTAGAGTTTATCCCAAGTATGAGCTTTGTACAATCTTTGGACATCTTCCTATTGGGATTTCTTTAAACGATTTATAGTCAGAAACCTTTTCCTGAGGATAAGCAAGTGAGGGATACAATTGTAAGAGTGGGGCTAGAAATGTGGCTTAGTGGTAAAGAGCTCGCTTAGCATGCATGAATGCCAGGTTTTAATCCTCAGTGCCACATACTCAGAAAAAGCCAGAAGCTGTGGAGTAGCCTAAGTGGCTAACCTTGAGGAAAAGGAGCTCAGAGACAGTACCCAGGCCTTAAGATCAATCCCAAGGACTGCCAAAAACAATAGAAAAAATGTCAGTGGCTCACACATGGAACTCTAGCTTCTCAGGAGGCTGAGACCTGAAGACCACAGTTCAAAGACAGCAAATCAAGGAAAGCCTGTTAGACCCTTATCTCCAGTGGACCATGAAAAGACCCCATGTGGCACTGTGGCTCAAGTGGCTGAGTGTTCGCCTTGACCTGCGGGTCTAAAGGACAGTGCCCAAACTTGAGTTCAAGACACACAATTGGGAAAAAAAAGTGAGGGTGAATCAAGGTACTTTTCCTATTTGCTAATTATGAGAACATCCTTTGGAAAATGAACACTGATATATACCAAAATTGGAGTCAGAGCTAAGGTTCAAGTGTAACACATCCACATGCCCTGCCTCTCAGTCTCTATCATTGTAATCTTGTGCCCTACAGGGTTCTTAAAGGTCCAATGTTGAAAGGCTTAATATACTCCCCAAGCCCTTTGTGATAATCAGTTGGCTTGTATTGTCAAGGTCATCACAGTTCTAAACCTAGCAGAACACCAGTAGTTCAGGCCCGTCATCCTAGCTCAGGAGGCTGAGGTCTGAGGATCACAGGGTGAAGCCAGCCAGGGCAGAAAAGTCTATGACACTCTGACTTCCACTTCTGAAAGGTCAGATGTTCAAGATCCTTCTGTGTTTCCCTTGGTGATGAGAAGTACTTGCACTCTAAATGCTCTTAGGGTTCTTGAGCTATAGAAGCAAGAAAGAAACATTATTGACCCATACTTCAGGTTTGTTCAGCCCTATACTTCAGGTTTGTTAGTTTGTTTCTTTCTTTTTTATTATTGTAGGAGTTGATGTCTGGGCCTGGGTGCTGTTCTTGAGCTCTTCAGCTCAGGTCTTGTGCTCTACCACTTGAGCCAAAAGCCACTTCAGCTTTTCTGGTGGTCCATTGGAGCTAAGTGTCTCAAGGACTTTCCTGTCCAGGCTGGCTTTGAACTATTATCCTCAGATCTCATCCTCCTTAGTAGCTAGGATGACACGCATGAGTGACAAGCACCTAGCTTCCACTTCAGGTTTCTTAGTAGTGAATTGGAGATAATAGGCTAATGGGACCTTTTGTGTCTGGGATAATTTGGTACCCAGATCCTCAGATCTCAGCTTCCTGAGAAGGCAGGATGAGAGACCTCAGCTATAGACCCCTAAGCTGTGGCCTTTGCTGCAAGAGGGTCCATGGCTCCACGTGGTGGAATGCTAGTCATGAGCCCAAGAGGTAAGGGTCAGAGCTTAGACCCCTATTTCAAGATTCATGACCGACAAAAAAAAAAAAACAAACAATTGTCTGTAGTGGACAACTCACTAGTCTTCAGTAATACATAATTTTCTCCTTCCCATGGAGACATATATGAGCCTCAATAATCTTGTCTGCATAATCATCTCAGTGGGGAGATCTTACAAGGATCCAATGAAATAATGCACCTGGTGAAGGACACAGCACATGGCACTCTTTGCATGACTCAGCACACAGTATCCTGTGAAAGACTCAGAACCCAGCACCCATGCAGGACTCAGTACACTGCACCTTGTGAAGGACTAGGCACATAGCACCATGTGCAGGACTCAGCACAGAGTACTTTATGGAGGACTCAGCACATAGCTCTGTTCCACAAGCTGTCATTAGACTTAGGGTGCTCTAATCAATATCACCATTCTTTGAGGAATATTTCACAAACCATAAAAGTTCACACCTAAGTGTTTAGTGGGATGTTTTATTTTGTGGGGGGGGGGTTAGTCATGGAGCTTGAGCTTAATGTTTGGGGATATTATTGTTCTGATAACATTTGCACAAGGCTAGAACTCTACCACTTTGAGCCATATTTCAAAGAGTCTATCAGACTTCACGCCAGGTTTTAAAGCCCCAGAGTGGCCAGGATATCGGGAGTATGCCAGGGTAAGCCAGGATGATGGCGGTACCCATGGAGCTGGGTTGCAGCAGTTTATATCTGGCTAAGTCAGGTTAGGTGGCAGCTGTCAGCACCAGACTCCTAGCTTGTTCTGTCATGTGGTATTTGAAGTACTGTCCTTATATAGTTGCAGTTAGAACGTAGTACCTCTTTTTTGGCAGCAGTCCTGGGGCTTGAGTAAGGGCTTTGACACTGTCCCTAAACATTTGTGCCCAAGGGTAGAAATCGATTGAAAGTCAGCAGAACTTCTTGGTTTTCTGTTTATGTGGCACTGAAGAATCGAACCCTGGGTTCATGCTCACTAGGTGAGCACTTAACCACCGAGCCCCAGGAGTGAACGAGGTATAAATAGATAGAGATTGATATATATATAAGCATTATATACACAGAAAGATGTCTGTATATTATTATTTTATAGATATAACTACAAATTATTACTTATTAAATTATGTCTCCATTAAATGATGTGTCCCAGTTAACAATTAATAAAGCATTAACTAAAATACTCAATAGCCTATTATTGTTTATCACATATTTATATACATCCATACGCATAATTTCATATTTTAGAGAATGAGACAGATGTCTATACATTATTAAATTATGCATCATGTGTTACTACCAATTATTTGGTATTTATGTTTCCATGACATTTTTATTCTGGTAATACTTAATAAAATATTAAACTTAATCCACATCTTATAGTTTTTATTTCTAATTTTATCCTAGAATGATTCACTACTAATTCAATCTGTTTTTCATTTATTGTAGAGACAACTCTTTCACCTATGACATTTTTTACATTTATGACATCCTATTACATAACATATAGATTTGCATCTGAATTATACATCCTACCTGTCACCGAGCACTTTCAAAGAAAAAGAAAACAGGTGTCACGCTCGGCTTCTCACTCCAAGATTACATTTTTTGGCAGTGGTGGGATCTAACACAGGGCCTAGAAAGCTCGATTCATGAATGACTGACTGTCAGCACAGCAGCCTCTAGCCAATTCAGTTGCCAAGCACTTCCCAGGCCCTGAAATCGAACCCCGTATGTTGACCCCATATTGTGCTTAGTGTACTTATTCATTTTATTTTTTGTTTTATTCATTTATTTACCATTTATTGACTGTTATTACACATGAAATATTTAGTACAGTTATTACATAGGATATAGATTTGCCTATGTATGAAACTTCCCACCTGATTCCCAGGACTTTCACAGAAAAGGAAAACATGTGTCGCCTTGGGCTTCTTACTGCACGATTCAATTTTTGTGAGTGCTGGCATCTGAAGTCACAGCCTACAAGGCCCAATTCATGAATGGATTAGTGTCAGCATGGCAGCCTGAGACATATTGAGCTGACAAGCATTTCCAGAACTTGAGATCCAGCTCTAGGAGTTGACAAAATTAGAACAGATTGACATGCAGATGGTAGTACAAAAATAATTATTGATTTTTATAGAGTGCCAGAGATGTCTATACATTATTCAGTTATATAGGCTACATTCCTATCAATTCCTGGGTATTTAGTATACCTCCATGTAATTAATAGTATTGTTTTCATCCTTAATTATTGATTAAATCAACCACTGTCCTGAAACAATTTTGTCCATGTAATTAATAATATTCTTTGAATGTGTCAAAAATATTCATTAAAATCCATTGGCCTTCTAAAATCACTCTATTTATATAGTAGTATTCAGAAACAACTAATTCAACCTTGCCATTCATAATCTTCCATTGGTATTCGTATGAGTAGGAACGAGACACTTATGATCTCCTTCCATTGGTAGGGGTCAGGACCCGGCTTCAAACACAGGGCCTATATTGCCATGTTGGCCTATGGCTTCCCTGAGAGCCTGCCAGCCTTCAGCAATGCCAAGTTACCAACATTCTTCAACCGGGTCATTCAGACATAGGATGGTCACCTAGTAAAGAAAACAAATGTAAAACCGGTAGCCATTGGCAAGTTGCCAGTTTTATTTTCCTGTGTTGCATTAATTATTTTTTTTCTTGTCAGTCTTTGGGTCCCAGGAACCCAGGTTTGGCTGTGGGTCCAGTGGCTGCACCCCAGCCTAGAGTGATCAAAGCTGAAGCAGAATTGCCATGAGCTGAGTTCAAGCCCTGTGCATGATGAAAGAAAAATACCTATCTACCTACCTACCTACCTACCTACTTACCTACCTACCTACCTACCTACCTACCTACCTACATACATACATACATACATACATACATACATACATACATACATTAAAAATATTTTAAAAATTATTAGGCTCCTTGGCTTGGAATTCATGCAATTTTTTCTGCCAGGCCTGGAATTTGAACTCAGGGTCTGGGTAAATCTGCAGCACTGTGGGGGATGGGGAAGATCACCATTATGGAAGACAAGAAATTCAGGCCTGTTTCTAGGGCCTGAATTCAAGTCCTAGCACTTGAAAAAATAATATTCGTATATATTTTAATTATATGAATTTTATTGACCTACATATTTTTACTGCATATTGCAGTTAGTGTATTCATTTTATTTTGTGTTTTGTTTCTTATATATTTTAGTGAATATGATTACACATATAATATTTTTTGTATCCTATTACATAAGACATAGATTTGCCTATGCATTCTACATCATTCCGGAGTCCCAGGAATTTCACCAATAAAGAAACCCAGTGGTACAACTGGCTTTCCACCAGGATTAAGTTTTTGGCAGTTGTGTGAATTGAACTCAGTGCCTAGCAGGCCCACTTCATGAGTGGGTAAATGTTAGAACACCAGTCTGATGCAAGAGAAGTTGGCGGGCAAATTTGAGGACCTGAGATCAAGCCCTAGGAATGGCCAATATATAAACAGATTGATGATTAGACTGTAGTGTGTGTGAATGTGTGTATGTGTGTGTGTGTGTGTGTGTGTGTGTGTGTGTGTGTGTGTGTGCGTGTGTGTGTGTGTGTGTGTGTGTTGTGAGCTGCTTTTAATCAGTGCTATCCTTCTACCACTGGAGTTACACAGTTCTACTTCTGGCTTTGTTGGCACTGAAGTTGGTCAGGGATCTGAAGGGCTTTCCTGCCTAGTGTGAATTTGACTATGATCCTCCTATCACAGCCTTGTAAACATCAATAAGGACAGCTGAGAGCCACTGGTGCCTGCCTAATCATTGGTCTTGGAATTCTTGGACAGACCAGTGAGTTCCCTATCCTTGAGTTAAAATGGTGGGAGCTGGAGCCCACAGTACGAATCCTGGTCCTGCCAACTCCAAATGGAAAGAGATCCTTAGAAACACATTCCTATCTATATGAATACCAATGGAACATGATGTATGTTATGATTGATTGGCTAGCTCTTAAATAATTGTACGATAAAATTATACACAATTACATTATAGGACACTAATCGATTTATTCAATATTTCATGAAGCATTTAAACAATCACGTTCATTAAATGGAGGCACAATGAAATACCTAAGAATTGGGCGTCACATAGTATAAAGGTGCCATTTTTTCTGCTAGGACTGGGATTGGAACTCATGGTCTGGGTAACACTGTTGCACTGTGTGGGAAGGGGAAGCTAGCCTTCTTGAAGCCAAGAAATTCATGTCTGTTCCTTATGTCTGAAATCTATCCCCAGTACTAGAATACATCCTATTTGTGTACATTTTAAATATATGATTTATATTTACACACATAGGTTGACTCCATATTGCATTCAGTGTAGTTATTAATTTTATTTTTGTTTTATTCATGTATTTGTGGGGCACATGGGCAGCAATGATGGTGCTGAGAGGAAGTTGAGTGGGCACAACCCAATTGTTTACCTTATAATCTGATTGGATAAAACTTAGGTGCATGATAGGGTGTGACCTTTACAGTGATTGATTAGTTCCTTTCCCTCCCCTTCCATACCTCACAATTTTTCCCTTTAAAAGGTGCTTGCTTTGTGGTAATAAACGAGTTCTTGCTTGACTTGACTCCCCACTGTGTCTGAATGTCTCCTGAGCTAAGGGAGACTGGGGAATGGGTGAGTGGCGCACTTACATTTCCTTGGGCCCCATCCATCTTTCGGGTGCAAACAAAGACCCAATATGTATTGACTGTTTATTTTATTGACTAATATGGCACATAGAACATTGGTTACATTGATTAAATAGGATATAGATCTCCATATGTATTCCAATTATACCTGACACCCAGGACTTTCATAGAAAAGGAAAACGTGTCACCATCAGTTTCTTACTGCATGATTCATTGTTTGGGCATGATGGCATCTGAACTCAAGGCCTACAGGGCCAAATTCATGAATGCGTGTGTGTCAGCATGCCATCCTGGAACAAATCCCAGGATCTGAGATCGAGCACCAGGGATTGACAAAATAAGAACAGATTGACACACAGATTGTAGTACACTAATAAATACATATAACTTTACAGAGTGTCAGAGATGTATATCCATTGTTCACTTATATATACTACATTCCTATCATTTCTTGGGTATTTATTATGCCTTCATGTAATTAATATATTTTTTAATTGTGAAAATAATGTACAGAGGGTTACAATTACATGGGCAAGATAATGAGTACATTTTTTATCAAGCATTGTAGCTTCCTCCTTTGTTTCCACTTCCCATCCCTTCCCATCCTCCCCTCTGCACCCCCACCCAATCCTCCCTGCTCCCTCATACCACCCCTTACACCAAAGTTGTAAATTTCGTTTTTGACATCACGACTTGTATATCTCTTTGTTGCAATGGGTCCACCTGTATTCCTATTTAAACGATTTTTTTCTCCTTCCCCTCCACAAATTATACTGATATCAAGTACAGTGAAAGCAGCGGTTATACTGTGGGGGAGGGACATACAAAGAAACAAACTTATAAATGTGTTAGAAACAATTGCATGAAAGAAAAAAAAAACATTTGAGTACATATCTTAGGGTTCATTTCCCTAATATCACTTTATCTGACCTTTTCTGCTTTACTTAGACATATACTAGTTATTGCAAATAAGGGAAACCATGGGATAGGGCACTAGCATTGAGCTGAAGAGCACCCAGGCCCAGAGTTCAGGCCCCAGGATCCACAAAAATAAATAAATGAATGTTATTATTTTTATGTTTAATAAATTATTAAGTAAATCAGTGTCCTGAAATTATTGCGTCCCTGTGAGAAATAATATTCTTTTAATGTTTCATAAGATATTGAATAAAATCAATCAGCTGACTGAAATCATGAAGTCTAATTGTGTACAAGTATCATTCATGAGTATGTCATTCAACTGTGACATTGATAATATTCCATCATTATTCCTGTGGATGGGAACGAATTTCATAGGATCTCCCACTATCTGGAAGTGGCATGACTGTATTCGAACTGTAGGCCTATGTTGCTGTGTGGGACTATGGCTTCTCCAATAGCCCTCAATTAAAAAAAAAATTAGCTCCCTGGTTTGCAATTCATGACATTTTTTTTCTGCCAGGCCTGGGATTTGAACTCGCTGTCCTGGTAAATATGCAGCACCATGACGGAAGGAAATCTGAACATGCTTGAAGACAAAAGTCAGACCTGTTCCCTAGGCCTGAATTCAAGCCTCAGGGCTGGAAAACATACTCTTTATATCCATTTTAAAGATATGATTTATACTTCCATACAGCTACTCAGACCATATTTTGTTGGGTGTGGTTATTCATATTATTTCTTGTTTTATTAATTTATTTACCATTTATTTCATTGACTCTGATGACCCCTCTACCATTTATTACATTGTTTACATCCTATCACAGCATCCAGATTTGTAAATTTGTTCTCTATCATGCCTGACACCCAGGACTCTCACAGAAAAGGAAAACATGTGTCACACTTGGCTTCTTACTCCAACATTAAATTTTTGGCAGTGCTGAGATGTGAACTCAGCGTTTAGCAAGCCCAATTCATGAATGGAAGAGTGTGAGCATTGCAGCCTCTAGGCAATGAAGCTGTCAGGTGGTTCCCAGATGCTGAGATCCAGCTCCAGATTTGGCCAAAACAGTGATACATGGATAGGCAGAGAGTGGTATACAAATACACATATATTAGTAAGGAGTGCCAGAGCCATCTATCTATGATTGAATGACACCTAAGACATTCCTACCAACTCTTAGGCATTTATTATACCGCCATTGAAGGAATATTATTCTTTTCATGCATAATAACCTATTAATTAAGATCAATCAGCGCCCTAGGATTATTGCATCCAATTTTAGACTAGACCGAAACATGAACTAGTCTTTCAATTGGTATTCCTATGCATAGGAAGGAGCCTCTTGTGATCTCCTGCCATTGGTAGGTGTCAGTACTGGGATTTGAACCCGGTTCACAGGTTGGCCTATGGATTCCCTGATAGCACGCCAGCCTTCAGATATGGCAGGTCAGGTCCACTTTGCAGCCATGTTATTCAGACACAGGATGGCCACTGTGCAAAGAAAAAAATAGAAAACCCTCAGCCCTCTGCAGCTTGCCACTTTTTGTGCTGGGCTACTTTTTTTTCTTCCTGAAAGCCCTCTGGGCCTAGGATCCCTAGATTGGCTATGGGTCCGAGGGTGCCCCACCCTAGGGTGACTGAAGCTGTGGCAGAGTTGTCATGACCTGAGTTGAAGCTCCATGTTGGCAAAATACAGAATAAGTAAAAATGTTGGTTAATTATTTAAATAAATCAAAAAATAAATAAAGCTCCGTTGTTTTGAATTTCTACCAGTTTTCTTTCCTAGCCTGGGATTTGAACTCAGGGTCTTGGTAAATATGTACCAATGTGAGGGAAAGTGCAGATTTGCCACTACTTGAGTTCAAACCCCATGCAAATCCAAAAATAAAAATCAAGTCACTGAACTCGGCAGGGGGAGTAGTAGTGGAGATGGGAGGGAAGGAATGGTAGGGGGAAATCAAAGGAGGAGGCAGCAATGCTCAATAGGAAATGTACTCATTGCCATGCTCATTTAAAACTGTAACCCCTCTGTACAACATTTTTACAATGAAAAATGAAAAAAAAGTTACGCTCAGACAAGCATTTTGGGGTTAAGAGAAAGGTGTCTGATAGATGTACAAAATTCTACACTGCTTTTTTTAAATGTTCAATATGTAACTGATTAAACAAAACTACTTCCATTAAAAAAATTAAGTAACTGTCTTGGAACTGGGGCCAGTATTTCCATCATTGCTGGGATTTGATCTCACCATCCAGGTAATTCTTTTGCATCATTGGTGAAGGCAAAGCTCACTTTCCTTGAGGAAAAGAAATTCAGTCTAGAGTTGCCAGTTTCTAAATGAAGGCCCTGCAATGGAATAAATATTTCTATATATGTGTAATATATGATATATATTTACATATGTATGTTTATTACATATTATAATTTTTATTATTGATTTTGTATTTATTTTATTTTTTACATTTCATTACTTATTGTTTATTGTATTTAGTATTATTATACACATAATATTTAGTACATGTTGTACATCTATTACAAATTTATACACAATAATTTAGGACATTGACTCGTTTTTCATTAATATTTGATTAAATGTTGAAACATGATACATAATTAAATGGAAGCATTTGTCACAGTCTTCACATGTTTAGGGTCTCTCCCAAGTATGAACTTTGTGTTCTTTATCTTTAGAACCTTCCTATAGGAATTTCTTTAGATGATTTTTACTCAGATGCCTTTTCTTGGGGATAGGCAAGTTGAGGGACAAAATTGTAAGGGTGGGGCTAGAAATGTGGCTTAGTGGTAGAGAGCTGGCTCATCATGCATGAATGGTAAGGTTTGAATCCTTTGTGCCACATACTCAGAAAAAGCCACAAGCTGTGGAGTGGCTCAAGTGGTACAGCATTAGGCTTGAGAAAAAGGAGCTCAGAGACAGTACCCAGGCCCTTAGTTCAAGCCCCAGGTCTGGCAAAAATAGCAGGCCAGATGCCTGTGGCTCACAACAGGAACCTTAGCTTCTCAGGAGGCTGAGATCTGAGGATCACAATTCAAAGACAGCCTAGGCAAGGAAAACCTGTTAGACACTTATCGCCAATGAACCACAAAAGGACAACATGTGGTGCTGTGGGTCAAGTGGTAGAGTGTTTGCCTTGAGCTGAAGGGCTCAGCAACAGAGACAAGGTTTCAGTTTGAGACACAAAACTGGAAAAAAAAAGTGAGGGTTAAGCAAATTACTTTTCCTATTTGTTAATTAGGAGAACATTATCTGGAAAAATGAATGTTCATGTACACCAGAATTGCAGTTAGAGCTCAAGGTTCAAGTGTAGCCCATCCATACGCATAGCATCTCAGACTCTAGCAGTATAACCTTGTGTCTGAAAGGTCCAATGTTGAAAGGCCTAATATGATGCCCAAGCCCTTTGTGATAAGCAGTAGACTTGTAATGCCAATGTTATTACAGTTCTGAACCTAGCAGAGCACCAGTATTCATGCCCATCACCTTAGCTCAGGAGGCTGAAGTCTGAAGATCACAGGATGAAGCCAGCCAGAGCTGAAACGTCTATGTCACTCTGACTTCTATTGCTAACAGGTCAGATATTCAAGAGCTTCCTGTATTTCCCTTGGTAATGGGAAGTGACTTGCACTATAAATGTTCTTAGAGTTCTTGAGTTATAAAAGCAGGCAAGAAACATCATTGACCAATCCTGGGTTCACATGAAGTTCTCAGCTTCTAAGCCCTAGCCCAGTTAGCAGGAAGAACTCCAGTGTAACAGTATTTGAAGGCAAAAAACAGTTTCAAAAGCCAGACTATGTGAAGAGACCTAGGCCTACAGTATTAGGAGGCAGAATTTACAGACTCAACAAATAAGTGAACTGCAAAACCACTTCATTCATTCCAGACACAGCCACCAATGAGGGGTAACCTGAAACATTTGTCAGAGTTACAAAAGGATCAGGCTTTTCTCAGCCTCTTCAAACAATAATTAACCTTCCTCCCTTAGGTGAAGGGAACCCAGGCTATCTTTAGATTAACAATAGAGAGTGTTGCTCTTTGGTCTTAGGGAGTGGGTTTTTTTATTGTGAAAATAGTGTACAGAGGGGTTATAATTACATGGGAAAGATAGTGAGAACATTTCTTATCATGCATTGTAGCCTCCTCCTTTGTTTACCCTTCCCATTCCTTCATCCTCCCTTCCCCCCACCCAACACTCGCACCCCAAGTTGTAAAGTTCGTTTTCGACATGACAACTTGTATTTCTCATTGTTGCAACAGGTCCACCTGTATCCTTATTTAAACGACTTGTTTTTCCCCTTCCCCTCCACAAATTATACCGACATCAAATACAGTGAAAGCAGGGGTTATACTGTGGGGGAGGGACATACAAAGCAACAAAGAATAGTCTTATAATTGCATTAGAAACAAATGCATGAAAGAAAAATAATATTTAAAATACATATCTTAGGGTTCATTTTCCTAACATCACCTTATCTGACCTTTTTGGCTTGTCTCATACATATACTTGATATTGCAAATAAGGGAAATCATGGGACTATGTTTTTTTGGGCTTGGCTTACTTCACTTAATATATTTTTTTCCAAGTTTTTCCATTTCCTAACAAATGGGGCCATGACATTCTTTCTGATGAAGGAATAGAATTCCATTGTGTAAAATGTACCATATTTTCTTGATCCATTCATCTACTGAGGGACATATGGGTTGGTTCCAGATCCTAGTTATGATAAATAATGCTGCAATATGCTGACATAAAGGGGATACGAATAAGGAAAGAAGAAATATAACTCTCCTTCTTTGCAGATGACATGATCATGTATTTAAAGAATCCCATGGACTCCACTCCCAAATTACTCAAGCTGATTCAAAACTTTGGCAAAGTACCAGGGTATAAAATTAACCCCCCAAAATCAATGGCTTTTCTGTATGCCAACAATGAGAAAACTGTGGCTGAAATTAGAAAAGCAACTCCATTTGTAATAGCCCCACAAAAAATAAAATAGCTAGGAATTAACTTAACCAAAGGAGCGAAGGACCTCTATGATGAAAATTTTAAAAAACTGGAAAAAGGAAATCAAAACAGAACTTAGAAAATGGGAAAACATCCCATGCTCCTGGAATGGAAAGATCAACATCATGAAAATGGCAATACTTCCCAAGGATATCTACAAATTCAACGAGATACATATCAAAATTCCAACCTCATTCTTCAAGGAAATAGAAGAGGCAATCCAAAAATTCATATGGAACAATAAAAGACCCCGAATAGCAAAAACGCTCCTCAACGGAATGAACACTGCTGGAGGAATATCAATACCAAATTTCATACTCTACTATAAAGCCATAGTAATCAAAACAGTTTGGTACTGACACAACAACAGAACTCAGGACCAATGGAATAGAATTGAAAACCCAGAATTGAAAACCCAGAAATGAGCCTACAGACCTATAGCCATCTAATCTTTGATAAGGGAGCTAAAAAAAAATAGAATGGAAGAAAGACAGCCTCTTCAGTAAATGGTGCTGGCAAAATTGATTAACTACTTGTAGAAAACTAAAGCTAGATCCTTATATATCACCCTGCACCAGAATCAACTCCAAATGAATCAAAGGCCTCGGGGTCAAAGCAGACATTTGGAAAACAGTACAGGATGGAATCGGAGAAACCATAGGTCTCCTTGGCGCAGGCTGAAATTTTCTTAATAGAGACCCGGAAATACAACAAATCAAAGAAAGTTTGGACAAATGTCATTGCATGAAGTTGCAGTGCTTCTGCATGGCAAAGGACATAGCTAGCAAGATCAATAGAAAGCCCACGGTTTGGGAGGAGATCTTCACTAGCCATACAATGGACTAGCGTCTCATATCTAAAATATTCTTGGAACTCAAAAAATTAAATCCCCCAACAACAAATGCTCAAAGAAACAATTGCCCAATAAATAAGTGAGATAATGACTTAAAGACAAACTTCTCTGAAGAAGATGTCATCATGACACCATCATCTCATTGTTACATCACCAAATCTCAATGACACCATACAATGTTTTTCTTTTTTTTTCTTCTGTGCATTTTTTTATTGTAAGTATAGTGTACAGACGGATTAGAGTTACATGAGCAAGGTAATGTTGTGAATTCCTATTCTTGGATTTCTATTTCAAATGTGCCATGTGGGTTGATATCAGGAAACCATTGTGAACTCATAACCTTTGTCACATCAAAATATCTTTGTCACAGCACATTGCCTTTGTTACATCACTAACCCACTGTGACATCAAATACCTCTCCTGTCCTCATAACTTTTATGACATGCCATTGTGATATATTTGGCCTTTTGTGAGTTTAAAATCTGCGTTCGACCTCATATTTCAGATATGACATGAGATATCTAAAATCCAGTGTAACATCATGATATCACACCGCTGGACATCATAACCATTGTGTTAACTTTGTGACATCTTAGACCTGTTTGTTCTTCACCTTTTTGACTACATATACTTTGGTAACATCAGAATCCCTGCCCAAACTCATATACTCATGATGAGTTAATGACAATTGAGATCCCACATGCCATTGTGACATCACCAACCCCTTGGGACATCTCAAATCTATTGCAACCTCCTCATCAGTATGGCATCACCAATAGTGACATCAAAACATTACTATAACATGATGTTGAGACATCACATTGTCATTGTGAAATCACTGTTCCATTGGGTTTCACATTGTATGCCCTCATACTCTGAAGCTTCTTCTATCACCTGGTATCCTCATATTGAATTATGAGTAATTGAAATTAGATATATCATTCTGAAATTACAAACTGTGACATCATAAAACCATTGTGACCTCATCACCACTGTGACATTAAAAACCCAATGGGACATCTCATTTCCATTTTGACATTATGGATCACATTGTGCCATCCCAAACCTATTATGACCTCTTACCACCTTTGAAACACACATGACCTCTGTAACATCACAGAACTTTTTTGTATTCATATCCTCATGGGAAACTAATTACAACTGACATCAGAAATACCGTTGAAACATAACAAATCCTTTCTGACAAATCCTTTGTGACATCATGTTGCCATTACACCATCAGCTCATTTTGACATGTAAAACTACAATGCCATCATAGCATTGTAACATCACATTGTCATTCTGATGTCATAGACACTTTGTGTTCGCCTATTATGTTATTTGATTCTACTACTAATGTGGAATGTTAGTTGATATCTGAAACCCATTGTGACTTTGTGACCATTGTGATATCACGATGCCTTATTAGCATCACATTGCCATTGTGATGTCACATTGCCAAATTGATGTCACAAAGTGATTTTGATGTGACAATGGTAATGATATCAAAATGAGTCTCTGATATCAACCCACATGCCACGTTTCAAATACAATGAAATCACAGATTAGGCATTCATAATTTGTCTATGTTATCACAATGACATAATGGCAAATGCTATAATGTCATTGTCATTTTGTGATGTCACCATAAGCTAAAAATGTCATGACAACAATGTGATGTCACACTGGTTATGACGTCACACAGGGTTTATAATGTTACAATGTTTATGAGGACACAATGTGTTTCTGATAGCAAGTGATATGCCACATTTGAAATAGAATGGAATCACAGGATATACAATCACAATGTGTCTGTGACAGCTTTCTTTTTTTGGGGGGGAGGGGTCCGGTCATGGGGCCTGAACTCTTGGCCTGGGCACTGTCCTCAGCCCTTCAGCTCAAAGCTAGCACTCTACCACTTGAGCCACAGTGCCACTTCTGACTTTTTACTTTTTGCTTATGTGGTGCTGAGGAATCGAACCCAGGGGCTCATGCATGCAAGGCAAGTGCTCTACCACTGAGCTACCTTCCCAGCCCCTATGACAGCAAAATGGCAATGCGATGTCATAATGCTATGATGTCACTGTAATTTGGTGATGTCACAATGACCTGATGGTATCATAGTGACAGTCTGATTTCACACTGATGATGATGCCACAAAGGGTTTGTGATGTCACAATGTCATGTCAGATCTTAATTGCCATTAGATTATAGTGCAGATAAGAGAATGATGTCAAGACATACACAAATGAACTCTGATGACACAAAGGCCATGATTTTTTTATCAAAAGTGCCAAAGTTCCTAACAGGTTTTGGTTGTAAAGTGTTAATTGAAGAGCTAAAGTAACTCATTTTAAGATCAAGCCCCCTGAGCTGTGCTGCCCTCATAGTAACATCCTGAGCTGTGCTGCCCTCAGAGTAACCCCCAAATAGAGCTGTGCTGCCAAAGAAAAAAATAGCTCTCAGGAAAACCGCAGGTTGCCCCCAACCCTGCGCACCCTTAAGGAACAGAAGAGTTGCCAAGGTGTTCCATCAGAAAAAGGGAAGTACAGTCAAGGTGGACTTAAACCCCCTGAACTAGTGAACTTGCTTGTGTGGAAAACCCCTAAACTTGCTTGTGTGGAAACCCTCTGAACTTGTAAACTTGTTTGATAGTATAAAAGCTGTGCTAATTTTGTGCTCGGGACCTCTTAGCATCACCAGTTACTGAGTGCACAGAAGACCAAGCACGAGCTTGCAATAAACGACTCTTTGCTGTTTGCATTGATCGTGGTCTCTGGTGGTCTAAGAGGGGGTATCCGAAAATCGGGTACTTCATTAATGATATAAAAATGTGTTAGTGATGTCAAAACTAGTTTGTAATATCACATCTTATTTCAAATTTCAATTGCTACAAGTTCACAATGATACAAGTTCACAGAAAGAGTTTGATGTCCCAAAGGCCATGAATTTTCTAAGATGTGAGGAGGTCATAATAGGTTTGTGAAAGCATGATGGTACAGTAATAACACAATTGCAATATGATGTTAAATTATAATGTTATAAGCGTGTTGTTATGTCACAATTAGTTGTTGATGCCATAATAGTGATGAGCTCAAAATAATTTTGTGATGTCGCAGTAGATTGGTGATGTGACAATATCATTCTAGACCTCAATTGTCATTAACTCACAATGAGTATATGAGTTTAGAATGGTATTGTGAGGATTTCAAAGGTATTTGTTGGCACAAATGTGATGAAGTCAGAACAGATTTGTGATGTGACAACAAGAACAGATTTGTGATGTGACAATGTGACAGTGTGATGTCTAGCAGTGTGATGTCACAATATTCACGATGTCACAGTATATTTCTAATATTTCATGTCATAACTGAAATAATGTTAGAAAAGAGGTTTAGCTCTCAATGGACCTAACATTACACAGTGGCAACATGTCATAAAAATCATACCTGAAATAATGTTAGAAAAGAGGTTGAGCTCTCAATGGACCTAACATTACACAGTAGCAACATGTCATAAAAATTATGAGGACAGGACATGTTTGAGTTGTCACAGTTGTTTAGAGATATCACAATGGCAATGATATGTCACAAAGGGATTGTGATGTCACAATGGAAATGAAGTCAAAATATGTTTTTGATATGCAACCACATGCAACATGTGAAATATAATGAAATCACATAATAGGCATTTATAATGTATATATGATGTCACAATGACAATATCATGTAATAGTGGTAAGATGTCATTACAAATTTGTGATGTCACAATGAGCTGATGTTGTCATAATGACAATGTGCTTTCCACTGATGATTATATTATAAATGCTCTGTGATATTAAAATGGCATATCTGATCTCAATTGACATTTCACAACGAAGATATGGATACACAAAGGGACTGTGATGTCACAAAGGCCATGTGTTTTTTTCAAAAGTGCTAAAGATGTCATAATGGGTTTGGGAGGTCTCAAGGTGATTGTAATGTAACAACCGCTATGTGATATCACAATGGCTTTGTGATGTCACATTGATAGTGAGGTCACAATGGACAGAACAGGTTTGTTATGTCATAACAAGTTAATGATATCACAATGGCACTGTGATGTCACAAAGGGAATTTTCATGTCACAGTGGCTTTGAGTTCACAATGGATTTCTGATATCCACCAATATTGCTCCCTTGAAATAGAATGAAATCACAGAATAGGCATTCACAATATGTCTATAATGCCATTATGACATGATGTCATAACACTATGATATTTAAGTGTAGTGACATCAAAATGGCATGTCTAATCTTATTGGTCATTAGATTAACATGAGGATTCCAAAGGTTGCTATGTGGTGTGTCTTTAAAAAGCCACATTGTGCTGAGTCCATTACACAGGGTTCTTTTTGCTATTTTTTTAAAGTGTGCTGTGTGCTGTCATCCCAAAGGTTGCTATGTTCTGAGTCCTTGAGAGGTAGTTATCCCTGACAATCTCTCTCTCTCTCACACACACACACACAAACACGGAGGTCATCGTGCACCTGTTTGGTGAGTTGGGTGGATGGAGAAGATTCTCCCCCAGAGGTTGGACTGAGGAGAGATTCGATCACCCTGGGCAGCTGTTAGGGTTGGAGTAAGCCCTGAGATGAGGTGAGGCTGCTTCTGCCATGGCCTGGTAACCTTATGGCAGACAGGGCAGCACAAGGCTAAGAGTTGGGGGACATTGCAGATGAGGGAGGGGCATGACCAAGAGGAGGACATGACATGGCAGAGGAGGAACATAGCTGCTGCAGCCAGGGGCTGACATGTTTGCCCTGTAGGGGCAGGGAAGCACTCGAGAGAAGTGGTGGCAGAGAGAGAGAGCAGAGAGATGAGCAGCCACATGCACCAGGGGAGGCTGCGTCAATGGCTGGCCTCTGCTGCTGTAGGAGCACAGGTCTGGCTCAGGAGCACAGAGCACAAATCCAGCACAGCAGGCACATCCCTCCCACAGGCCCAGGGAGGCTCAGAGGCCAAGTAGGCGCTGAGTCCAAGGTCCCTGTGCCAGGAGTTCAGCTGGGGCTGGGGCACGCTTAGCCATGCCACCCGCTTGCCCCTGTCCTGGCCCCTCTCCTGCTCTCTCTGCGACATCACATTTCAAACATGTTGCTGCTTGCTCGGACCCGCAGTGCTTCTCGGAGTCATCCAGCGATGGTGTGCCCCAGCCCAGATTGTGGCCCTGACCACGTCCTGCCCCCCTCCCCCAGTCCTTTACTCTGGGCCCGAGCATCTGCCATGATGCTGCCATTGTTGCCCTCTGCACCTAGAACAGCAGCCTACAGCTTCTCCCAGATGCACACATGAGTGGACATCCTGTGGGCCCACACCTCGTGACCTCTCCCAACCCCCCTTGCCCCCAACTCAGACCCAAGACTCCTGCCTCCCTTCTGGCATCCCTACCTTGCCTCACCAGCACTAGGTGCCAGGCCTGGCTCTGCCACAAATGCGCCCCAGGAGTGGGAGATTGGGGAGTGGGTGTGGACCCAGGGATCCTACTCCCATCCCTAGTGTCAGTGTCCCAGGAGATGGGGAGATGCAGGGTTGGTTTAGAAGGGCGCATCACCGAGCCCCTGGCCTGGAGCAGTGGGAACCACACAGCCCCACATGTTCACCCTTCCTCTCCAAGATGGGAACCTGGTGGCTTTATTCTGAGGTGGGGAGCAACTCCACACCTGACTTCTTGGGTTTTTTCCTTTTTTCTGGGGGTGGGCGGTATTGGATGCAGAAGATAGGGCCCCCTTGCTGTGTGAGTCCTTGTCCTCTGTTCTCAGTCACCTTCTCACCTAAGGAGGGTCCCAGAAAAGCCCACTAGGGAGGTGAGGGCACTGGGGGTCAGATGGAAGGTGAATATCTGGGAGTAACACACTCCATCTGACACACATACACGTGGCCTGTTCCCCCCCACCCCACCTGTCAACAGTACTCACAGGGTGATCACATTTCCCAGCTCTGCCAGCATCTGCTGGTGCTCCCGGTCCATCTGGTCTCTTTGTCCTCCCCAAGAAAACACCCAGCCAATCAGAAGCATCTAAGCTGAAAGTAGGGTGTCTGTCCATGTATGTAGACTTTAGAACCCCATCTATTTCCTCAACACCACCCCCACCCCGGGACAGACACCCCCTGGGTACCGCATGACCCCCTGCTTGTTTTCAGTCCTGGCTCTGAGGAGCCACCTGTCTGGGGATTTTTTCACCCAGCGTCCTGTCTTAGGGTTTTGGTGAATGGGGAGTTAAGGCTAGATGTTCCAAAGGGAAAGTGTCTCGCCCTGGAGAAGGGGAAGGTGGGGTGGTGCTGTGTCATTAGAGTGGTGCTGCCCTTGGGTGGGAGATCTTGGTTCTGACAAGGGAATGGGGAATTGGAACCTGCCTTCTCCAGCTGGTACATTGTCCCAGATGAGGAACAAACAAACTTACGAGAGACACTACTCTGATTCTGTGTGTGTGTGTGTGTGTGTGTGTGTGTGTGTGTGTGTGTGTGTGTGTGTATGAGAGAGAGAGAGAGAGAGAGAGAGAGAGAGAGAGAATCTTTCTCCTTGTACAGCCTGACTGTGCTCAGGTGAGTGATCAGTTGGCAAATTGCAGGTGCTGCATGGAAGTGTCTTCTGTCACCATTCTGGATGTGTGTGTGTGTGTGTGTGTGTGTGTGTGTGTGTGTGTGTGTGTGTGTGTGTGTGTGTGTTGAGAGAGCACAAAGATGAGAGCAATGAAAATATATTTAAGTCACCATGTCTAAAAACAGCAAAAGCATTTTATTTCTCTCTCTCTGTGTACATTTGTTGTTGTTGTTGTTTCATCAATACTAAGTACGAGCGCAGTAACAACTTTTGTTTTCTCCTTCACAGTTTCATGGCTCCTTTATGGAAGATTTCAGTAGCTCATGGTTGTCATCCTAGGTACTCAGGAGCTGAGATCTGAGGATCATGCTTCAAAGCCAGCCTGGGCAGGAAAGACCCTGAGAATCTTATCTCCAAAAAACCACCAGAAAACTGGAAGTGGTGCTGTGCCTCAAGTAGTAGAGTGCTCACCTTGAGCTGAAGAGCTCAGGGACAGCACCCAGGCACAGAGTTCAAGCCCCACAACTGAAAAGTAAAACATTTTTGCCTGCAGAGATGTGGAGCTGTGTGTGGGTGCTGTGTTTGAGAGACCAGGTGCTGGCCTCACTGTACAGACATTCCTAAGAACTCCCCAAGTTTGCCCCCGTGTGAAGGCACAGTAGGATGGGTGGTACCTTACCAAGAACTCAAGAGGATGAGGCCTGTGTCAGGCAGGGAGTGAGGGAATGGGTGCTGGGGTGGGGTTGTTGTGTCTGCATTCTCTCCATTGAAGGATGGATTTGGATGCTGGGTATCAAAGTCTGAAGTCAAGGGTTGCAAGAAGTTTGTGGCCTAACGAATTGGTTTTCCTCTGGGTATTTGAAGTTGGCTGAAGCCGGCTGCTGCCAGTGGCTCACAACTGTCATCCTAGCTACTCAGAAGGTTGAGATGTGAAGACCATGGTTCCAAGACAGCTTGGGCAGAAAAGTCTGTGATACTTGATATCCAATGAACCACCAGAAAACAGGAAGTAGCTCTGTGGCTCAAGTGGGAGGGTGCTCATCTTCAGCTGAAGAGCTGAGGGACAGTGCTCTGGCCCAGAGTTCAAATCCCATGACCAACAATAAACAAAGAGGTGGCCTTAGTTTTCCAAATAGCAGTGTGTACGGTAAGAAATTCCATGCTGGGTTATGAGATATTCCAGATATGTGAGAAGCTTAATTTTGTGTCTACAGTTGGTCTGAGTATGATAGTGCCATCTTCTCACGAATCAGATATGATCCTAATGGAGAGAGTTCATGGTTCTCAAGAACTGCTGAGGCCTTTGAATGTCCGTGTGTGTGTGTGTGTGTGTGTGTGTGTGTGTGTGTGTGTGTGTGTGTGTGTGTGTGTGTGTGTGTAACGTTTCCTCGTCTTTCTCTGTCCCCTTCCTGGCTGCCCGTCTGTATCTTTCTGACCTCAGATGGTGCCCCTCCTCCACACCGACCTTGCCTTTAGTCCCCTATCAGGGTCTACAATGAGTCCTAAATTGCCAGAGGCCTGTGTTCCACATTTTCTCTGGGGCACAATTCTGACTGTCCAAGTATTTGGCTGACTCCAGTGAATTCTGAGACAGCAGTGCCAGCTGGCAGAAGATCTCCACTGCCTCTGAGGGAAGGCCTCAGTCATGTGATATCCTGTCCTTTACCTCAGCTGCACCTCTGACTGCACATCCCTCTCCACAGGCTTGCAGTGGAGTGGGGAATTGGGGGTTGCTGGTGGCTCTGGGCAACTCGAGCTTGACAGCTGACTGAAGACCACCGAAGCAAGGAGGCTCCAGGACTACATGGGAATTGAGGCCAATGTGGCTTGAAAATATTGATCAATGTCTAGGAAATGTAAACGTACTTTATCATAGGAAGGTCTATCTTCCGGCCCCAGCTGGGCCTCTCAGGCCCTTCTAGACAATTCTGGATGCCCAGAATACAGAGGCACAGATTTTAGATTCCAGGGCCAGGGAACTGGGGGATAAGAGACTGGAATTGCCAATACCTCAATGTTCTGGGGCATTAGTCTTGACCTGGCTATGTCCCCCCTTTTGTACATTCACTTCTTAACCCAGTGTTGGCCACACACCGGCCACTTGTGGGAGTACTGTGGAAGTGGCAAGAGGGGAAGTGAGATTTAGGATGAGCAAAATCTGGATTTATGGCCTGTGGGAGTGGCAAAGGATGTCTTAAAAAAATCTTAGATCTGGAACTCAGGGCCTAGGTACTGTCCCTGAGCTTCCTTTCTGAAAGCTAACTTTTTACCATTTGAACCACAGCTCACCTTTCATCTTTTTTACTAGTTTAGTGGAGATAAGAGTTTCATGTCTTTCTTGCCTGGGCTGGCTTCAAGCTGCCATTCCTAAGATTTCAGCCTCTTGAGTAGCTAAGATTGCTGGTATGAGCCACTGGCACCAGCTAAGGATGTTAGTGTGTGTGTGTGTGTGTGTGTGTGTGTGTGTGTGTGTGTGTGTGTGTGTGTGTGTGTGTTTACTGGGACTTGAACTCAGAGCATAGACATAGATGCTATCTTTTAGCTTGTTTGCACAAAGTTGGTGCTGTACCACTTGAACTACAGTAGTTCTGCTTCCCAGTTCTTTGATGATTCATTGGAGATAAAAGTCTGCCCAGGCTAGCTTTGAATCTTGATTGATTCTCAGGTCTCAGCCTTGAGTAGCTAGGATGACAGGAATGAGCCAACTGTGCCCAACTAATAATGGCCTTTCTCCACAGTGGACTGGTAGCTCCTGAAATGTTTTCTTTATTTTTTCTGTGCCAGTAGCGGGGCTTGAACTCAGGGTCTGGGCTTCGGTCTCTTAACTTTTTCCCTCAAGCTGGCACTCTACCACTTAAGCCACAGCTCTATTTCTGGCTTTTGGTAGCTCATTGGCAAGAAGAGTCTCATTAACTTTCCTCCCCTGAGCTGGCTTTGACCCACGATCTCTGATCTCAGTCTCCTGAGTAGCTAGGTTTTACAGGGGTTGAGCCACTGGTGGCATTGGGTTAGAAGATTTTCATAAGCAAGAGTTTTCCCTGTGTTTTCCCTGACTCCTCAATGCAAATGAAGCCTGAAATTCAGGAGCTGTGAAAAATAGGCTTCCAGCCACAGGAAATGGCTGGGGTCCATGGTAAAAAGCCAAGCTAATCTTGCCCCCCTGAGCCCCTTACTGGGATCCCACGCTCTGGCCTACCTGTGACTCAAGTACAAACCTTGACCCAGCCTTGAAGGATCTGCCAGACTTTTCTGAAGCCTCCCAACCTTCATTCCACTCATACAACCTGCTCTACGCCACACCTCAGGACCTTTGCTCATGCCGTAACTTATGCCAGATGCTCTCTGTCGTTTATCCACATCTTGGTACTCCTGTGGAATGTTGGCACTGGTTATATCACCTCCTGGAGCAGGTCTTTCCTTCCCTTCTCCCTCTATTAATTATACTGAGTTGCTAGAGATGGAATTGTGCAGGCTGACTGGCAAATGCTCTATATTGGTGTGTGTGTGTGTGTGTGTGTGTGTGTGTGTGTGTGTGTGTGTGCGTGCGTGCGTGCGTGCGTGCGTGCGTGCGTGTGTGTGTGTGTGTGTGTGTGTGTGTGTGTGTGTGTGTGTGTGTGTGTGTGTGTGTGTGTGTGTGTGTGTGTGTGTGTGTGTGTGTGCGAGTTCTGGTGTTTGAATTCAAGGCCTGGACGGTATCCCTGAATTTTTATGCACAACGCTAGCATTCTACTACTTGAACCACAGCCCTGGCCTTTTGGGTGCTTAATTGGAGAAAAGAGTCTCATTTCCTGCCTGCACTGGCTTGCAATTATGATCCTCAGGTCTCAGCCTCCTGAGTAGCTAAGATTACAGGGATGAGCCACCAGTACCTGCCCTCTACCTCTTACCTATAACCTCGGCCCTCCTGAGTCCCAGAAGAGTATGTCTCACGAAGATCACTTTTTTTGCCAGTGTTGGGGCTTGAACTCAGAGTGTGGGCATGTTCTTGAGCTGCTTTTGCTCAAGGCTACATTCTATCACTTAAGAAACAGTGCCACTTTTGGCTTTTTCTGTTGATGTGGTACTAAGGAATCGAACCCAGGGTGTCATGCTTGCTAGGTAAGCACTCTACCACTAAGCCACATTCGCAGCTAAGGCTTACTTCTCACAGGAGCTATGAGGGTGGGATTTATTTGAGTACCCTTTTCAACAAAGAAATCGCTGGCCATTTCATATCTTTGCCAGGATTTGGGACCAGCCTGAGACTTGGCAATGAGAAATGATGAATGAATGATAGCCACAAGGCCCCAGAGATCTAGGCTTACATCCTACAGAGGGATAGGGAATATGGAGCGAGAACCTTTCACAACTCCTACATCCTAGGAACTGTGGTCTCTCTTGAGGCAGTGGTGACTGCTAGATATCCCAATGGGACATCTCAGCCAGAACATAATGCACTCATTGCATAGACCAAACCAGGGAAGGTTTCAGGGCTTCATTTACTAAGTGGCAGAGAAGGATGTTTTGTTTAAGCTGCCAGCTCAGACGTAGTATTCTGTAGGGCTTGTCCAAGCTTGCCCAGGTTGGGGGCTGGGCATGGGCCACATGATGAATGCTCACCATCCATACATCATCCATCCATACACAGAAACATGGAGTTACTGCCTTCTTTTTTTTCTTTGGCAGGTCCGACGTTGAAATATGAGCCCTATCCCTGATCTCCTTTCGCTCAAGGGTAGCTCTCTGCCCTAGAGCCATAGCCCTAACCCATGGGGATATTTTCCTGTGATTTCTTAGACATAATATTGTCGCAGAAGTTCCTGCCCTGGCTGAATTCAAATTGGCATTCTCTACATCTCAGCCCCTGAGCAGCTAGGATTACAGACAGGAGCCACTGACACCTGGCTTTCTTTTGTTCTTCTTGTTCTTTTTTAAATCGTGACAATCTGAAATCTTCACAGTGTCATTCCAATAGTTTGCATTCGAAGTAAACTATCCAGGCCTGGAGTTCAAATGCCAAGACTGTCACCCACAAATTGAAGGAGATCCTGACAAACTCATTCCTATTTATGTGAATACTGATGGAATGTTATAAAAGTAATCATTAAATTTTCAGTTAATTCATGATTGTATTTTAGAATGCCACACAAAAGTTATAGGATTTATATCTTCCATTCTAGCACCATGGTATCCCTAATGGAAGGATATTGACTAATTTTTAATTACTGATTTTTATAAGTATTCAGCTATGATACTTCATTAAATGGAGACATAACTTAATAACTAATAATTGTTAACTATATATATAATTCAATGATATCCTCACATTCTCTCTCTAAGTATATATATATATATATACATATGTATATGTATATATATGCATATATATACAGCAATCTACACATCTATCTATCTATCTATCTATCTATCTATCTATCTATCTATCTATCTATCTATCTTTCTATCTATCTATGTATATAGAGATATATTGGGCACTACTGTGGCTTCATCACAGGTCCTCAGAACTTCCTGGCAGCTCAATTTGCCAGAGGCTGGTGTGCTAAGACTGTGACCCTATTTACGGATTGGGCATTCTAGGCTGTGGGTTGAAATCTCAGCAGGGTCAAAAATTATTAATGTGGGAAGAGACCACTTTTGACACATTTTTTTCCTGAAAAAAACTCCTGGGTCTCAGTATGATGTATAATCCATATCTCTAATATATCCTGTGTGACAGGATGTAATAAATGAAATATTATATGTGTAATAATACTAAATAAATAAGGGTAATAAATATCAAACTCACTAAACCCATGTATGTAAATAGATATTATATATGAATATTATTTTTTCCAGTGCTGGGGATTTAATTCAGGCCCTGGGAACTGGTCTGAATTTCTTGTCTTCAAGGACAGTGAGCCTCTGCATCACCCACAGTGCCACAGAGTTACCCAGACCCTGAGTTCAAATCACAGGCCTGCCAGAAAAATGGTGCAAATTCCAAGCCAGGGCCTTTATTTTGGCCAAGTATGGGGCTTGAAGTCAGGTCTTGGCATCTGTACCACACCTGATCCTGTGATACTAGGTCCCAAGTTCAAATCTCAGGGTTGACAAAAAATAAAAATAAAAAGGAGTAGGATAAAACAGAGATGTTCAAGAAGGTGGTTTTACATTTTTTTCTCTTTGCATTGTGACCATCCTTGGTCTAAATGACGAGGCCCAGAAAATGTACATGACCTTGCATGCTGATGTTTGGCTGACTATTAGGGAAACCATAGCCGAAACCTCAACTTAAGCCTAGAGGTTGAATCTGGGACTGCCACTAATGGTTGGCAGGAGATTCAAAGAAATACATTCCGATATACATATATACAAATAGAATGTAATAAATGTAACAATTAAATTAGTATTTAGTGTATGAATATACTATAAAATTATACACAACAATTATACTACATTGACTAATTTTCAATTAATACTTTATTATGTATTCAACAATGAAACTTAAAAATGGAGGGAATAATTTAATTGTCAGTAATTGGTAGTAATATAATATTTGTAATTTCATAATATACAGACATCTTTCTCTTGTTTCATACATACATATGTATATATATGCCAATCTACACATTTATCTGTTTATACACTTTTCTCTCCTGGCGCTCACTGGTATAGTGATGGTTAGTACATACAAAGCCCTGGATTTGATTCCTTACTTCCACATGCACATAAAAATCCGGAATTTGTGCTGTCACTGAAGCACTCAAGCACTAGCTTTATGAATAAATGCTTAGGGACTGTGTCTAGACCCTTACTCAAGACCCAGGACGGACACCAAAAAAGATTGAATATTGTGATTGCAACTCTATAAGGATAGGACTTCAAATACCTCATCACAAAGCAAGGCGGGAGTCTGGTGCAGACAGCTGCCATCTAACCTTACTTAGCCAGAGGTATACCACTGCAACCCAGGTCCACAGAACCAGATGCTGCTGGCTCGCTCACCTCTGTCATCAAAGCTACTCAGGGGCTGAGATCTGACACTGGTGTGTTTAAAACCCAGCCCTGGCAGGATGGGTGTGAAACTCTGAATTGTGGCTCAAAGTGGTGAAGCTCTAAACTTGAGCAAAAGATCTTAGGACAGTACCCCCAACATTTTAGTGCAATCCCGTGGCTGACTCTCCTCCCCCAAAACAACACCTCTGAATCATTAAATGTGAACTTTGTGCAGTTTATGATGTGAAAGAATGGTGATACTGATGAAAGCACCCTAATACTAATGACAGCTTGTGGGATACAGCTAGTTGATGAGTCCTTCCTTGGGTGCTGGGTCCCTCCTGGAGTTCTGTGTGCTGATTCCTGCACAGGATGCTGTGTACTGAGTCCTTCACAGGGTGCAGTGTGCTGAGTGCTGCAATGCTTGCTGGGTGCTGAGCCTTTCATAGGATGCTGTGTGCTGAGGCCTGTAAAGAGTGTTATGTGGAGTAGGGAGTTGGTGGCTCAAGCCAGTAATCCTAGCTACTCAGTGTCTGAGATCTGAGGATCGTGGTTCAAAGCAAGCCAGGGCAGGAAAGGCCATGAAACACTTATCTTAATAAACCACCATAAAACCGGAAGTGACACTGTAGCTGAAGACCTGAGGGACAGAACTCAGGCCCAGAATTCAAGCCCCATGACCGACAAAAAAAAGAGTGTTGTGTGTTTTGTCCTCAAAAGGTGCATTCTTTCATATTTTCCTTGTAAGAGCTCCACAACTGAGATGATTATCCAGACAAGAATATTGAGGCTCCGATATATCTCCATGGCAGGGAAAAAATTATGTATTAGTGAAGACTAGTGGGTTGTCTACGGCAAACAATTGTTTTTTTTTTTTGTTTTTTTTCTCAGTCATGAACCTTGAACTCAGGGCCTAGGCACTGACCCTTACCTCTTGGGTGCATGGCTACCACTCCACCATGTGGAGCCAAGACCCCCTTGCAGCAGAGTGCCATGGCCTATGGTTCTATAGTTGGGGTCTATCATCCTGCCTTCTCAGGAAGCTGAGATCTGAGTATCTGGGTTCCAAACTATCCCAGACACAAAAGATCCCATGAGCCTATTATCTCCAATTCATCACTAAGAAACCTGAAGTGGAAGCTGGGTGCTTGTGGCTCATGCCTGTCATCTTAGCTATTCATGAGGATGAGATCTGAGGATCATGGTTCAAAGCTAGCCTGGACAGGGAAGTCCTTGTGACACTTAGCTCCAATTAACCACCAGAAAACGGGAAGTGGCTCTGTGGCTCAAGTGGTATAGCACAAGATTTGAGCTCAATTGCTCAGGGACAGCCACCAGGCCAAGATTTCAACTCCTACAACTGACAAAAAGACAGAAACAAACTAACAAACCTGAAGTACAGGGCAGAGAATGTGCCTTAGGGGTAGAGTGCTTTGCATCTCTGAAACCCTGGACTTCATTTATCAGGACCACATCACTAGGAAAAAACCTGAAGTGGCTCTGTAATTCAAGTAGTAGAGGGCAATCCTTGTACAAGTGATACTAGGTACAGTGATCATGTACTGAGTACAAGCTCCATGACTAGTGAATGCACTCTCACTCTCACTTACTCACTCTCTCTCTCTCTCTCTCTCTCTCTCTCTCTCTCTCTCTCTCTCTCTCTCTCTCTCTCACACACACACACACACACACACACACACACACTCACTCACTCACACACACAGAAAGCAATAGTGAAGCTGTCTCTCTCTCTCTCACACACACACACACACACACACACACACACTCACTCACTCACACACACAGAAAGCAATAGTGAAGCTGTGACACAAAATTCTAAAGCACAAGACATCTCTGAGCTCATGATCAGCACCCAGGCCCTGTGTTCAACCACCAATTCTAGCCACCAAGGGACCAACTGGGAGAGGTCAAAGGTTTCAAAACCTGATGAGCTTCACCAGAATTAGATGGTAGGGAGGTTTGTGATATCTGACATGTGCTTCTATTTCCCAAGTTTCTAGAAACCTAGGAGAGGCATCATAGGCCCATCATCAGCCTCAATGAAAAATTTCTTTAAGTTCAGTGCCCTAGTTGTCTGCCAGAAGGACTCCTGAATTGTATTGAGCACTGTATCTTAACACCAGAATATAGTCTCACAAAAGCAGTATAATTGCACAGAACTTGGCCTGCCATGGGAGGTGGCACAAATGAATGCTTCCTGTCAAATCAGAGCACTGAGAAGAGAGATAGCTTGGGGTACAAAACGGCCTTTTTCTCCTGGCCTTCAGAGCCCACCCACACTCCTCCTCACTAATTGGCCCAGATGCAGTTGCTTGTTACACAGCTGTACAGGAGTGAGGCTTTTTGTCTGCCTGTCCAGACAATGAGAGAGACTTCTCACCTGGGATGCAGAGAAACCCTTAGGCTACACTGGGAGCACTGAGGGGAGCCCTGAGTCATGCACTGTCATGAAAACAGTCTCTGTGTTATGAACTCATTGAATTGAATATAAATTTCATATGTTGATGCCATTCATCATATCTACTCTGCAGCTTCTCCAAAATGAAAAGAGCACCAAAAAATGCCACAAACCGTGGACAGTCAGCAGTTTCTGTTTTCCTTCCTTGCATGGTAAGCATCCTGGGTCTGAATGACTTAGCTGCAACCTGTAAGTCACCTGGCATTGCTGAAGGCTGGCGGGCTGTCAGTGAAGCCATAGGTCAACCTGATACTAGGCCCTGAGTTCGAATCCTGGTCATGCCACATAAAAAGGGCTGGAGAGCCTAAGAAAATATTGCCTGTCCATAGGAACACCAGAGGAATGTAATCAATGTTATAGTTGGATGAGTAGTCCGTCAATGTGTCTTGCATAAAATTAGACCCAATAATCACAAGGCACGGATTGATTTTAATTCAGATTATTATGCATTAAAAGAACTGTTGATTAAATAGAGTCCTCCTTAAATACATGAGAATTGGTAGGAACGTAGTATACGTCATTGAATATTAGATACCTCTGGCAGTACTTAAATATCTAAATTTATATTTATTTAGATACCACCATTGTCATAGAAAGTTACAGCTATTTTGGCCAAATCAGGGGCTTGATCTCATGTCCTGAGATCCACTTGGCAGCTGAATGGGCTAGCGGCAGCGGTGCTAACACACACCCATTCATGAATTGGGCCCCTCAGGCCTTCAGATCAGGCCCCATCATTGCCAAAAATTTCTTCCTGGTGTAAGATTTCAAATGTGACACCTGTTTTCCTTTTTTGTGCAAGTTCATAATAGGTCTGCAAAGCTACCTGCTATGGAATAGATGGGAAGAAATGTAAAAAATGTTATTGTTGCACTCACAGTCCATAAAATAAATGCTAAATAAGAAAATCAATAATAAAATATAATTAATCACTCCAAAAAGCACTATATAGACTGGATATATAGAAGTAAGTATAAATCATATATTTAACATGTTTAAAAATGCTATGAGGTGCTTGAATTCAGGCCTAGGGAAGAGTTTATTTCATGCATGATTCTCATAGGAAATGATAGGCAAGACGTATGGCACAATGATTATTTTCAATTAAGAGATCATGAAGTGTGACAATAAGAATCACATTCAAGAATTGGAGGCATTGGGAAAGATCCAAGAATCGGTACTCACATGGTACATAGGAATCCAACACAGCTCACCACATCTCCTACTCTATCCACATAGGTATTTATTAGCATACTAGCTTCAGCTTATGAATGGATGAATATTGTGCCCCACTCCCACCCAGGGGCTCTATCACAGTTCCTGGGTATGGCCTAGCTGCTTTGTGGCTCACAAGATGGTAGGCTCATGTGGACCCATTGGGCTGTTGGGCCTGCTAGGCCCTGAGTTTAAATCCCAGAACTACAAAAAGGTTCATCCTGATGTGAGAAGCCAATCCTTGCACCTGTTTTCTTATACTGTGTAAGTGCTGTGTCTCAGCAAGAATAAAGAATCAAGAAAGCATTGGCAAATCCACACCCATGGGAATAGGGTGTCATCCATGTCAGCACAGTTACATATGTCATCCTATAATCAACAAAATACACAATACCTCCTTGAAAAAGACACAAAATAAAAAGAATAACTACACTGAATGCAAGATGCATACTACACCTGTATGTAAATAGAGATCTTACGTTTAAAAGAGGTGGGCTTCTTATTTTGTACACAGTTGGGGCTTCAAATCAGGTCCTGGACCAGGCCTGATATTCTACTCTTCAAGGATGGTGAGCCTCCCCACCCTCCACAGTGCAACAGTTACCCAGACCTGAGTTCAAATCCCAGTACTGACAAAAGATTCATCCTGATGTCAGAATCCAGTCGTTGTACCTGTTTTCCTCTCCTGTTAAAGTCCTGGGTCTCAGCTAGGATGGAGAATGAATGCATAAGCAACGCTATAACCATGGGAATAGGTTGTCATCCATGTCAGCACAGTTATACCTGTCACCATACTCAGTAAAACACACAATATCTCCAGGACTTAGACACAAATTAAGGAGAAGTGAACCTAATGCAAGAGTCATCTGCACATGTATGTCAACATAGATCCTATGTTTCAAGGATGAATCTCTTCCTATCCTAGTCCGTCCTGGGGTTCGATGTGAGGTCCTGGGAATGCCCTAGCTCCTTAGTTGCTCACAGGCCTGTATCCTCACCTAGACCCTTTCCCCAACTGGACTTGCCAGACTCTGTGTTCAAATCCCAATATTGCCAAAAGATGAATCCTGATGTGAGAAGCCCATCGATCCACCTGTTTCCCTGCCCTGTGAAAGTCCTAGGTCTCAGGGAGGATAAAGCATGCTATATAGGCAACTCTGTAGCCATGGAAATAGGTTGTCATCCGTGTCAGCACAGTTATGTCTATCATCATACTCAATAAAACGCAAAATGCATCCATGACTAAGACACACAATAAAAAGAATAACTACACTGAACATAAGACACATTCCACACATGGATGTAAATAGAGATCCTATGTGTAAAATAGGTGGGTATATTATTTTTGCCCGTGCTAGGGCTTCAATTCAGGCCCTGCAACATAGACTGATATTGCAGTCTTCAAGGATGTTGAGCTTCCTTTTCTCCCACAGTGCTATAGATTTACCACGAACTGAGTTAACTCTACATCAGCTTCAATCATCTCAGGGTGGTGGGCTGCCATGGGTCCATAGCCGACCCTGAGATCCTAGGTCCTGAAGTCTTGCCGGAAAAAAACAAAACAAAACAACACAGAGAGAGGGAGAGAGAGAGAGAGAGAGATAGATAGATAGATAGATAGATAGATAGAGAGAGAGAGAGAGAGAGAGAGAGAGAGAGAGAGAGAGAGAGAGAGAGAGAGAGAGAGAGAGAGAGAGAGAGAGAGAGAGAGAGAAGCCATGGATGGATATTTTATATTTTGTTCCTTTTCCTGGTGACCATCTTGGGTCTCAATGACACACCTACAAAAGGGTACTTCACTTTGCATTGGGGATGGCTAGTGGGCTATGCCATAGGACCATGCAGCCATGTAGGCCCTGAATTCTTGTCCTGATCCTGACACCTACCAGTGGGGTGATTTCCCAAGAGACTCTTCCTATATATGGGAATAGCAATAGAATGTGAGCAAACTCATGATTGAATGAAAAGTTTCTGCATGCATTAGTCTAGTCTAAAATTAGACGCAATAATACTGGACGCTGATTGATCTTAATGAATATCTTACTAAGCATGAAAAAAATCCTATTACTTCAATGGTGGTGTAATAACTACCTAAGAGTTGGTAGGAACATAGTTGATGTCATTGAATCCTAGGTAGATGTCTCTGGCACTCCATACAAATACATATTTCTTAGTATACTACCACCTGCCTATCCATGTATGGCTATTTTGTCCACCCCTGCGGCTTGATCTCAGGATCTGGGAACTTCCTGGCAGCGTCCTGGGATAGAGGTTGCCATGTGGACACACCCATTCAGGAAGTGGGTTTGCTAGGCTCTGAGTTCATATCCCAGCATTGCCAACAATTGGATCATGTAGTAAGAAGCATAGTGTGACACCTGTTTTCCCTTTCTCTGAGAGTCCTGGGTGTCAGACATGATGGAGAACACGTCAACAAATCTAGATACTATGTGATAGGATGCCATCAATATAATATATGGAATGTGTGTTATCACAGTCAATAAAATAAATGGTAAATAAATGAATAAAACAAATACAATAAACAACCACAACAAACAAAATATGGACTGAAAATCTATAGATAATTACAAATCCTATCTTTACAATGTATATAAATAGTATGTTTCCCAGGGCTAGGGCTTGAATTCAGGCCTAGAGCCCAGGCCTGACTTTCTTGTCTTCAAGCATGGTGAGCTTCCCCTTGGTCCACAGTGCTGCAGAGTTACCCATATGCTGAGTTCAAATCCAAAGCCTGGCAGATAAAACGGCACCTATTGCAAGCCAGGGAGATATATATATATATATATATATATATATATATATATATATATATATATATATATATATATTTTTTTTTTTTTTTTTGCCAAGCAAGATCTTGAACTCAGGTCAGTGCAACTCTGCCTCAGCTTCCATCACCCTAGGCTGGGGTGCAGCCACTGGAACCACAGCCAATCCTGGAATCCTAGACCTCCAGGCCTTGGGGGTTGATGCCCAGAAAAGAAGAGGGGGGATGGTGCTTCTACATTTTGCACCATGACCATCTGGGTCTGAATGACAGGGCTCCAAATGGTACTTCACCTTGCATTGCTGAATGCTGGTGGGCTATTGGGTAAGCCATAGTCCTGCAGGGCGAATCCCAGTCATGTCACTTCCGGCGGGCGGGAGATCCTAGGAGACTTGTTCCCATCCATAGGAATAACGATGGAATGTAACAAATGTCATGGTTGAATGACTTGCTCGTGAATGATTCGCCTATAAAATTCGACATCATGATTTCAGTAGACTGATTATTTTTATTTGATATGAAGCATTAAAAGAATATTATTTCCTACAGGGATGCAATAATTTCAGGACAATGATTTACTTAATAGTTTATTAAGGATGAAAACAATGACATTAATTACATGGAGGCATAATAAATACCCAAGAATTGGTAGGAATGTAGTCTATATAACTGAATAATGGACAGACCTCTCTGGCACTCTATAAAGATATATATATATATATATATATATATATAATATTATATATCATATGTAATATACATAATATATGATATATATAATATATACAATATATCATATATATATATATTAACATACTACAATCTGCATGTCAATCTGTTCTTATTTTGTCAACCTCTGGGGCTCAATCTCGGGTCCTGGGAACTGCCTGTCAGTTCAATTTGCCCCAGGATGGTGTGCTGACACTCACCCATTCATGAATTGGGCCTTGTAGGCTATGAGTTCAGATGCCAGCACTCCCAAAAAATGAATTTTGGCATAAGAAGCTGACGGTGATACAAGTTTTTCTTTTCTGTGAATGTCCTGGTTGTCAGGTATGAAGTAGAATACATATGCAAACATATGTCCTATGTAATCAATGTATTTACTGTTCTACGTGTCATAATACTCAATAAAATGAACAGTCAACACATGAATAAAACAAAAAATAAAATGAGGAACTACACTGAACACAATATGGAGTCAAAATATAAATATAAATCATATATTTAAATTTTACACAAATAGGATGTTTTCTTAGTGGGGATTAATTTCAGGCCTAAGGAATGGACTTGAATTTTTTTACTTCAAGGAGGCAAGCTTCCCCTTCCCACACAGAGCAACAGTGTTACCCAGACCATGCATTCAAATCCGAGGCCTGGCACAAAAAATGGCACCTTTATAGTATGTGAGGCCCAATTTTTAGGTATTTCATTCTGCCTCCATTTAATGAATGTGATTGTTTAAATGCTTCATAAAGTGTTAGTTAAAATCTATCAGTGTCCCATAATATTATTTTGTATAATTTTATGCTAGAATCATTCAAGAACTTCTTATTCAATCATGAAATACATCCTATTTCATTGGTAATCATATGAATAGGAATGAGTTTCTTAAGATCTTCTGCCATTTGGTGGTGGCAGGACCAGGATTCAAACTGTGGGCTCCAGCTCCCAGCACTTAGACCTTATGGTAGGGAACTCACCGGTCTGTTCGAATATATCAGCAAGACCAATGATTAGGCAGGCATCAGTGGCTCTCAACAGTCCTCTTTGATACTTACAAGGCTGTGATAGGAGGATCATGGTCAAAGTCAACCTAGGCAGGAAACTCCTTGAGACCCCTGTCCAACTTCAGTGCCAACAAAGCCAGAAGGAGAACTCTGTGGCTCCAGTGGTTAGCCTTGAACAAAAGCAGCTCACAGATTGTGCCTAGATCCTGAGTTCAAGGTCTGGGACTGGCAACAAACAGACATACACAACAATCTGTGCAGCCATCTGGCTAAAGCAGTTCACTCTCTTGTCCCCAACTGGATTGGATAGAGTTTCCTGGGAAAGGGGCTGCTGTCATCTTGACTCTGCCCATTCTGCCTGCATCACAGTATTCGAGACAAACCCCCATTCCTTCATGGTTCTTTCTGACCAATGGTATACAAGAATGGTGGCCGTGCCCATATTCTATTCTGTCCTGTAGCACTGGGATTACCTCTGTGGTTGACACAACTACCAGTAGTTGAGGAAGGTAGAGGTGGGTGAGTGGTGAGCAAGAGACTTGAGGCCTAGGAAGAGAGGCCTTGCTCAGCCCCACCATGTGCAGGCCCGTGCCCTGGTTCCCTCCTCCCCTTCCCAGCTGTGCAACATTTCAAACCTGGTGTTGCTAGCTCAGACATGTGGTGCTTCTTGGAGTCTTCAGGCAATAGTGCAATGGTGCGCCACTGGCCAGCTTGTGGCCCTGACATAGTCCTGGACCCCTGTCATCTGCTCTGGGCCTGAGTGTCTGCCATGCCTCTGTCATCACTGCTGGCCTCACCTGGAGTGGCCTCCAACAGCTTCTCTCAGCAGCACATGTGAGTGGCCACCCGTGCAGGACCACACCCCACAAGCCCATATCCCCCACTTCTCCCCCCTCGTGACCAGGACCTGCACCTCCCCCATGCCCCACAGTCTGGCCCAGGCCCTGCCACAAATGCCCCAGGGATGGGGGTGGGTGTTGACCTGAGGATCCCAGCCCCATCCCTAGCCTCCACTCTCCCAGGAAACTGGGAGGTGCAGGGTTGGGTGAGGAGTGGGTGCTACAGAGCCGTTGGCCTGGAGCAGTGGGAGCCACACAGCGGCACATTTGCACCCTTCCTCTCCATGGTGGGAACCTAGTGGCTTTAGTTCAGAGGTAGAGAGCAGCATGTCCACACTTGCCTTCTGGGTACTTTTCCTTTTTTCTGGGGTGGAGGGTGTTGGATGCAGAAAATAGACCCCCTTGCTGTGTGAGCCCTTGTCTTCTGTGCTCGTCACCCTTTCACTTGAAGAGGTTCCCAGAAAAGCCCAGTAAGGAGGTGAGTGTCTTGGGGGTCAGAACAGAAGGTGAATATCTGGGAGGAACACCCCACCCACACACATGCACCCCGGTTGTCCCCCCACACCAGCTGTCAACAGTTCTCTCAGGGTGATCACATTTCCCAGCTCTGCCAACTTCTGCTGGTGCTCCTGGTCCATCTGGTCTCCAACAAACTCAGGAGAGGCACTGCTCTGAGTCTCTGTGTGTGTGTGCGTGTGTGCGAGAGAGACAGACAGAGAGAGAGAGAGAGAGAGAGAGAGAGAGAGAGAGAGAGAGAGAGAGAGAGAGAGAGAGAGAGAGAGACAGAGACAGAGACAGAGACAGAGACAGAGACAGAGACAGAAATAGAAACAGAAACAGAGAGATAGAGAGAGACAGAGACAGAGAGATAGAGAGAGACAGAGACAGAAACGGAGAGAGACAGAGGGATAGGAGAGAGAGAGACAGAGAGAGACAGAGAGACACACAGAGACAGATAATCTTTCTCCTTGTACAGCCTGACTGTATTCAGGTGAGTGATCATTTGGTAAATTGCAGGTGCTGCATTGACACGTCTTCTGTCACCTGTCTGGATGTGTGTGTGTGTGTGTGTGTGTGTGTGTGTGTGTGTGTGTGTGTGTGTGTGTGTGTGTGTGTGTGTGTGTTTGTGTGTGTGTGGGGTGGGGTGGGTGGGTGGGTGTAGATGTGGGCTGTAACAAGGAGACTGGCTATGGTAACTTCTACCTGCTATATTTTGGGGGGTGCATGGGATTCACAGCTGAGCTCTGGGGAGCTGGAAAGGAGGGACGCGTGAAGGGGACTCAGCACTGTTAAAAGAACAAGAGATCTATGTGCCCTGGAGCTGTGTACTCCCTTGGGCATGGTTAGTGGCAGTGGGAGTTTGGGAGAACCTGGGAGTGCGGCTCACATTGGGTGGCTTCCCAGTGGAACAGAGAGCTTGGCCAACACTTAGTAAGGCTATGAGCCTTGCTAGTATGGAGCACAACAACATAGGTCAGACTCCAGGTCTTCTAATCATGACGTCTGATAGGCAGGCCAACCCTATTTTAAATCTTGAGCTGTGATCTTCAGATCTAAGGCTCCTGAATGGCTAGGATTATAGACATGAGCTTGTGGCACTGGGCCTCTGATTCTTTTTGGTATATTATGGTTTGACCTCAAGGCCTTAGGCTTGCCAGTCAGGTCTTCTACCATGCGAGCCAAGCTTTTCTGTCTTGGGCATTTCCAAGATTGAGGCTTAATATATGCTCAGGCTGGGCTGAATTGCGGTCCTCCTATCTGTGACAGGCATGCACCACCAGGCCAAGTCCTCTGTAGTTGGGATGATAGACACGTAGTGTCACACTCAGTAATTTATTTAGATGGATTTTTCCAAACTTAGTCCACGGCAGCCAATTCTTGACTAAGGTGAAGTTCTGGGTTGGGCCTCGACCATCAGACCTCAGTCTCCTCATGGGACAGTTGTGAGGAAACAAGGGATTAATACAGAGGGATCTCTGGATCAGGGCCAGACACAGAGGGAGAGGCAGTCAGATACGGTTCTCAGAAATTCTGTGAGAATATGACAGGAAGATACCCGGAAAGAGCTCAGATTGTGTGTGTTATTAATGGTGCGACAGGTATAGGATTATGAAACAAAACATGGTGCTCTTTCATTATTACCCTATCCCCATGAGGACGGGATTCCTTCACTTTGTTCAGTTTTGCAGCTGGGGAAATTGAGGAACAGAGAACCTGGGTGACCTACTCATAACTCTTCTGCCATGCTCCCTAGGACAATGGGTGCTATTCAGTCCACTTCTTGTGGTGGGAATTCCACTGCTTGTCAGTCGTGGGGCTTGAACTCTGGGCCTGGGCACTGTCCCCAAGCTCCTCAGCTCAAGGCTAGTGCTCTACCACTTGAGTCACAGTGCCACTTATGATTTTCTGGTGGTTCTTTGGAGATAAGAGTCCCATAGATGTTCCTGCCCAGGCTGACTATGAACCATGATCGTCAGATTTAGCCTCCTGTGTAGTTAGGATTATGGACCTGAGCCACTGGCACCTGGCTTAAGTGTAATTCTGACCATCTTTCTTTCACTCTCTCTCTTTCAGGAACTGATTGAATGTGTGCTGGAGTGGTGGCCCAGCATCCCCATGTGGCTGGAACCAAAGGGGCCCTCTCATTCTGTGAGCTTTGGTTCAGGACCTGTCTCACTCAGTCTGTTGTACCAGCTACATGAGGTAAGCCCCTCTGTGCCCTGGCTAGACTGTGACAGTTATTCGTTGTCCATCTAGCATTATTGGACTCAGTACTGAGTTCAACGTCCTTTCCTAGCTAAAATTTCTGGCCAAAATTATGATAGATTGTTACAGAATGAAAAAGTAAAACCATCTTAAGAAAGTATTTTAGGGCTCTGGGAATATGGCTTCATGGTATGCTGATTGCCTAGCATGCAAGAAACCTTGTGTTCAATTCCTCAGTACACATAAACAGAAAAAGAAACACTGGAAGTGGTTCTGTGCCTCAAATGGTAGAAGGTTAACTTGAGCAAAAAAAAAAAGCTGAGGAATAATTCTTTAGCCCTGAGTTTAAGCCCCAGGACTGGCAAAACAACAACAACAACAACAATAACAAATATTTAGTTAGTAAATGGAAAATAAAGAATCTATACTTGGAATATATAATTGCTCCATCCATCCTGATACCTGAGGATAGTACCTAATTAAAGTGCTTTACCTATATTTGGATACTGTGTTGAAAAAAAAAGTTTTGTTCATTAGGTCACAGCAGTTAATGCCAGGAATGTGCTTAGATGTCAGGTGAAGATTAATTCTGGAAATTCAAAGATTCCAGGTTTTTGAGTGGTCACTGCTAATCACAATGAGAAGGGTAGTCTAAGTGAGATTTAAAAACATTTTGGCCAGTCCTGGCACCAAAAAGACAGAGGCTAATTAACAGTTGTGATAGAAGAGAAGGAATAACTCCAGATGAAAGGAATAAGTGATAGTCAATAAGGTATAGCAGAAACCGTTCTAAGGAAGCATTTTTGGTTATTGAAGAAAAAGTTATCAACTAGGTTTATTCCTCATTGCCTTTAACATTCTAAATCTCTTAGGATAGTTCTTAATCTCTGTGTGATAACTGTATCTCTTTCTAGGGTGTTCTTTCATACCTGATCTCCTTTGATTTCTAAACACCTGTCTTTCTTTATTTCTCTATGAACCTTTCCTAATATTAAATACACCTACACAGAGGGAAGAGATGGTAATCTAAGGGTCCCATAGCTCATGAAGCATTAATGTAACAAAATGGAAAAAGCGTACATATTTATTGCTACCCAATTGTTCTGAAAAGCTGCAATGTCATATCATTTGATTCAGATTTCCATTCTTTGTATACTTAGTGTCATTAAGTGCACTAAAGGCAAATATGAGCCAGGTGCTGGTGGATTGTGCCTGTAATCATGGCTATTCAGGAGGCTGAGACCAGAGGATTGTGTTTCAAAGCCAGTGTGGTCAGGAAAGTCCATGAAAAATTTATCTTCAATTAACCACAAGAAACCTGGAAGTGGTGCTGTAGCTAAAGGGGTAGAGAACTCAACTTGAGCTGAAGAGCTGAGGGACTGTGCCCAGGATCAGAGTTCAAGCCCCACGACCATGAAAAAAGTGCAAATATGACTTAAGTTTCCCCAAAAGGAATGATGAAGTCAATAATAATCTTGACAAGCAAAGAAAATAATTCCAAAATGATTCAGTGCACCTATATTCACTGAGTTATTTAAGTTATGGATCCTTTGCTGAACATATTTTCTTCTTTTACAAATTGTCAAATATTAGCATAATAATAAGCTTCATCTAGTATTTCTTGGTTCAAAATAGAAGTCCGTAAAGTTGATATCAGTTAGCTTTCTTACTGTCTTAATTCAAACCCAAACCAGACAGGAGAGTGTGTCAAATTCTTATCTGTAATTAAAAACCAAAAAACCAGAAGTGCAGTTTTGGCTCAAACAGTAGAGTACTAGCTTTGGGGGCAGGTGGGCAGGAACACTGTACAGGGACAGGGTCTAGCCTCTGAGTTCAAGCCCCAAAACCAGCACAAACTAAACAAACAAAACAAACACCAGTTATTTCTTTGGGAGCCTCCTTAAAGGAATACTGGTCTGAGAGGGGGCTGCTTTTGCTGATCCTACTCACTGGATCCTGCTTTTTTGGAATCCTTATTGCAATGGAAAACTCCAGACCAGATAAAGGAATTGATAACTGAGTCCTGCAACAAGAAAATCATCCCAGGAGTGAAACATCCATGCATAAGACACTTTAAAACATCCATGTCTTTGTTTCTTTGCAGCAGAACACTTTTAAAACAAATATTTCCTTTTGTTCTATGCTGGCCTTCAAATGGCATATTGTTTCCTTTTGTAATACTCTCAATCAGAAGTTTACAGACAAGTTTAACATGAGTAAGGAACACACTCCAAAAGTCTTTAGCCCACTTATTAATTGGGCAGTTGTTTCTTTGAAGATTTGTTGTTGAGGAATTTAATTTTTTAAGTTCCAAGTATATTTTAGATATGAGACCCTTGTCCGTTGTATAGCTGGTGAAGATCTTCGATTTTCTCGCAATACGTGGGCTTTCTATTGATGTTGCTAGCTATGTCCTTTGCATGCAGATGCTCTGCAATTTCATGCAATCCCATTTGTCCAAACGTTCACTGATTTGTTGTGTTTCTGGGTCTCTATTAAGAAAATTTCAGCTTGTGCCAAGGAGACCTAGAGTTTCTCCTATTCCATCCTGTAATGTTTTCAGAGTGTCTGCTTTGACTCCGAGATCTTTGATGCATTTGGAGTTGATTCTGGTGCAGGGTAATATATAAGGTTCTAGCTATCATTTTCTACAATAATTAACCAATTTTGCCAGCACCATTTACTGAGGAGGCTGTCTTTCTTCCATTCTATTTTTTTAGTTCCCTTTCCAAAAATTAGATGGGTATAGGTCTTTAGGTTCATTTCTGGGTTTTCAATTCTATTCCATTGGCCCTGGAGTCTGTTCTTGTGCTAGGATCAAGCTGTTTTTTTATTGAGAAAATACTGTACAGAGGGGTTAAATTACATGTGCAAGATAATGAGTACATTTCTTATCAAACATTGTAGCCTCCTATTTGTTTCCCCTTCCCATCTCTTCCCATCCTCCCCAGGTCCCCCCAGTGAATCCTCCTTATCCACCTACCCCAACACACCAAAGCTGTAAAGTTTATTTTTCGACATAATGTCTTGTATATCTCATTGTTGCAATGGGTCCACCTGTATCCATGATTTAACGATTTGTTTTTTCCCTTCCCCTTCTCAAATTACACAAACATCATATACAGTGAAAGCAGGGGTTATATCATGGGGGAGGGACATAAAAAGGAACCAATAAATAATCTTCTAAATATTTTAGAAACAATCTCATGAAAGAAAAAAAAAAACATTTGAATACAAATCTTAGAGTTCATTTCCCTAACATCAACTTATCTGACCTTTTCTGCTTGACTCAGATATATACTAGTTGTTGCAAATAAGGAAAGCCATGGGACCTATGTTTCTTTAGTCCTGCCTTACTTCACTTAATATAATTTTTCCAAGTCTTTCCATTTCCGAACAAATGGGACAATGTCATTCTTTCTGATGGAGGCACAAAATTCCATTGTGTACCTGTACGACATTTTCTTGATCATTCATCTACTGTGGGGCATCTGGGTTGGTTCCATATCTAAGCTATGGTAAATAATGCTGCAATAAACATAGTTGTGCTGGTTGCTTTAGCGTGGTCTTGTTTGTGATCATTTGGGTAAATGCCCAAAAGTGGGATTGCTGGGTCATAGGGGAGCTCTATGTGGAGTCTTTGGAGGAACCTCCATAGTACTTTCCAAAGTAGTTGAACAAGCTTACGCACCCACCAAAAATGTCCACATCCCCTCCAACATCTGTTGTTATTAGAGTTCTTGATTATAGTCATTCTAACTGGGATGAGGTGGTATCTCAATGTTGTTTTGATTTGCATTTCTTTTATGGCAAGAGAGGTTGGGAATTTCTTCATGTGTGTATAGGCCATCCTTCTTTCCTCTTCAGAGGAGTTTCTCTTTAAGTGTTTAGCCTACTTATTAATTGGGCAGTTGTTTCTTTTAAGATTTGTTGTTGGGAAAGTTAATTTTTTGATTTCCAGGTATATTTTAGATATGAGACCCTTGTCCGTTATATGGCTAGTGAAGATCTTCTCCCAATCTGTGGGCTTTCTATTGCTCTTGCTAGCTATGTCCTTTGCCATGCAGAAGCTCTGCAATTTCACGCAATACCATTTGTCCAACCTTTCTTTGATTTTTTCGTGTTTCTGGGTCTCTATTAACAAAATGTCATCCTATGCCAAAGTGACCTAGGGTTTCTTCTATTCCGTCCTGTAATGTCTTCAGGGTGTATGGTTTGTCTCCGAGGTCTTGATCCTTTTGGAGTTGATTCTGGTGCAGGGTGATATATAAGGATGTAGATTTAGTTTTCTACAAGTAGTTAACCACTTTTGCCAGAACCATTTACTGAAGAGGCTGTCTTTCTTCCATTCTATTTTTTTTAGCTCCCTTATCTAAGATTAGATGGCTATAGGTCTCTAGGTTCATTTCTGGGTTTTCAATTCTATTCCATTGGTCCTGAGGTCTGTTCTTGTGCTGGTACCAAGCTGTTTTGATTACTATGGCTTTGTAGTAGAGCTTGAAATTTGGTATTGATATGCCTCCAGCACTATTATTTCTGTTAAGGATCGTTTTTGCTATTCGGTGTTTTTTATGTTCCATATGAATTTTTGGATTGCCTCTTCTATTTCCTTCAAGAAGGAGGTAGGAATATTGATAGGTATCGCATTGAATTTGTAGATTGCCTTGGAAAATATTGCCATTTTCTCGATGTTGTTATTTCCAATCCAGGAGTATGAGAATTTTTGCCACCTTCTAACTTCTGTTTTGATTTCCTTTTTCAGGTTTTCAAAGTTTTCATCATAAATACCCGTCACTTCTTTGGTTAAGTTAACCTTGGAATTTCATTTTTTTGTGTGTGGGACTATTACAAATGGAGTTGCTTTCCTAATTTCAGCCACACTATTCTCATTGTTGACATACAGAAAAGCCATTGATTTTTGAAGGTTAATTTTATACCCTACTAATTTGCCAAAATTTTGGATCACCTTGAGTAATTTGGGAGTGGAGTCTGTGGGATTCTTTAAATACAAGATCATGTCATCTGAGCAGAGGGAGAGTTTTACTGCTTCTTTCCCTATTTGAATCCCCTTTATGTTTGCATTTTGTCTTATTGCTCTAGCTAAGCATTCTAATACTAGATTGAAGAGCAGTGGGGAGAGTAGACATCCTTGTCTCGTTCCTGATTTTAGAGGATTTTAGAGTATAATACTGGCTGTAGGTTTCTCATATAGAGCTTTTATTGTATTGAGGAAGATTCCATAGATTCCTAATTTTTCCAGAACATTAATCATAAAGGGGTGTTAGATCTTGTCAATATTTTTCTGCATCTATTGACTTAACCATGTGGTTCTTATCTTTGCTCATGTTGATGTGATGAAATATGATAATTTATTTCCATATTTTGAACCAGCTTTGCATCCCTGAAATGAACCCTTTTTGATCGTGGTGTAAGTTCTTTTGGATGAATTGTTGAGGTCGATTGGCAAAAATTTTGTTGAGAAATTTTGCATCAATGTTCATCAAAGTAATGGGTCTATAGTTCTCTTTCTTTGATGAATCCATGCCTGGTTTTGGGATGAGGGTTATTATAGCTTCATAGAATGAATTCAGTAGTGAATTTTCTCTTTCAATTTTATTGAAGAGTTGAAGCAATATTGGTGTGAGTTTTGATTTGAAGGCCTTGTAGAATTCTGCTGTAAAACCATCTGATCCTTTTCTCAGATGGGAGTCCGCTTATTGCTGTTTCTATTTAAATGCTTGATATGGGCCTGTTAATATGGCTTAATTCATCTTGGATTAGTTTCCCTATATTGATATTTGCTAGAAAAAGGTCCATTTCTCCCAAGTTCTTAAACTTATGAGCATAAAGGTTTGAGAAATATTCCCATATAATGTTCTGAATCTTGGTTGTTTTTGTGGTATTGTTTCCATTCTCATCTCTGAGTTTATTTATTTGGGTGTGTTCTCATCATTTTCTGATAAGATTTGCTAAGGGTCTGTTTATTTTGTTAATTTTTTCCAAGAACCAACTCTTTGTTTTGTTGATTCTTTCTATGGTTTTCTTGGATTCTAATTAATTTAATTTCTGATTTTATTTTATTTATTTTAATTAATTTAATATTAATTAATATATTTTATTTTATTTCTTTCCATTTACTAGATTGGGGTTTATCTTGCTGCTCCATTGCAAGGAAGCTCAGATGTCTCATTAAATTGTTGGTTTCAGATCTCTCCAATTCGTTGATGTAGGCACTCAGACCTATACCTTGCCCTTGCTATATCACAGAGGAGCTGGTAATTTGTGTGTACATTTTTGTTGAATATAATGAATACTTGAATTTCATGTCTAATCACTTCCATGACCCACTGGTGGTCCAACAGTGTTGTTCAGCCTCCATGTGTTACAGGACTTTCTTTGGTGGATTTCAGTGTTGAGTTCTAATTTTCTTCCCCTTTTGTCTGAGAGAATGCAAGGTATAATTTCAGTGTTTCTGAATTTGGACAAGTTGGTTTTGTGACCTAATATGTGGTCTATTTTGGGAAATGTTCCATATGCTGCTGAGAAAAACCTGTATTCTGATGCTGCTAGGTAAAATATTCGGTAGACGTCTGTGAAATCTAGTTGATCTATGCAGTTTTTTAGGTCTGTGGTTTCTCTGTTGAGTTTTTGCCGAGGTGATCTATCTAGTGGGGAGAATGGTGTGTTAAAGACCCCAACAATTAATGTCTTTGGATTTATGTGGGATTTGAGGGAAAATAGTTTTTCTTGGATAAATTTGGGTGCTCCGATGTTTGGAAAATAGATATTTAGAATTGTAATATCCTCCTGAAGGAGGGATCCCTTAATTTGTATATAGCGAGCTTCCTTATCTCTTCTCATTGATTTTAATTTGAAGTCTATTTTCTCTGATATGAGGCTTGCAACACCTGCCTGTTTATGGGGGCCGTTTGCTTGGTAGATTTTGTTCCAGCTTTTCACATTCAAAATGTGTTTGTTTTTATGGGCAAGATGTGAATCCTGAAGGCAGCAGATAGAAGGATCTTGTTTTTTAATCCAACTGGACAGTCTATGTTGCTTAATTGGAGAGTTAAGTCCGTTAATGTTAAGAGATAGGACTGAGAGGTATTTGGGAGTTCCTGCCATTTTATCCAACTTCATGGGAGCTGTGCCAACTGGGTTCTTCCTATGGTTCTTGGATTCTCAGTTTGGGTGCAGTTTCTTGGCCTTTATTGTGGTCTTGTTGGTTTTCTATGTGTAGGACATCTTTAAGAAACTTTTGTAGAGCTGGTGTGGTGGATATGTATTGTTTCAATTTTTCTTTGCTATGGAAGGTTTTTATTTGACCTTCAGTTATGAAGTAGAGTTTAGCTGGGTACAGTATTCTTGGTTGATCGTTGTTTCCCTTTACGGCATGGCATACACCATCACAAGCTCTTCTTGCTTTAGTTGTCTGTGCTGAGAAATCTGAGGTGATTCTAACTGGTTTCCCTTTATAGGTGATTGATCTTTTCTCCTTGACAGCTTTAAGGATCTTTTCCTTGGTCTGAATTCATCCTTTGCAGATTATATTGTTTTGGTGAGATGTCCTGTTCTGGTCTGGCCTACTTGGACTTCTAAAAGCTTCTTGTATCTGAATAGGCCTATCTTTTTGCATGTTTGGGAAGTTCTCTGCTAGTATCCTGTTAATCAAATTTCCTAGACCATTAACTTTTCTCTCCATGTGTTCCTCTATACCCATTATCCTCAGATTAGGCCTTCTGATGATGTCTTCCAAATGTTGAATAGATCTGTCATATTTCTTGGATTTGTCTTGGATGGTTATATGTTCTTTCTCTATGATACCTGGACTGTCTTCAATCCCTGAGATTTGATCTTCTGCATGATCTAACCTATTGTCAAGACTTTCTACTTTGTTTTTATTTCTTTTCCTTCTAATTGGTCGGTTTTGATGGCTTCAAATTCTGTGTTGGAGCTTTTTAAGATCTATTAACTTCTTTACTTCCTTAATTTGGTGTTTAGTGTATATTCTCAAATCACTTAGTTGATTGGTTATGCTTTCCTTGGACTCCCATTCCTTCTGTTGGGCTCCTTTCAGCATTCCCTTTGTGGTCTCCCTGATTTCTTCCAGCTCTCTGTTTATGGATTGCATGAATGCCTCTATTGATCTTACTCTATTCTCATTCCGATCTCTCAGTTCCTATATTTGTCTTCGATTAGCTACCCCATGTTCACGTAATTTTTGTAGTTCTCTTTGAGTGTTCTCAGCCTGCTTATGTCGTTCCTTACTTTCTCTTCATCTGTTCTCAGCTAGCTCACACAATTCCTATCTATCTCTTTGTCTGATCTAAACCTTCTCACGCAATTCCTATCTATCTCTTTTATCTCAACCTGCTCAGGCAATTCGGTTTTTTTTTCTCTTTAAGTGTCCTCAATCTGCTCACGAAATTCCTGTATCAATCTTTGAGTAGCTTCCTCACGCTCATGACACACATGTATTGATCTTTTTTTGCCTTCTCTCTATCCTTATCATGCTCACACTGAGACCTTTGCATGTTTTCACTCTATTCATTTACCCTGTTTACCTGAAGTGTTTGTAGAGCTTTTTGGGAACTCACCTCTGGATTATTTATTATCTGTTCTGTCCCCTGATTGTCATGAGTGGGAGTTGACATCCCCCGACTTGCCATTTTTCTTGTGTTTTACTGGTTTGTTCTGCCTATTTGGCATGAGAGTAACACCAGTTTTGTGCTAGAACACTATTGTAAGGTATGCATCAACCAAAATCCGTAGTTGCACAGTCAAAAGTCTGCAGATACAATCTAGTTCAAGAGATACAATCTATTCAACATCAAACAACTATGTCTTAATTGCCTAAGAACAGCAAAGAAGCATTTTGCAACCAGAAATGATTAGGCTTAGCGAAAATGTGGGGAACAAAAGGATTAGAGGGATGTGAGAAGTTGAGGGAGTGTGGACTTAACCGAGTCCTGATCTCAAAGAGGGAAATGGATTGGACAGAATGATAGCAGAGAGAGAAAAAAAGAAAAAAGAAAAAGAAAAGAATGAATAAATAAAAAAGTAGAAAAAGAGAAAAAGGACAAGAAAAAATGGAAAACCCAAAATTTAAAATTAAAAAGTGAAACCCTTATAAGCTGCAAGTTTGAAGAAGTAGTATTCAGAAAAGAATGGTGATGGGATAAGAGGAGGGGAGGGATCAAAAGGAGAAATGAAAAACTAGAAAAATAAAAATGATTTTTTTTCTCCTTCACTCTAATCCTAACTATGGCTAGAATCCTAACCATATCCAAGACACAAATGATATCCCAATTCTAAAATTTATGTAAAATTCTCTTTTTGTGTCATCCTTATTGAAATTCCACTTGTAATTCTTGAAATAAATTGCAGGTTTTCCTAAACACTACAGATTTTCTCACTCTTATCTCAGAATCTATTTTGTTCCTTAAGAGGAATCATATAAGCATTGATTTCAAATCCTGATATTATGAAATACATTGTACTTCTATTATCCTAGCTTTTTCTGAATTCCTAGAAACAGGAAATAAATTCAGCTTTACTTAACATTTAACACATTTCTTTCTTTTTGTCCGATATAAGGCTTGAACACTGGGCCTGGGCAAGATCCCTAAGCTCTAGGCATGGATATGATCCCTGAGTTCTTTAGCTCAAGGTGTGTGCTTTACCACTTGAGACACAGCACCACATTTGGGTTTTCTGGTGTTTAATTGGAGATAAAATTCTCATGGACTTTCCTGCCCTGGCTGTCATTGAACTGCGATCCTCAGAAATCAGCTTCATGAGTAGCTAGGATAACAGGCACAATCCACTAGTTTAACCAATTTCTTTATCCTATTCTCAACACCCTTTAATCTGAAACCTAATCCTAATCACAATCTGATTTACATTAACCAAATGGTTCATGTAAGGATAACTATTCGATCAAACATTTTTTTTTGGTTCTGCTTCTTATTGGAAAGCTAAATTTTACCCTAAAACTTATCCTTCCCTAACCGAAACCAGAACAAAAAGTAATTCACACTTTAAGCCAAATTATATCTGAATGTTTAAAGTAACACAGACACTGGTTTTCATTCATTTTAACCTTGATGCCATTCATTCTTCTTAAACTATGTTTCAGTTTTACACCCTTTTATATCTTAAATCTTATATACACCTTACTTATATACACCTTTTTATTTCTTACATCTTTTTCTCATCCTAACCCCAGCTCTAACTGGAACACCTTGCCTAATCCTAAGCCTACATATAAGCAAATCATAATGTTAATAGCAAGCCTCTATTGCACATTTATTCTCTTGCTCGGAGTGTAGGTCTAAATTTTACTTGCATTTTGAGACTAAATTTTTTAAGTATTTTTCTATTTCCTGTCAAGTTTTATTTTTCTTTGTTTTTGGTCGGTCCTGGGGCCTGAACTCTGGCCTTGGGCGCTGTCCCAACGTTATTCAGTTCAAGGCGAGTGCTCTACCACTTGAGCCACAATGCCACTTCAGGTTTTCTAGTGGTTTATGGGAGATAAGAGACTTAGGGACTTTCCTGCCCAGGCTGGCTTTGAGCCATTGTCCTCTGATATCAGCCTCCTGAGTAGCTAGGATTACGGGCATGAGCCACCAGCGCCCGTCTTCATTATTTTTTCAAATTTTATTTTATAGTAAAGATGCTTTAAATAAGGATTAGCTACATGTGTAAGGTAATGAGTACATTTGTTTTTGAGCATTGTTACCCCCTTCTTTGCTGTTCTCCTACTACCTCACCTCCCTTAATCCTCCCTCCCCATGGTGTAAAGTTTATTTTCAACATAGGGTCTTTGAGTATCATTGTTGCAATGGGTCATCCTGTTTTAAACCAAAATTTTCTATTTCTCTAACCCTAATTCTAATTCTGTCTGGGATCCTAACCCTAGTCATAATAATAATAATAGTTCAATTCAGAAGTTAACAAAAATATTCAAGTTTTTTCCATCCTGTTATTCCACTCTACATCTTGACTTAAGTTGCAGTTTAGCTTAAATCTATTTTTTCCAAATTAGATTATATGTGCATATATAAAGATGTAATTTCATGTGAAAAACAGATCTTTGGAAAAAAGGGTAATGAAAAGGAAATAGAGAGAGTATAACCAAATGATTTAAATATATTATGGAATTGCCACTTCTGACAATTAATAAATTTTAACAAAATAAATAAAAATTAATAAATAATACACTGCCTTCTACTGTTCTGTAAAAGAACCATGATTTGTCTTTGAATAAAATATTTGTGTTACACAAACTTTGTTCATGAATATTTTATATTATCATTGAGCAGTTATTTAACTTAATGAATAAAAATATATTAAATAAAGTTCCATGATAAAAAAAAATTATTACTTAGTAATTGAGAAAAAGTTATAGTCATGAGTTTTAAGAAACTAAATTTCTATTTCTCTACAAAGCAATGATTTAAGTTTACTAATTTAATATTTCTAGTAAGTTAGGGAACATAATTGGCATAAAAAACAACTAACTGTACATCTTGTTTCTTGAATGAATGATATTTTAAATATTGTCTCTTATTCAAATGAGTAATTAGGATTACTTTTCAAAATGAATGCAATTATATCTCCTTTCAGAACAAGTAATTATCCTGCAATTAAATGAATTATTATATTCAGATATTTAAAAGCTAAATTTTCTATGTTTGACACATAGTTTACATCTTCAAAATGCCACATTTTTTTATTCATAAATGTCTAACCTCTGGGATTTTTGCTTCATCAATATAAATTATCTCATGAGGTTGTTGACAAGGCTCCAGTAACCAGTGTGGTCAAAAACATTTCCTGAATTCTAAATATTAAGTCTAGTCATTTTTAGCCTTTTGATTACATCATTTATTGTCTCCTCAGAGCAATTAAGCTAAAATAAATACTACTGTTTAAACATTTCGCTCACATTGTAAATAATATCAACACAGTTCACACAGAGAATATTTCAGACTCATTATGTTTTTAAACTTAGTGTGAAGCAGGTTCTTATACTCAATAAATATTTTTGGTTAAATTAAGTTAAATCTTATATCTGGATATCTAATTTGGAGGTAAATCACATGGTAACAGGAAAATAATGTTTTTAAAAAATAATTACTTTGAGTCCATTTTTCTTCTTAAAATTATAAAGCAAAAATATCTCTAAGAAATATATCTGTGAAAAAAATGTTTCAACCCTTAGTAAAGTACTTTATACTTTAATATAAAGTTTATCTCGAAATAGAAATTCTGCAACTAATCTAATTTATGTTTTCATGCACAAAATTCTGTGACTTCTAAACTTGTTATGTGATTTTAATTATATTTTTTAGTTGTGACATGATCCCTACTTACATTTATTACAAACTTCTGTAATTATACAAATCATGCCTGTACACAATAACTTATGTAAAAGAATATTCAAATAAAATTATCTTTTTTCCTGTCTCCAACAGGGAAGGATGATATGCTGAAGTACAATAAATGGAAACACTCTAACAAAGAGTCTTTATGGAATGGAAATTGGCAACATGAGTATGGGAACATGAGGAATTTCTACTTGACTGAACAGGAATTTTTGTTTCTACAGTACTTTCTTACCTTTTAATAACACAGGGAAAGCCATAAAATTTGAAGTTCATATGAAGGAATTGCATTCCTAAAAGATGTGGCAACCTTTCTCAAAAGCTCTATCTTATTACTAGTTCATTGTGCTTGCTGGCTGATCTATTTCTCTATCATATGTTTCATATTATTAAGAATATTAGTAATTCATCAATGAGTACATTACAGAAGACTCCAGAAAATCACAACTATTGAGGTGTAATAATCAGAAGAGAGGAAAAAGATTATATTAATTTCCAATTCCTCCCTTTGGCCTTCAATATGCCAATTAATTTTCAAAACAATCATGTACAATGTTAGTTTATTTTTCTCATTTTAATTAGATATTAAGCAAGTGTTTTTGCAGTAAAAAGAGATGAGAGTGGTATGAGAACTCTGCTATGAGCACCTTCTCCCTAACAAGTAATGCTCTATGGACTGTAAATATGGAAGGCACATTAAAATTCTCTACACACCTCTCTCTCTCTCTCTCTCTCTCTCTCTCTCTCTCTCTCTCTCTCTCTCTCTCTCTCTCTCTCTCTCTCTTTCTCTCTCTCTCTGTCTCTCGTTCTCTCTCTCTTACACACACACACACACACACACACACACACACACACACACACACACACACACACATACACACACACACAGCTGCCACCCAGACACATCAGAGATCAGTTGCATTCATCTGTAATGATTATTGATTGATGTTTGCTCCATTGCTTTATTTCGGCTTAAGATCTTGCCTAGACCTTTATCTTTCCCCAAGATCAAGTCCCTAGTTCTTAGTTTACTGTGGGTCTGAGTATTCATAATATGTTCCTGGCTGCTTCAGGCCAATTAACAATACCCTAAATACAGTATCCTCAAACTTGATATTCAAGTCAAACTCCATGAATTTATACTACTGTTCCAAAATACTAAAATTTATTGGATCTAGGAACCAAGAAAGCGCCCACCTTGATACTTTAGTAGCAATTGACATCATGAACGTAGAAGAATAAAATGTAGAATACTGGATGTGTGTTACAGATAGAAAATCATCATCTATAGGCTCATTTATTGGAAAATTGTCATCCAATATTGAAAGCACAATTTACATATTCAGTTTTCCACTTACTTTGCTTACCTATCACTTCTGATCATGAATTTTTTTGAATTTAATTTTATTTTTTTTGAACATACTGTATAGAGGGGTTACAATTACATGGGCAGGATAATGCGTACATTTCTTATCAAGCGTTGCAGCCTCCTCCTTTGTTTACCCTTCACATCCCTTCCCAGCCTCCTCTCCACCCCCCAACCCAATCCTTCCCCCCTCCCCCCCAACCGTACCACCTTTCATGAATTTTTATAGTATCTGAATAAATTGCACGATATGCATGTACTTATCCTCTGAAGGAAAGACAGTCTGCTTTTACATCTTTCATTCTATATGACAAACCCTTATTTTTTTTTTCACTGCTGAATAAATCTATTCCTGGAAACAGGATATTCACATCATTTCCATTTTTAAAATTTGAAATATAATATAAACTTTGTTGTGACTAGTCATTTTCTAAAAATGAGTGATATTCATGAACACCAATATTTTGGTGCCTTTAAGTAAATGGAGACTTTATGTGGTATGATAGTGCTTGTGTCTAATTGACTTAACCATTAGATTATTCATGTATAGATATGTGAATTGTGCTTTTAATGCAAATTCCCAAGGGTTTACATTAAAGTCATAAGGGAGGTTTTGTTTTCATGTTCCATATGTTATATTTATTTCAATAAAAGTACTAGAAATACATGTTTGCTGGAGCATTATAAAAGATGAGAACGTTTCTAAAGAGAATAGATGTATTGATTAAAACATAGAAAAGAGTAAAATACTCAGGTTTCTTGCTTGAGACTGCATACATTTTATATGAATACAGCTCAAGATGAGACTCAGAGATAAATTCATATGAATATTATGGAAATTTCTATCACAATATAGGTATTTTAAGGAATTGGTCATTCAAAGCCCTGGATACCTAATGGATGAAGAATGGTATTGAAAATAGCAGAGGAAAACAATTCAACATGCAGATATTATAATTTTATAATACTATTATGAAAGACATGGAGCTTTTGCCTTTCTGAAGAAGAAAGTTTAGCCACTAATTTCAATGTAAGGCATCAGTTGCAATGAGTCTAAAGTCTTTTCCTCCAAGATATCCAAGAGTACTATACTCATCCTCTGAACAGTAAGTAATTATTTTAATTAGCTTTGTTTAATATTAATTTACTTGTAGCAAATAGGTTAAAATGTCTGCTCTCTTTCTTTCAATGTACTAATATACATTTGTTGTACCTGGACTCGAGACCCCCTGAATACCACCAGAGATCATGACCAATGCAAATAACAAAGAAGTCGTTTATTTGCAAATTCGATGTTGGTCCTCCACACACTCAGTAACCGGTGACACTAAGAGGCCCTGAGCATAGAATCAGCACAGTTTTTATACTATTGAATAAACAACTTTAAGGAAGTTTTACATGAGAAATTACAGGATTGGTTAACATTTTAAGCAAACTAAGCTATACGTATGTGATTGGCTAATATCATTATTGACGTGTTATTGATGGGAATTCTCTGGCCACTGGGTCACCATGTCCTGCATGGCCACCCAGTGATTGGTCAATGCATCTGGAGAACATTTCTGTGACTTTCCCAAGGATTATTTATATCTCAATTGTTCGGGAATTGTTTTTCTTTTTGTGTCATTTCTTGGTCAAACCCATGGTTATTTTAATAATTCATACCTCACAAGATGGTTGCTAGCTTGTGCTGGAGTTACTTAGGCCTTCTTTTTGCCTCTTTATGCTTTAGTCTCTTCATTTCCCCCTTTCTAACATGCACCTTAAGGGCCAATCATGGTCCTTACGGACCTGCACTATGTCTTTTGTCAGGAATCAGTTGATATTGTGTTCTTAATACCATCATCTGCATGGTGTTACACGGTGCTTAACAAACATCACTAGTCGATTTACAATGCAAGGCCCTACTGTGAACACAAGTACCAGAATGATAATGGGGCCCAACAGAGTGAATATTAAGGTGGTTATGCGAGGGGAATAATTAACCATGATTCAAACCATCCTACTTGTTATTCTCTTTCTCTTTTTCGTTTTGCTAGTGCCTCTCTTACTTTAGCTAAAGATTCTTTTACAACTCCGGAATGATTAGTGTAGAAGCAGCATTCTTCCCCTAGGCCAGGACATAGACCTTCTTGTTGTAAGAAAATTAAGTGCAGCCCCTATCTGTTTTGCAACCCTACCTCGGATAAAGAGTCCTGTGATTTTTGAAGGAAGCCTATAGAGCTTTCCAGGTTTTTGTTATCCTCATGTATAGCAGCACGAAGGCTAGTGTAAGATGTTCTCTGAGTAATTAGGGATGCCACCCCAGTTCCTAGTCCATCTAAGCATACTAGGGCCCCGTTGTTACTGCTGTTATTATTTCTCTTTTAGGTTTTCTGGGCCAATAGCTTGCTGCAGACATCTTTATCATCATGTCTACATGAGAATGGTAGAGCAGTCGAGGGATATGTTGTACCATGACACAAACACTGTTAGTCCTAAAATACTTCTAAGTGGACACAGGAAGTTAGGCCAGTTGAACATGCCCACCAAGCATCTTGGGGAGGTAATAGATATCCTTCCTCTGGAATCCATTCTTGGGTCTGATTACATAAGTGAGTAAAGATAGTTTGTACTCGTCCCACATATAACCCTTGTCCTATAACTGTCTGTAGAGTAAGTTTTGCTTCCTTTTGTTCCCACATAAATGATTTAGTTGTTTTTTACCATTTGTTACATTCTGTACCACTGCAATACCCTCATAAAATGGAAGTCTCATATCATAACACATCCAAGAAGAACTTGTAATATCAGGATCTGATTGATCACATTGTAAGTTTGAACCAACAGCTGCCGTAGGGAATCCTCTGGCAAGATGTTCTCCCTAAGGGGGTCTCCCTTTTTCGGAGGAGATGGGGTCACTACAACCCAGAGCTCTTTCTTGTTGTCTACTTTGGATTTTACAGCAGAGACTGGTTTTAAAACTGTGTTGGTCCCATCGCTGAAGGGGAATAACTGGCTGTGGCAAATGCTTGTAGGTTTATGAGAATGCCATCATTGTCTCTCCCCTGTACAATCTTTGTCCTCAATTCTTTCCTAATTCCCATCCTAGGGCTTGTTTGCCGATGTCTGTGAACCGAAATATCAATCAGGCATCAGAATCCTGGAAGACCCTAATTTGTTTTGTACAGGCAGTCCATTAAACTGGATGGCTGCACATTCTGGTTTGGTAAATGTAACAAGGTCTCCTCCCATTCCTTTCCATTTTCCTAAGGTACTTGTTTTGCAGTCCCAGCTCTTATAGTAAAAGTCCTCTTGTCCTCCAAATTTACTAGTCTTTTTTTCCCCTGGGCATATATACCAGTGTCTCCATCTACATTTCATAAGCCTAGGTCCTTCCCATACTCCATCAGCAAACTGTAAGAAGTTAAATGTGAGCTTGTCTGGGAACCATAATGATGATCCCTCTTTCATGGCCAAAGGGACACATTTACCAGTTACCTGATTACTAACAATCCAAGTCCAACTTATGGGTGGGGGGATTGCCTGCACTTACTACTATGCTAATACAATTTCCAAGTAAGTTATACATCAATAACCAACTTGTGACTAAATCTTTTTACAACTGAATTTGAGCTTTAAAAGATTGTCTTTGGAGTGTGAGACTTGCCAATCTGGGTCCGCAACGAGATCCGCTATGGGATTTTCAGGCTTCGCATGTGAATGGTGGATCCAGGTAGCAATGCCGTCGACTTTGAGGGCTGCTGTCGGTGTCGTGAAGATGACCACATAAGGTTCTTTCTACCTCGGCTCTAGGTTTTCCTCTCAGTGTCTTTTCACCAGGACCCAGTCACCGGGGCAGAAGTGATATGGGATTGGTGGATGGCCCGACTTGTATAGCACCCTCAGTCTGGCCAGACATCAAGGTGGGCCCTCTGTAGGGCCCTGAGGGAGATCAAAAGTTCAGAGTCATCATCTTTTCTAAGCAACTGTGTGACAAGTTAGGAATTGTGGAAGAGGTACTCCAAATACAATTTCATAAGGGGAAAGACCAATTTTAAAGGGGAGTTGCATACCCTGTATAAGGCAAAGGGAAGGAGATTTACTCAGTTGCCGCCAGTTTCCATGGTCAATTTGGTCAGGGACTCTTTTAGAGTTTTATGCAACATTTCCATCTTTCCTGAACTCTGGGGTCTATAAGCGCAAGAGTACTTGTAATTCCTTGACTTACCTTGGACATGAAAGCTGGTCCATTATCTGATCCTATCATAATAAGGAAGCCAAACCTGGGAATGATCTCTTCTATTAACTTCTTAGCCAATACCTGTGCAGTTTCGCGCTTTGTAGTAAATGATTCTACCCATCTATGACAACTAACAGATATTTATATCCATACTTGCCCAGTTAGAAGTCCACCTCCCAGTAAGTTCCTGGTATATCTCCTCTGATTTGACTGCCTGTTTCTGTTTGGTTCTTCCTTGCATTTGTCAGTTGACATGCCTTACAGTCCCTGACAATCTGTTTTATTTTAGCATGGTTATTTTTGATCCAAAGTCCAGTATTTCTCACCAGATCTTGCATCTTCCTTGCACTCATGTGGGTGCTTCAATGCAACTTAAGCAGTACTTTACTCCCTAACTGCTCTGGTAAGATATTGTTGCTCCTAAAATCTCTCCACCAACCATTTAGGCATTGTGCCATCGGCAGTTGATCAATCCATTTCAAGTCCTCTGTGGTGTATATTGGAGTATCCTGAAGAGTTCTTGTACCAGGGTCTGGGTTAATCATCATTGTAGAGTGGCTTTGTAATGGCACCTCCTGGGCTATTCTGTAGGCCAGTGTACTGCCTTTACTCACAGCATTTTTAGGTTTTTGATGTCTAGGGCAATGAACAATGGCTAACTTAGGCAGCCAAAGAGCAGTAATTAAAGCCAAGATTCCATCTTTATTTTTGATGGTTTTTCCTTCAGATGTCAGTAATCATCATTCTTTGTAAATAGCTCTGTGTACATGAGCCGTTGCAAATGCATATGGACTGTCAGTGTACACAGTTACACTTTTGTCTTTTCCCAGTGTTAGAGCTTGGGTCAGGGCTATTAACTTGGCTCTCTGGGTTGATATGGCTACTGGTAGAGGTTCAGCCCAGACCACTTCAGTTTCAGACACTACTGCCACTCCCGCATATATCTGCCCCTGATGAACAAAGTTGCTTTCATCTGTAAACCACACGAGTTCAGCGTCCAGCAATGGCTGGACCCTTAAGTCCTCTTGGATGTTATGGACTTGTGCCAGGATTTCTGAGCAGTTATGTAGTGGCATGTTTAGATCCTGATCTAGTAGGATGGAGAGCCGAGGGAGCCTGGAAATTGATTCTGAGAGGGTTGAGTAGCATTCCTTGGTAATGGGTTAGTTGGGTATTGCTGAGTCACCGATCTGTTGGTTGCTTTAACACACCCTCAATAGTGTGGAGGGTGGTCACATACAGTTCTTGTCCCATGGTTAATTTATCTGTGTATTTTACCATCAGAGCAGTAGCTGCTATCATTCTCAGACATGGTGTCCATCCTACTGTTACTGAGTCTAATTTCTTTAACAAGTAGGCTACTGGTTTTCTTCATGGGCCCAAATATTGGGTTAGGACTCCTTTTGCTATTCCATTATGTTCATCCACATATAAGTAAAAGGGTTTACTGGCATCAGGGAGTTCCAACATTGGGGCTTATTATAAGGCAGTTTTTATCTGTTCAAAGGCTCATTCAGCTTCCTCTGTCCATTGAAATAGTTGCTTCTCCTCGTAAAGAGGTTTAGCCAGCTCTGCAAACCCTTGGATTCACAGATGGCAAAAGGTGGCAGAACCCAAAAACACCCTTACTTGGTGCTGTGACCGTGGTGTTGGAATTTTGAAGGACAGTTTCTGTTCTGTCTTTGGTGAGACATCGCTGCCCCCATTTCAATAAATATCCCAGGTAAGTTATCTCTGATTTGCAGGTTTACGCTTTCTTTACCCATGCTCATTAACCAAGGTTTCCCAATATCTGGGGTAAATCTTCTTTTCCATGGATGCATTCTCTTTCAGTTGCACCAGCAGTTAATAAGTCACCCACATATTGCAACAAAGTCAGACCAGGGTGGCTTCCCCTAAACTCACCCAAGTCCTCATGCAGATATCCATCAAAGAGTGTTGGTGAGTTTTTGAATCCTTGAATGAGACTTGTCCAGATCCATTGACACCTCCTTTGACATCTGTCCACTCAAAGGCAAAGGGAACTTGATTTTTGGGCACCAAGGGTAGGCTGAAAAAGGCATCTTTTAAATCTAATACAATGTACCACTGCCTATATTGATGCAGGGTGCTCAGGAGAGTGTAGGTGTTCGTTATGGTAGGGTGATTGTCCATTACCCTTTTATGGACTTCCCTGAAGTCCTGTACTGGCTTATATTCATTAGATATGGGCTTGCAGACTGGTAGCAGGGGAGTGTTCCACTCTGACTGGCAGGGTTGCAATACACCCAGGTCTAGCAGACGCCTAATGTGGGGTGTAATTCCCCCTGTGCCTCCATGGACATAGCGTACTGTCAAACTCTAACTGGGTCCACCCCTGATTTTACTTTGATGAAGAGAGCTGGTCTATGTTTCGCTAGTCCCACTCGCCAGTCTCTGCCCAAGCTTCTGGATACCTTTCCAGCCAATAGGTGATTTCTTGGTCAGGAGTCTAGGGTGGTTGGAGCAACCGGTCCTGATCTTCCAGGCCCTGAGTCAATACTTGTATTGGTCTGCCTTGAGCATCCTCCACCTGGGGACCTTCTGAATATAAGTGAATCTGTGCCCTGACCTTGGTTAACAAGTCTCTTCCCAATAAGGGATAAGGGCTTTCTGGAATAACGAAGAATGAGTGGGACACTCATCCCATCCCCAGGTCCACTGTTCTTTCAGTGGTCCATGAGTATTGTTTAATGCCCATTCCTTCTTGCACCCAAGAGGTGTTTTGTTGTTATTTGGGTTTTTTAACTGTATTTTTTTGTCTTTTCTTTTTGGTACTGGGGATTGAACCCAGGACGTTGTACTTGCTAGGCAAGCGCTTTGCCACTGAGCTACATCCTAGCCCAACACCCAAGAGATTTTATTTGAGACTTTTCCTTGGGGCTTTATTAAAGCAGAGTACTAGATCCCGGTATCCACTAGAAAAATTTTACTGCAGTCCCATCCACTCTCAGTGCTACCCTGGGTTCAGGGAGGGGAATTGAACCTTGACATCTCTATTCATTATTAGCAGTACTATTAGCCATTAGTGTCGAGGTTCTATGGGGCTGCCACTGCTTTGTTCAGTTTCCCTTTCTTAGCACATTCTTTGACCTAATGCAATATTTCTTGGCAGTAAGTGCACTAAAGTCTGTGTAGACCTCGACTATTTAGGCATCATAGGGTTTCCTTCCCTGTAAGACCATGTATACTTTAGCCAAATTGGTATGTTTGCAGGCTACTTCCCTGAGATCCACCATTAGAGTCTGGAGATAGACCCTTAATCTCCCCCTACGTTCTGCCCGTGTTGTAGTCCCAACCATCATTTGGAGGCCTGGTTAATGGAAAAGATACATTGGTGAAAACAGGGTTAGCAGTAGGCTACCCGTCATCCCCCAGAACCAGTTTCCTAGCCTCAGTTTGAATCTTTTCTCTTTCTTCCGTGTGGAACAAGACCCGAAGTAACTCCTGGCAATCATCCCTGGTCAGCTGGCACATGAACAGTACACTATCTAGGAGATAAATAAAATCCTTGGGGTTATCTGAAAAATTTGCATTTTGTGTTTTCCAATTATATAAGTCACTGGTGGAAAGGGCCAACACTGAAGTCGGGGGTCTCTGGTTTTGTCCAGTGGCCCAATTTCTCTGAACAGCAGCATCATGGTGGTGTCAGGGAGTCTCAGGCTGGCAGCTCTCTGAACGCTACCAGGAGTTCTTCCTGCTGGCCCGTCCAAGTTGCTGCTGGCTTCTTGCTCCTCATCTCTTGCTGCCTCCCTTTCCTCCATGAGGAGTTGAGGATGCTGCAGTGAAGTGTATGGGAGGAGATCAGAGTCTAATGAGAGAAGATCTTCACTCCCTTCCTGTAAAATGGTATATAAGGATGCTGAGGGGGTAGTTGACACAACCTTTTCTAATGCTAAAGTCTTGTTTTTATCGACAGAAAGGGGTGGAAAGGGCAACAGACACTTTGGAGGTTCCTGCACCAAATTCTGCCATACTAAAATATAGGGAATCTGATTGGGGTGCCCTGCACTTCCTGGGAGAAAAGCACTACATTTAACCTCCCAAATGGTGTTTAGATTAAAAGTTCCTTGGGGGCGGGCATCCAACCTCAAAAGTAGGCCACTCTGACTTGCACAAAGTAAGTAATTTTCCTTTTTTAACTTCAACACCAAAATTGTTAGCTCTTTCCTTAATATCTTTAAAAGTATCTGTCAGAAAGGTAAGAGGTGTACTTTGGTTCTGACTCATTTCAGCAAATATCAATCCACACACAAGACAAGAAAAAAGGAAGAAGGCAATTACAAATATCACAAAATTAAACAACTGGTGCTTTCGGGGATTTAGGATAAAACCACAACTCAGAGTGTCCCAAGGAGAAAATTGTGGATTTGCTGGCCTGTTTAAGATCCCAAAGAGGTAGACGGAGACACTTGGTGATGTTTCAGCAGTGTCATCGGGTAAAAGACTACTCGACCCTAGCTTTGCTGCAAGTGGGCCAACTTTCTAAGCCAAATTTCACCCTTCGAGGCAGAAGACAAGAGAGTCTGAAAGAGAAAGTAATTATTGTTGGACAAGAAACTGAACAAAGAATAACTATTTTACATGGAGGCAAACAGGCTTTCCAGGCATCTGTGTCAGGATGAATATGAAAGAGGTAATGTTCCACGAAAGCCACAATACAGACAGACACACAGATTTTAAGAGAAGACACATTAACAGCATGTGGGTGATAGACTGGGTGGTAGACTGTCAGACATTCCAAATGTCCGCACTAGTGGACAGTCTACCCTGTAAACTATCAACCAGACAGTTCAGGACTACAGATGGGCCCAAATGTCCGCACTAGTGAATAGTTTACTTTCCCCGGGCATCTGGGGGAAATCTCCCACTGGCCCCGTTGGCTGCCTTATAGCACGTCCGCAAGGTTCTCTTGCCAACTCCACGACCCAAACTGAAAACTACACAAATATCACAGTTACAAAACTTACCGGCTGTTCTTTGCTACTGCCTGATCAGGTTTCTGGGTGAGCTTATGAGGGAGGTCCCAGATGAGCCCCTATTTGTTGTACCTGGACTTGAGACCCCCTGAAGACCATCAGAGACAACGACCAATGCAAATAACAAAGGAGTCGTTTATTTGCAAGCTCGAGGTTGATCCTCCACTCACTTGGTAACGGGTGATGCTAAGAAGCCCCGATCATAGAATAAGCACAGTTTTTTTTTTTTTATAGTATTGAACAAACAACTTTAAGGAAGTTTTACATGAGAAATTACAGGATTGGTTAACATTTTAAGCAAACTATGCTATACATATGTGATTGGCTAATATTATTATGGATGTGATATTGATGAGAATTGTCTGGCCACTGGGTCACCATGTCCTGCATGGCCACCCAGTGATTGGTCAATACATCTGGAGAAAATTCCTGTGGCTTTCCCAAGGATCATTTATGTCTCAGTTGTCCAGGAATTGTTTTTCTTTTTGTGTCATTTCTTGGTCAAACCCATGATTATTTTAGTAATTCATACCTCACAAGATGGTTGTTAGCCTGTAATGGAGTTACTTGGGCCTTCATTGTACCTCTTTAAGCCTTAGGCTCTTCACATTTCATATTATTACTGTCTCTTCATACAAGCCTGGAATCACTATTTCAAAGTAACCCAAATATAAAAACAAAAATAATCTTGTACAACCATCACAAATCATAAATTATGTGAAAAAAATCCACAATATAAATAAATATACCTTAGAAATAGTTAAAAACAATGGCAGAATAACAACAGAAAATTACCCTAGCTCTCTCTAATGAAACAGATATTGAGAGTCCTAGAAGATACTCCAATTCTAGAGGTTCACACCAAGTGAGCTATAATTATATATAGATATAAAATTCAGAGGTAGATTTTATACTGTCTTCACAAGAAAACAGAAATCTATGAAAAGTTACCCAGCCAGGCAGGTGACTGCTGTGACTGTGTTTGCCAACATATTCAAAAGCACAACTACAGTGTGGAAACAAAGGGCCACATGGGAAATAAATCATGAACAGAGACAGTCACATCTAAACACAGACTCAATTCACCTTACCACTGGACAGTCCGAACTGTCATTGTAAACACAAGTATTAACATGACAATATCTCACCACAACTGATCTCTCCTCCTACACTTAATGGTCTAGACAAAACCCTAAATCCAGAAAAAGAAATCACAACAGAAGATCAAATCCACACCTGGCAAAAGACGGATTATTTATAAAAGATATAGAGTCAGAATAAATACAGATTTCTTAGCTGATATGGTAAAAAGGAGATCCTGGCATGATGTATGACAAACATTAAAGGCAACAACTACCAACCGTGAATACGGTCCCAAGCCAAACTATCCTTTATATTAAAAGGATATATAAAAATATTTCATGACAAAGAAAACTTGAAACAATGTATCTCCACCAAATCAGCAGGATAGAAGTTAATCAAATATATCTTACATAGAGAAGATCAAAAAGAACAGCAACTAGTCACATAGAATGCTCCCTACCAGAGAACAAGGTAAATATATTAAGAGTAGATGAGGCACAGCTCCTAACAACAGGTGCATAACACAGCAGGACTTATCAAATATTTCAAAGTCATAACTCTCAATATCATTGGACTTAAATTTCCAAACAGAAGACATAGATTAGATATTAGTATCAATAAACAAGATGCATCCCTCTAGTATCTACAAGAGACACATTTTATTGACAAAAACAAACACATACTCAAACTGAAAGGCTGGAAGGAAAAATTTCAAGCAAATGGACACCATAAACAGGCCACAGTAGAATTACTAACATAAGATAAAATAGAATTCAAATTAAAAATAGGAGGAAGTGACATTATATATTGATAAAAGCAACTCTCCATTAGGAGGATATAAAAAAGTCTAAACACCAATGCCCTGAATCCTGGAGCACCCCCACTTCATCAACCAAATACTACTTAACCTAAAAACACATCTCAACACATCATTGTTATCCTTGGATAGGTCATCCAGGAAAAACTCAACCAAGAAACTGCAGGCCTAAATAACTACATTGACAGCCTAGCCCTAACAGACATCTACAGAATATACATTCAGCATCAATAGAAACATTCTTCTCAACAGCTCTTAGAAGAGTCTTCAAAATAGAACATATCCTATGTTACATAGAAATTCTATCCAAAATGAAAGAAAAATAAATTGACTTGCCAAATCATGTCAGAGCACAACAGAATAAACTTAGAATTAAACAGCTAAAGCAAAAAAAAAAATCTCAAACACATGAAGACTGAACAACACATTACTGAATGACCAGTGGGGCACTGAATACATTATAATGAAAATCTGAAAGTTTCTGAAATTTAACAAATTGAACACACAAAATACCAATTTCTCTGGGACACAGTAAATGCAGTACACAGAGGAAAATGTATACCTCTGAGTGCCTACATCAAGCAATTGGGGAAATCTCAAGTCTGTATTTTAATTATATACCTGAAACTTCTTGAAAAGAGGAACAATCCCAAACCCAAAGCAGTAGACAGAAACAAAAAAGAAGTAAATCAAAGACGTGCACAGGTGGTGGCTCACGCCTGTAATCCTAGCTATTCAGGAGGCTGAGATCTGAGGATAGAGGGTCAAATCTAGCCCTGGCAGGAAAGTCCATGAGACTCTTATCTCCAATAAAACAATATAAACCTGGAAGTAGCACTGTGGCTCAAACGGTAATGCTCTCGCCTTGAGATGAAGAGCACAGGGACAGTGCCCAAGATCAGAGTTCAAGCCCTACGACCTACCAAAAAAATTAAATCAGAAATACCTAAATAAAGACAAAATAAAACATAAAAAGATCAACAAAACTGAGTTGGTTCTTTCAATAAATTAACAGAATTGACCTACCCTTACCGAATCTGACTAAGAATAGAATTTATATAGATAGAAAGATAAATAGAAAGCCCACAGATTGGGAGAAGATCGTTACTTGCTCTGCAACAGACAATGGCCTCATATCTCAAATATATTTAGAGCCCCAAAAGTTAACCCCCCAAAAAAAACAAATAATCAAAAACCAACAACCTTCTTAATAAGTGGGCTAAAGACTGAAAGAGAGACCTCTCTGAAGAAGAAATATGAATAGCCAATATACACATGAAGAAATATGCAACATTTCTGGCCATAGAAATGCAAATCAAAGCAACATTGAGATTCCACCTCACCCCAGTTAGAATGACCAATATGAAGAAAATTAATAATAACAGATGCTAGGCTGGTGGGGATATGGGCAAAAAGGAACATTACTACACTATTGGTGGAAATGTAAACTTGCACAAATATTCCATAAAGAAGTGTACAGGTTTCTAAGAAGAGCTCCCCTATGACCCAGCAATCCCACTCCTGGGCATTTACCCAAAAGACCACAAACAAAGCCACACTAATGCTACTATCAAAACTATGTCCAATGTAGCATTATTTACCATAGGTAGGATATGAAACCAAAACAGATCCCTTCAGTAGATGAATCGGTCAAAAAATGTCCTATACACTCACAACAAAATTCTATGGTTCCTTTAGAAAGAATGGCATTGCCCCATTTGTAAGGAAAAGGAAAGACTTGGAAAACGTAATAAGTCAGAAGAGCCAGACACAAAAAATCATAGGCTACATGTTTTCACTCATTTGGAAAAACTAGACTATACCTAGGATATTCTTAGAAAAGAGCACAATAGCTCAATAGCTATATGCATATCACCATAGAAAATGATGCTTATTGAAATGAGCTCCAAGAAATGGATACAAGATAATTGTATAGTGAACTGTTTTTGTTATTTCTATTTACTTTTTCCACTTTGGTTTATTCCCTGTAGTCACTGTTTTTGATTTCCATACCCTTTGTCTTATACATAAGTTAATCTGATTTGGGGAACGAAGGGAAATCACAGAAATGGTGGGAAAAAGATTAACCAAAGCCACAGTGATATACACCAGACGCTATGTTAGAAATGAACTTTATAACTTTGTGGGGATGGGATATCAAGGTTGGGGGTAATGTACTCATTACTTATTTTAATGAACCCCCCCTGTGTAACACCTTCAAAATAAAAAAACCCCTGAAAATACAATAAGAGAACTCACACAAATAGAGAAATTAGAGAAAAAATTAGGTATCACAACATAAATAAGCAAAATTGAGAATGTTATAAGAAAGTACTTTGAAAACCGTATGCCAGTCACCTGTAGAATTGTAGAGAAATTTATGCTTTCCTATACTCGAACTGAATCAGGAAGTAACACATAAGAAATAATGAAAATGATATGTCAATAAACAATTTCCCATACCAGAAAAATCTAGGACTCAATGGATTTACCATGAAATTAAGGCCTGCAAAGAGCTTGGAATACTCAGATCTAACTCTTCAATGGAATAGAAAGGGAAATGAAATTATCAAACACATTCTATGAAGCTAGAATTAGACTCTTCCCCAAATCAGATAGGGACTCATCAAAGAAAGAGAACTATGAATTGAACTCTTGGTATGCATTGATACAGAACTTCTCAATAAAATTCTCACCAACCAATTTCAGCAACTAACAAAAAAATCGTATACTATAATCAAATAATATTCATTCTCGGATCCAATTGGATCCAATATACTTGTCAATAAACATTACATAAACCATCAGCAGAAGCAGGGACAAGAACCACATTATCATTTATACATAGATGTAAAAATAGCTTTTAACAAACTCCAATACCCCTTTATGATTAAAGGTCTGAGAAGCTAGGAATGCATAGAATATTCCTCAATATAATACAGAGTATGTATATGACAAAGAGATAATAAACATGTACCTAATGGTGGAAGCATGAAGACATTAAAATCAGGAATGATAAAAGGATGTCCACTTTCTCTACTAATGTTCAATATAGTAGTGGAGTTCCTAGCAAGAGCAATAGGCAAGAGAAAAACATAACGGGGATCCAAATAGGGAAGAAGGAAAAGTATCCCTTTTTACAGATGAAATGATCCTGTATTTAAAGGACCCTAGAGCTTCCTCCCTCAAGTTAGTAAAGGTGATGCTAACCTTTAGCAACGTAGCAGGGAATAAAACCCACAAGAATCAGTAGTTGTTCTGTGTTACCAACAATGGGAAGATCCAGGCTGGAATCCAAAAAACAACGTCATATATATTACCTCAAAATCAAATCAAAACTAAACAGAAGAAAACAACAACGAAACTAGGAATTAATTAATTTAACTAAAAATGTGAAGGACCTCTACTGTAAAAACGTTAAAACTCTAAAATGGGTAATTGAAGGAGATTCAAGGAAATGTAAAGTCTTTCAATGCTCCTGGTTGGAAGAATTAACATTGTGAAAACTGCAATATTACCCCCAAACAATTGACAATGCAATACCCAGCAAAATCCCAACAATATTCTTCAATGCAGTAGGGAAAGCAATCAAAATTTCATATGAAATTACAAAATTACAGATGAAACAGAAAGCTTAGAAATGAACTCATGGGCCTAGAGTCATTTTACACACACACACACAGGCACACAAAGACACACACACACACACACACACACACACACACACACACACAATGGAATTCTATTCACCCATCAGAAGGGATGACTTTTCACTAGTCTTAAGGAAAATGAAAGGCTTGGGGAAATTATACTAAGAGAAAGGAATGCACACTCAGAGCAATATAGGTTTCATGGATTCTTTCATTTATGGTAGCTAGAAGGTGCCTAGAAATCTACAATAACAAGACAGATTCTACCTCGTCCCAGTTAGGAGGGCCATTATCAAGAAAATTGACAATAGCAAATGCTGAGGTGAATGTAGCCAAATGGGAACTCTATTACACTGTTAGTAGGAAATTGAACTTGTTCAACCAGTCTGGAATGCAGTATGAACTTTCCTCAAAAGACTAAATATAGATCTCCCTATTACCCAGTAATTCCACTCAGGGGCAGTATTCCAAAAAATAACAAAGAAGTTCACATTAAAACTACCAGCATAACCATGTTCAAGGCCCAGACCCAGAGTTCAAGACTGGAAAAAAGTTACATTGCTGGTATTTGTTTCCCCAAATATGAATCTTTTGACATAAGATTCCAAATCATTCTATTTGTAACAGCTACGATAGGACTTAAATGTAGTTGGTGATAAAATGGCTTCTTTATTGAATGTTAGGAAAAGCTGTAAGCAGTCCAAGAAATGGGAGATTATTTTGTTGTTGTTGTTGGTTGAGGGGCTTGATGTCTGGGCTTGGGCACTGGCCCTGAGCTCTTCAGCTCAAGGTAAGGGCTTTTTATCTTGAGCCACAGGGCCTGTTCTGGTTTTCTGGTGGTTAATTGGAGATAAGAGGCTCAGGGGCTTTCCTGCCCAGGCTGGCTTTTAACGGCAGTCCTCAGATCTCAGCTTCCTGAGTAGCTAGGATTACAACTATGAGCCTCTGGTAGCAAGCTAAAAATGGGGGGTTTTTATAAAAGAAAATCCTCCTCTTCACCTGTGTCTAAATATCAGATATCACTATTAGGACATGGCACCCTCAACTCATTTCATCAGACATTTGTAAATTTTCTCTTTTCCTTCATGTGGGAACACTGCAGTCAATATCAATTCAGCTGTGGGACTGGATCAATTGTATGTTAATTGCTAAGATGTAAATCAAGAACTGTTACATTAAAACAAATAAAACCCTCATTTGGAATAATTGTTTTCTCTTTTTATTACATATCTGTGTTTGATTACTTCCTAATGTGATATTGGACCTCCTAACAGAGTGATGACATTTTCTTTCTCTTCAGCAATTGGCCTTCTCCCACATGTGGTCAAATATTTAAGAATTCAAAGATTTCCATTGATAATTCATTCAGCTGAACTCTAAGAAAATGTTTATTTCTGGAATTGGTCTTATGTCTTGTTCTTACATGCACAAGTGTTCTATGATTTATTTGTTCTACAAGGAATTCTATTATCCAATCTTTGTGTGATCAATTTTAGTCTCTCTGATCAGTCTTTCTGACCCTCTCTCGGGAATCTCATTTCAGTCTGCCTCATAACAAATATATTAATTATTAGCTAACTGACTCTCAGCTTCTCTTTTTTGCCTGACTTCATGTAGGCTGTGATAGCAGCCCTGACTGGCTGTACTTACTGGACTTTTCTGTTTGTTTGTGTGTTTTTTAGAGATCTAGGATTACTATTCAAGGTAGTAAATTCTCTGGGCCCGAGTGATCCCCTGGCCTAGAGTCAATGGCTTTTTTCCTAAAGATACAAAAACAACTGACTAAATTCCTGTTTTAATTGTCTCAAAATGAGGCAATCTGGATCTTTGCAAAGCCATCAATGAGCCTCTGTAACCACTTACAGAAATAGTCTATCAAGATGGCTTTTCAAGGTTGACTGTGAAAAATGTTCATTTCCAAGTGACCACCATAAAACAGATCACATCACTGGGAACGGACTTTTCTATGGAAGGTTGGCCTTTCTTCCTTGTTTTACGATAGATAAAAACATAATATTCTGTAGTTTGGGCCATCCTGCAGCACATTTTCCCAAGAATATTCTCTATTGTAAAAGAGGACCAATTATCAAAATAAAGGTGAAAATACTTGTCTACTACAGACTGATTTATCTGGCTTATATCTATTGTTATTTTCATTACTTCAAACACATGGATAATTTATATTGCAATTAGACAAGTGGCAAAAGATTAATGGAATAAACATTTAGTTTACTTTCATATATCCAATATAATACACTTAACCCCTTAGGTAATATTCATTCCAAGAATAGAAGCAACGTCAGGAATATAAAATGAACCTCAAGATGTGTAATCTGGCACATATACACCATCATCTACTCAGAAATTCAGTCTCTCTATAAATACGTATTTGGTACAAAATAATAAAAATTTAACTAATGAATATAACTTTTAAGAATCATCTGAAATGCAACTCATGTATCTAATTGCATTTAACTGTGTAGATGTCACCTAGAAAGGAATTTAACATGCATGAAGAAATTAAATTTCCACAATTTAAGCTAGATGAGAGGAGTCATACCCTCATGTACTGTGTGGTGTGTTACCACAGTGCTGAACTCTTCCACCTAATACCAAGAGTCATGTGCAATAATTTATTATTTGATGTCAAGATGAGTGCTAAGTGTCGAATACACTTTGAATTATTCCATTAATTCACATAAATGAAACAGTAATGATATATTATTTTTTAAATTCTAATTCTTGTCAATTTTACAATTCATGAAATGTATTATTAAAATTAGTTTCAATTTCTTCTTTTGTAAATTTTAAATGATATATTAAATTCAAATTTAATTTATATATTAAATTTAAATTATATATTAAATATTTAATATTAAGAAACCTGTTATTAAAATGATCTACTATTAAACTGTGATTTGAATTATAGTTCTAATAAATTGTGATGTAAAAAACTTTTTTTTTGGGTCCGGTTGTGGGGCCTGAACTCTGTGAATGGACGCTGTCCCTCAGCTCTTCAGTTCAAGGCTAGTGCTCTACCACTTGAGCCACAGCGCCACTTCTGGCTTTTTTCTTTCTGCTTATGTGGTGCTGAGGAATCAAACCCAGGGCCTCATGCATGCAAGGCAAGTGCTCTTTACTGAGCCACCTTCCCAGCCCTGATGTAAAAAACTTTTAATAGAATTGTAGGTAATAATTTTTAAACTTACCAGCCTGTTATTTGTTTTCTAATTGTTTCATTTCTTATTCTTGGTCCAAGTCATCTCCTCACCTTAGTTGTTTAGTTTTCTATTTTATCTCTATTCGTTTGCTGATTGTGCATTTTATTTTCCCTTTGTAGTGACTGACATGAGGCTGAAAATCTGTATGCTAGTTTATTACTTCCTATGTTAAAGTCAAACTACTGCTTCCAACAGCTGTTCTACTCTTCTTTGTATACTATTGTATTTCCCACACTTGCATCTCCTGTATTGCTGCTCTCAAGTATTTTATTTCATTTTTTATTTAAATTGTATTGTCAAGGTAATGTACAGAGGGTTTATAGTTACATAAGTAAGGTAATGAATTCATTTATTTTATAACTTTTTACCTTTCCCCCATTTTTCTCCATCGTACCTCCCAACATTCCCCCCAAGATTATTTCCAACAAATTGTCTCGTGATTTTCACTTTTGCATAGGTTCCCCCTTTGTCCTTTGTCTCACCATTTTGTTTTTTCTCTTACCCTTCCCTAGTTCCCTAGTTGTGATAACCTGGGTATCAAAATCAAATACAGTGACTAGAGGGGATAAACCATATGTGGGGAAAACACAAAAGGATGAAAAGTACATAGTACATTAAGAACAACAACAAAGAACATGTCTTGGAGTTCATTTCACTTGGAATCACCTTTTATGGTCATATGTACATAGCTATTGAGTTATTCTGCTCATCTACTAAGATTATCCTTGATGTGCACAATAATGCTCCCCTATTATTCAGTAAACCCACTTCTGGGCATTTAACCATGTGACCACAAACAAGGCCACAATGAAGCTACCAGCACAATTATGTTTTTACATTATTATTTACCATAGCTAAGGTATGGAATTAAGCCAGATGCCCCTCAGTAGATGAATAGATATAGAACATGTCACACAGACACACAGACATACACACATACACATACATGGAATACTATGCTTCCATCAGAAACAATGATACCACCTCATCCGTAAGGAAATGAAAGATCTTGAAAAAACATCATACTAAGTGAAGTAAGCCAGACTTAAAGGAACATAGCTCCCCAGGTTTTCCTTATTTGTAATAATTAGATTACATCAAGGAAAATCTCATGTATTTTAATTTGAAATTTTGTTCTCTATGTTAAACATACAACATTATTACTATATTGTTTGTTATTCTTTCTTTTTTTGAGGACGGCTACTATTTATTTAACCATTAAAATGAAGTTTGTAGCCACTGTATAAGGTTTAATACAATGTATCTTCTTAATAAATTTTTATTGTGAAAATACCGTATGGAGGACTTACAATTACATGGCAAGGTAATGAGTATATTTCTTATCAAAAGTTGTTGCCTCCAACTTTGTTTCCCCTAACCATCAATTCCTATCCCTCCTGCCAACTCTTGTGCAAAGGTTGTAAAGTTCGATTTTAGACTTAAAGTCCTGTACATCTCATTGTTGCAATGAGTCCACCTATTTAAACAATTTTTTTTGCTTCACTTACACAAATTATACCTACATCAAATTCAGTGAAAGCAGGGGTTATACCATGGGGGAGGGACACACAAAGCAACAAAGAAATAACTTTTAAATATGTTAGAAACGATAGCAAGAAAGAAAAAAAAAGAGTCCTTATCTTGAGGTTCATTTCACCCAACATCAACTTATCTGACCGTTATATCTTGTCTCAGACATATACTAGTTATTGTACATAAGGGAAACCATGGGACGTATGTTTCTTTGCGCCTGGCTTACTTCACTGAATATAATTTTTTCCAAGTCTTTCCATTTCCGGACAAATGGAGCAAAAGGCAGATATACTTAAAGAATTATGTTCAGCTTATCCATTACTGAAGGAAGAACAATTAAAATAGCAATCCCCATTAGGAAGAAGAACTCCTGTTTACTTATCTTCATTCCTGTGTAAGCCAGTGTTGCCCCCTGTATCCTCATGTTGTACATTACAACTTTATACTTGATCATCAAGTATATCTACTGTCTTCTACATTGTGACCTAAATGCCCCAGGAATTCCACTTCGCTTTACTTTTTAAAAAAATTTCTCTCTATTGAAGATGTTCTCCGAATCTGAGGGTTTTCTATTGATCTTGCTAGCTATGTCCTTTGCCATACAGAAGCTCTGCAATTTCATGCAATCCCATTTGTCCAACGTTTCTTTGATTTGTTGTGTTTCTGGGTCTCTATTAAGAAAATCTGGACTATTCCAAGGAGACCCAAGGTTTTTTCTATTCCATCTTGTAATGTTTTTAGAGTGTCGGCTTTGACTCAGAGGTCTTTGAAGCATTTGGAGTTGATTCTGGTGTAGAGTGATATCTAAGGATCTAGCTTTAATTTTCTACAAGTAGTTAACCAATTTTGCCAGCACCATTTTCTGAAGAGGCTGTCTTTCTCCATTCAATGATTTTTAGCTCCTTTATTGATGACTAGACATACAACGGAGAAGTTACTCATATCTAAAATATACCTGGAACTCAAAAAATTAAATCCATCAAAAACAAATCTTCAAAGAAACAATGCCCAATAAGTAAGTGGGCTAAAGACTTGAAGAGAAACTTCTCTGAAGAGGAAAGAAGCAGGGCCAATAGACACAGAAAGAAATGCTCAACCTCCCTAGCCATAAAAGAAATGCAAATCAAAACAACAATGACATACCACCTCATCCCAGTTAGAATGGCTATAATGAAGAACTCTAATAACAACAGATGCTGGAAGGGATGTGGACAGAAGGGAACCTTACTGCATTGGGAGTGTAAACTTGCTCAACCACTTTGGAAAGCAGTATGGAGGTTCCTCCAAAGACTCAACAAAGAGTTCCCCTATCACCCAGCAATCTGATTTTTGGGTATCTACCTAAATGATCACAAACAAGACCACACTAAAGCTACCAGCACGACTATGTTTATTGCAGCATTATGTACCATAGCTAAGATGCCCCTCAAGTGAGGAATGGATCAAGTAAATGGGGTATTTATACACAATAGAATTCTATGCCTCCCTCAGAAAGAATGACATTGCCCCATTTGTTAGGAAGTGGAAAGACTTGGAAAAAATTATATTAAGTGAAGTAAGCCAGGCCCAAGGAAACATAGGTCCCATGGTTTCCTTCATTTGCAATAACTAGTATATGTCAGAGTCAACCAGAAAAGGCCAGATAAGTTGATGTTAGGGAAATGAACCCTAAGATATGTATTCAAATGTTTATTTCTTTCATGCAATTGTATCTAAAGTATTTATAAGATTTTTTTTGTTGCTTTGTATGTCCCTTCCCCATGGTATACCCCCCACTTTCATGGTATTTTATGTTGGTATAATTTGTGGATGGTAAGACAAAAAAAATCATTTAAATACGGTTACAGGTGGACCCATTGCAACAATGAGATGTAAAAGTCATTATTTTGAAAATGAACTTTACAACTTTGGGGGAGGAGGAGGATTGGGTGAGCGGGAGGATGGGAAGGAATGGGAATGGGAAACAAAGATGGAGGCTACAATGCTGGATAAGAATGAAGGGTTAAAGTAACACCATTTTTGAGGCAGTGACTATTTGTTTCTTGTTTATCTCAGCTAGCAGAGCAACACATGGTGGTATCCAAACACCTGGTTGTTTGCCTTCATAAGCCCTGCAAATCTTTAGCTCAGGGCTCTCCTCCTAGGCTCCACTGTGTGAGAGTGTAGGATGAGGCCCGAGCTGCAGCCCGTCTAAATAAAACTTTGCTTTTGCATTTCGGAACGTCTAACTCTAGTTGGTCTTCTTTGTGGGGGTCCTGCAAAATGGTCACTACATGTTAGTGAGGGCTCGTCCAGGATACCTCAAGAGACAGACCCACGAGACCTCAGACTCCGAAGGTAAAAAGTGCTGTCAAATTGTCTTGTCCTGTCGTTACTCTCTTTATGTGTTTTACTTTCATTTTTGTTTGTGAGGACGGCCACTCCAATTCGTATTGTGTAAAGGGTTGTCATAGCGGACGCACTTGCATGACAACCCTGGAGGAACTGGGAGACATCCCAGATCCTCTTGTGAGGGGGATGGTCCTTGGATCCCTGCTATGAAAATTGTGGTGCCTAGTTTGGTTTGGTGTTGGGCCAGAACTGACCAAGAGGGCCTCCTAACTGAGTCCTAACTCACTCACTGTGGGTCTGCTCCTTCTGCTTCTCTATTACAGGGGTCAGCGGACCAATTCAGGGGATCTCCCCTTTGTAAACTTATTTTTTAACTGTCAGGGCTGTGTATGTTTTGTTTGTACTGTTTATTGTTTTTTGGACTGTACGACTAATGGGACGGGAAATCATGGGCAACACTCCATCTAACCCCCTAGACTTACAAAAAGAAAAAATCTAAGAAAGGGGAAAAGATATTGTACCCTTCGGTTTTTCAGGGAGATAACGTGGAAAAAAATATTTCCTACCTCATACGCAGCTTCCCAGGTTCCTTTTGCAGAGCCTGAGGATCATCAAGAGGAGGAGGTAGCTATAGAACCAGCAGCCGAACCCTTGGCACCTGCCTTTAAGGTTTCTGAGGGGCCAGTCACTAGAGGAAGCCATGGGATCAGCCCCTCTCTCCCTTCTAATGCAGCTGTTTTTTTCCTTAAGCACAGTAGGTCCTGTGGATGCAAATGGTCAACAGCAATTCTAATATTGGCCATTTTCTACCAGTGATCTATACAATTGGCACACCCAAAATGCCTCCTTTTCTGAGAAACCCCAGGATTTAATTCGTTTGCTTGAAACCATTCTCATTACTCATCACCCACTTGAGATGATTTCAGTCAGCTTTTACAGGTCCTTTTTACCATCGAAGAGAGAGACCGTATCTGAGAGGTGGCCCGGAAACAAATCCCTGGCCACACAGGAGCGCCCATCACAGATCCTGACATGATCGCTGCCTATTTTCCTGAGATCTGACCAACATGGGACTACAATATGGTTGAAGGTAGGGAGCGACTCCTCATCTATCACCAGGCTCTGTTTGTAGGTCTCAAGGTGGTGGCTCACCGACCTACTAATATGGCCAGAGTCTATGATGTTAGATAGGGAGGAAGTGAAAGTCCGGCAGGTTATCTTGAGCAGCTCATGGAAGCTTTTAGTCAATATACCCCGTATGATCTTGAGACCCAGGAGTCAGCTCAAATGATTATGTTTTCCTATATAAATCAATCTGCATCAGACATAAAGCAAATTTGCAGGCTCTAGAAAGACTTGGTGAAAAGTCTATTAGGGATCTAATAGCCGTGGTGGAAAAGGTTTACAGTAAGATAGAGACAGAGGAGCAAAGAAAGGAAAGGAAGGGCAAAGAACGTGAAATTGAGCATGAAAAGAGAGACCAGGCCAAGGAAAAGAGGCCAGACTTGTTGGACTTGTCATTCTCACACGCCGTGCATACCTGGTTCACAGATGGCAGCAGTTCCATTCGAGATGGAAAAAGGTATGTGGGCGCAGCAGTCACCATGGACACTGAGATAGTGTAGGCTGAAGCACTCCCCCAGGGAACATCTGCACAAAGAGCAGAACTAGTGGCACTAACAAAAGCCCTATGGATGGGGAAAGGGATGGGATTAAACATTTACATGGACAGTCGGTACGCTTTTGCTACCATGCATGTCCAGGGAGCCATTTACCAAGAGAGGGGGCTGCTGACAGCTGAAGGAAAGGCTATTAAAAACAAACAAGAAATTTTAAGCCTTGTCCAGGCCTTATGGGAACCAGCAAATATTGCCATTATGCACTGCCTTGGCCATCAAAAGGGAACTGATTCAACAACCAAAGGAAATAACTTGTACAATCAGGCATCTAATGAGGCGGCCCTGCATCCCAGAGGGGGAGTACTTACTCTAGTAGATGCAGGGACTTGAGCTTTGCCTCCTGAGCCTCAGTACTCCCAAGAAAACTTGGAGTGGATAAAGAAAATTCCCTATAAACCCCCTATAAACCCCCAGGCAGAGAAGAAAATAAAGACTGGTGTAGAACTGGTGAGGGGAAACTTATCTTGTCACAAAGATTGGGCAAGGGGATTCTTAAGAGAATGCATCAGGCCTCTCACATGGGAACCCAAAGAATGCAGAACTTGCTCCAACACTCAGAAGTAAAAATTAAGCAAGGAAATCAACTCAATGAGGACATTGTTAAAAATTATAAAGCCTGTCAGCTCACCAATGCCCCCAATCAACCGGTTAAAAAAGGAGCTTGCCTCCGTGGAGATAGGCCAGATGTGTATTGGGAATTAGACTTCACAGAAATTTAAAGTGGAAAAGTTGGAAATAAATATTTGCTAGTTTTTGTAGACATCTTTTCAGGATGGGTTGAAGCCTACCCAACAAAGCATGATATCGTGAACTTCGCGGCTAAGAAGATCCTGGAAGAAATCCTACCCATATATGGCTTCCCATCCACCATCAGGTCGGAAAATGGACAGGCCTTGGTCTCAAAAGTAAGTCAGGGGATAGCTGTGGCACTGGGGACAGATTGGAAATTGCACCGTGCTTATAGACTCCAGAGTTCAGGGCATGTAGAAAGAATGAAGCAGACTCTAAAAGAGACCTTAACTAAATTGGCTTTGGAGACTGGCACAGACTGGGTATCACTCCATCTTTTTGACCTGTTTAGAATAAGAAATTCACCCTATCACTTTGGGTGTACTCCTTTTGAAATAATGTATGGACATCCTCCACCTGTTATCCCTAGCCTTCAGACTGGATTGCTTGCTCATTTGAGTGACACTGAATTTCTATGTAAACTTGACTATCTATAGCTTGTCCACAAAAGTGGGTGGCCCCAGCTTAGAACATTATATGATTCTGCTTCTATTCCTACCCCCCATTTGTTTAAACCAGGGAACTGTGTGTTTGTTCGAAGGTACAACTTGAGATTTTTGGAACCACAGTAGAAGGGGCCTTACATGGTACCTCTGGCTATACCCACTGCCCTTAAGGTAGACAGCATTGCTACTTAGATCCACTGCACCCATGAAAGACCGGCTGACCCCATTGCCATGGATGACCATGGGGAAACATGGGAAGACTCTAAGCATCCTACCCAACCACTCCATATATAACTCAAGAAAAGCAAAATGGACTGATTGTTATTGGTATTGTTTCAATTATCATTTGCAGAACTTCCGGGAGGTGCTCAGTACAACAAGGGGAACATTGTGCTGTCCTAGGAGAAGAGTGTTGTTTTCACATTGACCATTCAGGAATAGCAAAAGACAACATGGGTATGGTCATAGACGAACTAGTCAAGATCGAGAGCTGTTGGAGTGAAGTTTGGGGCCGGAGCCACAATATTGTGTCTCAGGACCATAAGTCAAGGGGGGAGGAAGGGTTAAAGTAACTCCATTTTTGAGGCAGTGAGCAGTGATCATTTGTTGCTTGTTTATCTCAGCTAGCAGAGAACTCGTGGTGGTAATCCAAACACCTGGTTGTTTGCCTTTATAAGCCCTGCAAATCTTTATTTATCTCAGGGCTCTCCACCTAGGCTCCAGTGTGTGGGAGTGTAGGACGAGGCCCAAGCTGCAGCCCTTCTAAATAAAACCTTGATTTTGCTTTTCAGAACGTCTGACTCTTGTTGGTCTTCTTGGTGGGGGTCAAGCAACGTGGGCACTACAAGAAATGTACTCATTATGTTGTCCATGTAATTGTAACCCCTCTGTATTGTATTTTCACAATAAAAAAATTCTTGGGAACAAAAAAATCATTTCTCTCTAAATCGTTGAGGTTGGTGTGTGTGTGTGTGTGTGTGTGTGTGTGTGTGTGTGTGTGTGTGTGTGTGTGTGTGTGTGTGTGTGTGTATGTGTGGTTTTACAAAGATCAGAAGACTTTTTTTTTCATTTAAAATACATCTTTCAGGTTATTGTAAATTGTGGCTACTGGGAAAAGACTCTTGCTATATTAAAGATGAAACAAAAATATATTGTGCATGCAACACAGTGCTTTATTAGTCTGTAGTTCAACCCTTAACTTCGATTTATATCTTGGCCGTTATTGTGAATAATGTCAATAGCAATGAACTATAGATATATTTATCAGTTACCGAAAGAGAAATAAACACATGATCGGTGGGTCAGATGATATTTCAACTTTACATTTCTCTAGAAAACCGCATACTACTTTCTACAACGAGAATATTAACTTGTATTTTGACTAAGAGTGTAGAAAATTTCTTCTTTTTGCTTATGTGGTGCTTAGGAATCAAACCCAGGGCCTCAGGCATGCAAGGCAAGCACTCTAACACTGAGCCACCTTTCCAGCCCTAGAAAATTTCTTTTATCCACATTCTCACCAACATTATTACCTTTTTTTTAAGGGCAGGTTTGTACTATGTGCAGTAACCCAGACTGGCCTTAGAATAAAATCCTATTATTCCAACCTGCTAAATGTTTGGAATTACAAGCCTTTACCACCACACCAGGTTCCTTTGATTTTTTGGATAAGTGTTATAATAGTTATGAAGTAGTATCATAGTAATTTTGAATTGCATTTCTCTAATGACTTCTGTTCCAAAAGCATTAAGCCAACATAGAAGTTGTGTTAAACACGACTTTGTAAACCCACTGGCTACTTTCATGGCTATTTGGAAAACAGGTCTATTCCGAACTTTTGTCCAATTTTAATCATTTCTGTTTTTTAATGTGAAAATACTGTACAGAGGGGTTACAATTACATGCGAAAGATAAGTACATTCCTTATCAAGCATTGTAGCCTCCTCTTTGTTTCCCATTCCCATCCCTTCCCATCCTCCCCGTGCCGCCCAGCCTATCTTCCTCCCCCTCTTCTCCCCTCATAAAAGTTTAAAGTTAGTTTTTAAACAGAATAACTTGTAACTCTCATTGTTTCAATGGGTCCACCTGTATTCCTATTTAAACGATTTTTTTCTTCCTTCTCCTCCACAAATTATACCAACATCAAATACAATGAAAGCAGGGGTTATACCGCGGAGGAGGGACATAGAAAGCAACAAAAAAATCTTATATATACTTTAGGAACAATTGCATGAAACAAAAAAAAACATTTGAATACATATCTTAGGGTTCATTTCCCTAACATCACCTGATCTGACCTTTTCTGCATGACTTAGACATATACTAGTTATTGCTAATAAGGGAAACCATGGGACCTATGTTTTTTTGGGCCTGGCTTACTTCACTTAAAATAATTTTTTTCCAAGTTTTTCCAATTCCTAACAAATGGGGCAATATCCTTCTTTCTGATGGACGCATAAAATTCCATTGTGTATATATACAATATTTTCTTGATCCATTCATCAGTGGAGGGGCATCTGGTTTGGTTCCATACCTTTGCTAAGGTAAATAATTCAACAATAAACATAGTCGTGCTGGTATTCTTGTTTGGGGTCATTTGAGTAAATGCCCAAAAGTAGGAATGCTGGGTCATAGGGGAGCTCTATGTGGAGCCTTTGGAGGAATCTCTATACTGCTTTTGAAAGTGGTTGAACAAATTTACACTCCCAACAACAATGCAGTAAGCTTTCCTTCTGTCCACATCCCCTCCGGCATCTGTTGCTATTAGAGTTCTTGATTATCGCCATTCTAACTGGGATGAGGTGGTATCTCAATGTTGTTTTGATTTGCATTTCTTTTATGGCTAGGGAGGTTGAGCATTTCTTCATGTGTCTATTGGCCATGCTTCTTTCCTCTTCAGAGAAGTCTCTCCTTTTCTTTAGCCCACTTACTTATTGGGCTGTTGTTACTTTGAAGATTTGTTCTTGGGGAATTTATTTTTTTTGAGTTGCAGGTATATTTTAGATATGAGACCCTTGTCTGTTGTATGGCTAGTGAAGATCTTCTCCCAATCAGTCGGCTTTCGATTGATGTTGCTAGCTATGTCCTTTGCCATGCACAAGCCCTACAATTTCATGCAATCCCACTTATCCAACCTTTCTTGATTTGTTGTGTTTCTGGGTCTCTATTAAGAAAACTTAGGCCTCTGCCAAGGAGAGCTAAGGTTTCTCCTATTCAATTCTGTAATGTTTTCAGAATATCTGCTTTGACTCCAAGGTCTTTCATCCATTTGGAGTTGATTCTGGTGCATAGTGATATCTAACGATCTACCCTTAGTTCTCTTCAAGTAGTTAACCAATTTTGCCAGCACCATTTACAGAAAAGGCTGTCTTTCGTCCATTCTATATTTCAGCTCCCTTATTGAAAATTAGATGGCTATAGGTCTGTAGGTTCATTTCTAGGTTTTCAATTCTATTCCATTGGTCCTGAGGTCTGTTCTTGTGCCAGTTCCAAGCTGTTTTGATTATTATGCTTTGTAGTAGATTTTGAAATTTGGTATTGACATTCCTCTAGCCCTGCGCTTTCTGTTAGGGATCATTTTCACTATTTGGCATCTTTTATTGTTTCATATGACATTTTTGATTGCCGCTTCTATTTTCTTGAAGAAGGAGATTGGAATATTGATAAATATCGCATTGAATTTGTAGATAGTCTTGGGAAGTATTGCCATTTTCACGGTGTTGATCTTTCCAATGCAAGACCATGGGAGTTTTTACCACTTTCTAAGTTCTGTTTTGATTTCCTTTTTCAGGTTTTTAAATTTTTCATCATAGACGTCCTTCACTTTTTGGTTAATTTAATTCCTAGTCATTTTTTTGGAGGCCTATTATGAATGGAGTTGCTTTCCTAATTTCAGCCACACTTTCCTTATTGTTGGTAAACAGAAAAGCCATTGATTGTTGAGGGTTAATTTTATACCGTGCTACTTTGCCAAAGTTTTGTATCAACTTGAGAAATTTGGGAGTGGAGTCTGTGAGATTCTTTAAGTACAATAACATATCATTTGCAAAGAGGGAGAGTTTTACTTTTTCATTCCCTATTTGGATCCCCTTTATGTTTGTATCTTATGATTGTAGCTAGGCATTCTAATACTAGATTGAAGATAAGTGGAGATAGTGAATATCCTTGTCTCATTCTTGAGTTAAGAGGGAATGGCTTCAGTTTTTCACAATTAAGTATAATGCTCGCTGTAGGTTTGTTATATACAGCCTTTATTGTATTGAGGAATGTTCCATGGATTCCTAATTTTTTCAGAACCTTCATTATAAATGGGTTTTGGATCTTGTCAAATGCTTTTTCCGCATCTATTGAGATAACCATGCAGTTCTTATCCTTGCTTCAGTTGAGGTTATGAATTATATTAATTGATTTGTATATATTGAGCCAGCTTTGCATTCCTGAAATGAATCCTGTTTGAGCATGATGCATGATTTTTTGGATAAATTGTTGAAATCGATTGGCCAAAATTTTGTTGATATGTTTGCATCAATGTTCATCAATCAAATGGGTCTATAGTACTCTTTCTTTGATGAGTCCCTCCCTGGTTTTGGGATGAGGGTTACGATGGCTTCATAGAATGAGCTCGGTAGTGAACTTTCTCTTCAAATTTCATTGAAGAGCTAAAGGATTATTGATGTGAGCTCTGCTTTGAAGGCCTTGTAGAATTCCACTGTAAAACCACCTGGTCTTGGACTTTTCTTAGATGGGAGGTCTCTTATTGCTCTTTCTATTTCATTGCTTGAAACGGGCCTGTTCAGATGGTTTAACTCATCTTGGTTTATTTACAACATGTCAATATTTGGCAGGAAAAGTTCTGTCTTTGCCAAGTTCTCAAACTTATTAGCATAAAATTTTGAGGATTATTCCCTTATAATGTACTGAATCTTGTTTGTTCCTGTGGTGATGTTAAAATTCTCATCTCTGAGTTTATTTGTATGTATTCTCCTCTTTTTCCTGATAAGATTTGCTAAGGGGCTATCAATTTTTTTTAATTTTTTCATATAACCCACTCTTTGTTTTGTTGATTCTTTCGATGTTTTTTTGGATTCTAATTCATTTATTTCTGACTTAATTTTTCATTTCTTTCCATCTACTGGATTGGGGTTTATCTTGCTGCTCTTTTTCAAGGAGCCTCAGATTTATCGTTAAATTGTTGGTTTCAGATCTCTTCAATTTGTTGATATAGCATCTCAGAGCTATAAACTTGCCTCTGAGTACTGCCTTTGCTGTGTCCCAGAAGACCTGGTAATATGTGTGTTCCTTTTTATTGAATAACATGAACATTTGAATTTCCTTTCTAATTTCTTCCAACTCCCACTCGTGAGTCAGCAGTGTGTTGTTCAGCCTCCATGAGTTACAGGACTTTCTTTGGTTGCTTTTGGTTTTGAGTTCTAATTTTATTCCCTTATGGTCTGAGAGAATGCAAGGTATAACTGCAATGTTTCTGAATTTGGGCAAGTTTGCTTTGTGACCTAAAAAGTGGTCTATTTTGGAAAAGGTTCCATGTGCTGATGAGAAGAACGTGTATTCTGATGCTGCTGAGTGAAATATTCGGTAGATGTCTGTGAAATCTTGTTGATCTATGCAGTTTTTTAGGTCTGTGGTTTCTCTGTTGAGTTTTTGCCGAGTTCATCTATCTAGTGGGGAGAGTGGTGTGTCAAGTTCCCAACAATCAATGCCATTGGATCTATGTGGCATATGAGGGAAAGTAGTTTTTCTTAGATAAATTTGTGTGCTCTGTTGTTTGGAAAATAGATATTTAGAATTGTAATATCCTCCTGAAGGAGGGATCACTTAATTAGTATTTAGCGAGCTTCCTTATCTCTTCTCATTGATTTTAATTTGAAATCTATTTTATCTGATATGAGGCTTGCAACACCTGCCTGTTTATGGGGGCCGTTTACTTGGTAGATTTTGGTCCAGCATTTCACATTCAAAATGTGTTTGTTTTATGGGCAAGATGTGACTCCTGAAGGCAGCAGATAGAAGGATCTTGCTTTTTAATCCAATTAGGCAGTCTATGTTGCTTAATTGGAGAGTTCCTTCCGTTAGTGTGGAGAGATAGGACTGAGAGGTATTTGGGAGTTCCTGCCATTTTATCCACCTTCTTGCGAGCTGTGCCAACTGGGTTCTTCCTATGTTCTTGTATTCTCAGTTTGGGTGCAGTTTCTTGGCCGTTATTGTGGTCTTGTTGGTTTTCTATGTGTAGGATATCTTTAAGAATCTTTTGTAGGCCTGGTTTGGCAGAGATATATTGTTTCAATTTCTCTTTGCTATGGTAGGTTTATATTTGACCTTCAGTTATGGAGGAAAGTTTAGCTGTGTATAGTATTCTTGGTTTATAATTGTTTGTCTTTAGGGCATGGCACACCTTATCCCAGGCTCTTCTTGCTTTGGTTGTCTCTGCTGAGAAATCTGAGGTGACTCTAATTGGTTTCCCTTAATAGGTTATTGATCTTTTCTCCTTGAGAACTTTAAGGATCTTTTTCTTGGTCTGAATTGATCCTGTGTGGATTATTATGTGAAGGAGGGAAGTCCTGTTCTGGTCTGGTCTACTTGGAGTTCCAAAAGCTTCTTGTATCTGAATAGGCCTATCTTTTTGCATGTTTGGGAAGTTCTCTGCTAGGATCCTGTTAAACACATTTCCTAGACCATTAACTTCTCTCTCTAAGTGCTCCATTACACCCATTATCCTCAGATTAGGCCTTCTGATAGATCTGTCATATTTCTTGGATTTGTCTTGATGTTTGTACGTTCTTTCTCTATAATATCTAAGCTGTCTTCAATCCCCAAGATTCGATCTTCTGCATGGTCTAACCTGCTTCTTTATTTTGGTGTTCAGTGTTTATTCTCAAATCACTTAGTTGATTGGTTATGGTTTCCTTGGACTCCCATTCCTTCTGTTGGGTTCCATTCAGCATTCCCTTTGTGAACTTCCTGACTTCTTTCAGCTCTCTATTTATGGATGCCCTAAATGCCTCTAAAGATCTTTGTCTATCTCATCCCGCTTTCTCAATTCCTGTATTAATCTTTGTTTAGCTTCCTCACGTTTATGCAATTCCTGACTTTCTCTTTGTCTATTCTCAGCCAGCTCACGCAATTCATGTCTATCTCTTTGACTGAACTCAGCCTGCTCATGCCATCCCCGTATTTCTCTTTGAGTGTTTTCAATCTGCTCAAGCAATTCCTGTGTCAATCTTTGAGTAAGTGTCTCAAGCTCATGATAGTCCTGTATTGAACTTTGGTTTGCCTCCTCTGTCTCCCTATCATGCTTAAGCTTAGTCCTTTGCAGGTTTTCAATTTTTTCATTTACCATGTTTACCAGTAGTGTTTGTATAGCTTTTGGGGCGCTCTCCCCTGGATTTTTATTATCTGTTCTGTCCGCTGATTATCATGAGTGGGAGTTGAGATACCCGGACTTGCCATTTTTCTTGTGTTTTTCTGCTTATTCTGCCGATTTGGGATGAACGTAACACCAGTTTTGTGCTAGAACACTATCTTAAGACAAGCATCATCCAAAGTCTGTAGTTGCACAGTCAAAAGTCTGCAGATACAATCTACTTCAACAGATCATTTTATTCAATATCAAACAACTATGTACTAATGGGCTATGAACAGCAAAGAATAATTTGACATACCAGAAATTATAAGGTTTAGGGAGAGATGTGGGTAAAAAGAGATATAGAGGGATGTGGAAAGGTAAAAGGAGAGTTAAATTAACTAAGTCCTAATCTCAATAAGGGAAATAGTTTGGATAGAATGATAGAAGAGAGAGAAAAAAAGAAGAAAAAATAAGAAAAATAAAAAAAGAGACAAGAAAGAATAGAAAAACAAATATTAAAAGTTATTAATTGAAACACTTAAAATTTATGCAAATTTAACAACGTAATATTCATAGAAGAGGGATAGGATGAGAGAAGGGGAGGGATAGAAAGGAGATGCGAAAAAGTAAAAAAAATGTTGAAAATATTATACAGGTATAAAGAGGTAGTACTGCTATTAAGAAACTTAAGTCAAAGAGGATTTGAGTTGAGTAATAAATTTCTGGATTGTGTACACAACGGGGGATAAGGTCTAATAATCAACTATTCGTATATCTGTGGATGAGCAGAACTTAATTAAGTCACGCAAAAAAGAACGAAAGAAGAAAAAAGTGAAAAGAATGAGAAAGAAAAAAAGGATCAAAGGTTAAGTAGAACTAACACACACACACACACACAAACACACACACACACACACACACACACACACACACACACGCCCGCGCACAGATATTCTCCCAAAATAAAAATTATAAGAGGAAGAAAAAAAAGGTTAACAGCAAACAATTTTTTAAAATTAAAAATGAAAACAAAAAATTTAAACAAATTTTAAAAGGTACAAAAAATGAGTTCTTTGATTTTTTGGAGGGAGTGGGAAGATCCTGTATCTCCCTTGTGTCTGTAACCAGTCTCTTGTTGGAGTCTCTGGTCTGATGGTAGTGTTTGATTTTCCTGTGGCTTGATTGGTTTCTTAAGTTAGTTTGTTTGAGCAGGAAGAAAAATGTTCTGCTTTAACCAGAATTTTGTGATCCTCCTCCCAGGCAAGTTCAATGGGAGGGAGATCTGCTTTGAGTATCACAAAAGAGGGAGATGGCTTTTTCTTCTAGTTTGGAGATGCTCTGTTGAGGCTTGGTTCTGGGTAGAGTGGAGGCCTTTCAGCAAGCAGTAGAGTTTCCCTGAGGGGCTAGCTTCTGAGACATTTACAGAGCCTAGCCTGGAGACATTCTCAGGGTTTATGTTTACTGAATTTCAGTTGATTGTCAAGACTGCTGTAGGGAGGGGCAGCCTCTGGCTCTGTTTAGCCTGTGAAGAAATCAACACTGAGGAGGGCAGAGCTTTCTCTGCCTGGGCGGGATGACTTTTCCCTGGGTGGAGCTGAGCTTGGCAGGTGAGGTCAGGTTCCTGTGATCTGCTAAATGACTCTTGTTTTCTTCCAAGGCCTGAGTTGGAGCTAGCTGCTCAGCCAGGCCTTTATCAGTATAAAAGATGGAGATCTCCAGTAGTGGGGAGGGGAAGTGTTGCCTTTCCTCCTCTGCTCCCTTAGAAGGAGTGAGGATGTCAGGCTTCTACTCATGCCAGAGTCTTGGTTCCTGGGTCATCGCTGGTCTGCGATTTGCAGGATGAAGATGTTTGTTCCTTGTCAGTTCTTGCTGGTGTTGTGTAGAATCCCCTAGCCTGCTGATCTGGGGCCTTCGTCCCAGACTCTTTGTGTTTCATGTTTGATGGCTATGGCTGCCCCAGCACCCGCCACAACCGCAGCGGAGCCTGCTGGCAAGTGCACGGACCTGTCCCCTTGCCTGGATTTTCCTTCTCTGGCCAAACTCTCTGTACTGTGATGGCACCCTTGGTGTGATTCTTTTACTTAGGACTGTTCACTGGAATACTTAAACTGCTTTCTATGAGAGAGCCTGTTTAGACTCCACCTTCTCCCCTACCATCTTCCCAGAACTCTTTTGAATTTTAATCATTTCTTGTTAATCTCATCTTTAATCTCTTTATACAAAATCAATAATTAATTCAAGGGAGGAGAAAGGAAAAAATTAAGCAACTCTTTACATTTTCCAACTTTCAACATCATATTGCTTATATCATTTTCTGTTTATGCTTTAGACTATATAATTCAATTTAGTTAGACCTTTCATAAAGCTATATGTATTTTATTTATTTTATGTTAATTGTTCTTTCCAAAGCCTGTGTGTCTAATTTACCTTGGTTTCTTTCAGTGTCAAGTAGTTCAGATTTCAAATTGAAGAATAAATTGAAGGAAGCAAACAAAAGATACATTTCTTCTCATTTGATAATGCCTCAACAAGAATGAAGAAAGAGTTCAGCCTGCTAAGGACCTATGATAGGATATCAAAAAGAGAATTCATTGTTCGAGGTATTCCCTATCTTTGCAATAGAACTTAAATAATATAAAACACAATATACTGCTCAGGTACTTTTATGTTTTATCAGTTTTGCACATTATCCTATGGACTTTACCTCAGTCTACAACATTCCTTCATTATTCTGTCCTTGATACTTTTACACTACCAAGACATAAGATAACCAGTTTGATTTAAAGCATGACACGTTGTACACCTGGCTTCCTTGGAAGCAGAGCATGGTCAATAGATCACATTCCTTCTGGTTGCTCACTACCTGTAATGTTTTCTGTAATATTATTGCATTCTATTTAGTATTAAAAATTTTTGGCTAAACTCAAAGCTCATTCACAGAAGTTTATGTTAAGTATTTTGCAAGTTTTATTTCTCTCAATTCTTAAGATAACATTTGCTATAATGCTAATGTTATTATCATTTTAGCGTTGGGAAAAATTGTAATTAAAGGCACGAAGTGCATGGCCCAAAGACACACACTGAGGAAGGAAATGAGTCACAGTCTCCAAAAGACTTTTAGCAATACAAAAAAAGGAGGTAAAATCTCTCCATTCTCTTACACTCTCAATTCAATATTCATATTGTCCTATAAATAATAGCATACCAAATATTGCCCATGGTGATTGTTTTCTGTTACATTTTGTCTCCAACACAGACTGTGTTGGTGACATTGGGTTATCATGCACAGAGCTGAGCTTATAAATTGAGGTCCAAAGATAGTCAAATTTCTTTTGTCCCATCGCTCCTGTATCCTTTTTTAAAAAGTACTAAAACTTTTAAATACCAACACTTACTATCTTTTAAGAATCCGAAAACGAAGTAAGTTCACATATAATCACTCCAAAATGATTTAAAAGTAGGAGATGATAAAACAGGCCCCCATCAAGTAAACTTTCTTCTACCTTTAAAATTATTCTGAAATCCTTGTCCTGGCTGGTCACACCTTTAATCCTATCTACTCCGGATATCTACTCAGGAGCCTGAGATCTATGGATAACTGTTTGAAGCCACTCAGGGCAGAATAAATTCAAGAGATTATTTTTCAGAAATTATAATGAACTAGCAAAGAGCCAGGAATGGAGATGTAGCTCATATATTAGCTCATCAATCAAGAGAGGAAAGGCCTAGCAAGACCTTGAAGCCCTGATTTCAAACTCTGAGCATGCCAATGCACAAGCATATGCATGTGTGCATGTGTGCATGCGTGTGTGTACACACACCCCCCCCACACACATTTATTCAAAATACCTTCAAATCAGCATATCAGTGTTCTGCATTAATTTCATTGTTAAAGATATTATCGGGTAAAATAGAGGAAATAAACTTCTATATCAGAACATTTTTATACGTTTTTGTTTTTTTAATGTGAAAATACTGTACAGAGGGGTTACAATTACATGGGCAAGATGAGTACATTTCTTTTTTTTATTTAATTTTATTTTATTTGTGAACATAATGTACAGAGGAGTTACAATTACATGGGCAGGATAATGCGTACATTTCTTACCAAGCATTGCAGCCTCCTCCTTTGTTTACCCTTCACATCCTGAGTACATTTCTTATCAAGCATTGTGGCATCCTCCTTTGTTTCCCCTTCCAATCCCTTCCCATCCTCCTAGCCTTCCCACCCAATCCTCCCCGCTCCCCCCACCAAAATTGTAAAGTTCGTTTTCAACATAATGACTTGTAATTCTCATTGTTGCAATGGGTCCACCTGTAAAAATAACTGTACAGAGGTGTCATATTTATATATATAATGAGTACATTTCCTAACTAGCATTGTTACCTCTTCCTTTCTTTTTCTTCCACCATCCTTTCCCTCCCACCTCCACAAATACACTCCCCTCCCCCTTCCCCTGCCTAAATTGTAAAGTTCATTTTTCAAGATAGTGTCTTGTGCATCTCAACCTGTATCCTTGTTTAAGAATTTTGTATTTCCCTTTCCCCTCCCCAAATTAGAGAAACGTATACACAGGGTGTAGGCGCACCAACTTCAAATACAGTGAAAACATGGATTAGAGCGTAGGGGAGGAACATATAAAGGAACAAAAAAAAAAAATCACATCACACAGTATAAGTATCTTAGAAACAATAGCAAGTAACAAAAAAAACCACTTGTCTGGTTCATTTCCTGTAATATTATCTTATCTGATATGCACATAGCTTCTGATCTATTCTGCTTATACAGACATATATTAGCTGTGGAAAATAAGGGAAACCATGGGACGTATGTTTCTTTGGACTTGGCTTACGTCACTGAATAAATTTTGTTTTCCAAGTCTTTCCAATTCTTAACAAATTGGGCGATGTCATTCTTTCTCATGGAGGCATAGAATTTCATTGTGTATATATACCACATTTTCATGATCCATTCATCTTCTGTGGGCCATCGGGGTGGGCTCCATATCTTAGCTATTGTAAATAATGCTGCAGTAAACATAGTTGTTCTGGTAGTTTTAGTATGGTCTTCTTTGTGATCATTTGGGTAAATCCCCAAAAGTGTGATTGCTTGGTCATAGGGGAGCTTTATATGGAGTCTTTTGATGAGCCTCCATACTTCTTTCCAAAGTGGTTGAACAAGTTAACACTCCAACCAAGAATCAAGTAAGGTTCCCTTGTGGCCACATCCTCTCCAGCATCTTTAGTTGTAAAAATATGGAATGATTCAAGAATTTGCATATCAACCTTGCGCAGGGGCCATGTTAATCTTCTCTGTACTGCTCCAATTTTAGTGTATGTGCTGCTGAATTGAGCACAGAGCATTTTTTATATATAAAGTGTAATTGATTTTCTTAAACTAGACAATTCAAAGAAAAGTAAGTTTTGAAGAATTCTCGTGAAATTTTAGAACCATGTACTTCTTACATAAGCACACATTTAAGAATAGCCAAGATTGACATATCAAAAACAAAATAATCCCAGATATTGTTGTTCAAGATATGTGTAAGATCGGGGGAAGGGGGTGGAATCAGGTGGGGGGGGCGGAGGAAGGCTGGGAAGGGATGTGAAGGGTAAACAAAGGAGGAGGCTGCAAGCTTGATAAGAAATGTACTCATTATCTTGCCCATGTAAATGTAACCCCTCTGTACAGTATGTTCACAAAAAATAAAAATAAAAAAAGAGATGTGTAGGAGGACGAATTCAATTATTCTGTATAAGGCACCTGTCATAATGAACACTGCGGCAAGTGTTAAGGGTTTTTAAAAGTTTTAATGTTTTAAATATATTTAATTTTGGGAATTTGCTTATATAGGCCAAAATTAGGATTGTTTGTCAGGTCATACAACTTTTCTATAAATATTTAAGATTTATGGTAGCAGACATATGCTACTAAAAACTACATTTCAGTTTAGAGAAACATTACTAATGAGATGTTGCAAAGTCTTAGTGTAAAGAAGCAGAGTGAAGAGTTAAGACTTTGTTAACTGCATAGTTTCTCTTAAAACTTTAGGGCTTCCTTACTTTATATGTTAGTGAGGAACAAATGATGATATAAGCCATATACATATACATATACAAATGATGAGATGAGTCATAAAAAGCAATCTTAGTGGGTAACTTTAAAAACTACACATAGCCTAAAAAACTCTTGTTGAATATCATAATCTTATTCAGTGTTAAATGTACAGGAATGTGAGAATAGTAAAATCAAATATGTAAGTACACTTCAAATACTGAAAACACTGGTAATTCTTTGGTATTTTATTTTATTAATCATTAATATTTAGTTATTGTGTTGCTTTATTTGTAGTATTGTTTCCCTTGTAATATAATAAAACCTTTTGTTATCTATCATCAGGAGGTACTTTGAGAAGGTTACTGGGATGGCCAAACCATTTTTTATAGTTGCATGTGAATTTACAAAAAGCAAAATTAAGAACAAAATATTGATTAAAATTATCAAGTACAGTCAGAATAAGGAGGGATGATAAATGTCCACACTTAAAATCTTAGCCCTAGGCTGAAGCAGTGATATTACAGAGTTGAGGTCACAAAAGTGAGAGACTGTGTTTTGTTTTGTTTTTTACTTTGATTTTGTTGGCCATGGGGTTGAACTCTGGGGCCTGGTTGCTGTACCTCAGCTCAAGGCTAGTGCCACCACTTGAGCCACAGAACAACTTCCGTCCTTTTCTACTTATGTGATGCTGAGGAATCAAACCTAGGGCCTCATGCATGCAAGGCAGGCACTCTACAACAGCCACCGTCCCAGCTCCTGATAGACTGGGTTTTAAAGATTCATCTAAACAACATTTTCTTTCTGCTTTGGGTTATATAATGAAATATATGAATATCTTTTCATATTTTTGTGTCTTGTTATACTTCTAAATTTATACTAACCCCAGCCACTTTTTTCTTTTCAAAGTCATGAAATATCTCTGAGAGTTTGTTAATGTGAAAATTGTGTTAGCATTTTTAATTACTTCTGAGTCATTTTTAATTTTTATTAGAATCATTTTATATTTTGGGTTGATGGATTATCATACATCAAATACCTTCAAATGTACATGTAGAGTCTAAAGATAACAGTATGAATATTCATGTACAGCTCTTTTTTATCTGTTATGCACTTTCAGTATCATGATATTTCTCCCTCTTTCACGCTCTCTCATTTCCTCTCTTTCTCTTTCATGCTCCATGTCTGCTACATAGAATTTCTGCTGGTCTACTATTATCCTTGAGGATCCACTCGCTTTGTGGGAACATGATGGGGACTAACATCTTCCCTTGCATTCGTTAAGAATTTTGAGTGACGTGATATTATTCTTTGACATTCTAAATGGCAAAACAACAGGTCTAGGAATTCCTTTTCACATTTACTACTATTACAAATTTCATCTCATAGGAATCATTTGGATGGATATGATATTTTAACGTGGGATAGGAAGGTGGCTCAGTGGTAGAGTGCTTGCCTTGCATTCATGAGGCCCTGGGTTCGATTCCTCAGCAGCACATAAACAAAAAGAAAAAAAGCCAGAAGTGGCACTGTGGCTCAAGTGATAGAGCGCTAGCCTAGAGCTGAAGAGCTGAGGGACAGTTCCCAGGCCCAGACTTCAGGCACCAAGACTGGACCCCCCCCCAAAAAAAAGATATTTTAACCTGTGACCTAAAAGTTCTTTTTCTTTTACAAACAACCTTTGTCTTTGATTATCTGTTTGTAACTACATGTAATGAAAATAAAGCTCTCCTGTGGAAAATAGACCGAAGTTGTTCACAGGAATGAAAAAGAAGGTAATGGTGGAAATGAGTACAATAGAGCACAGGTCCTCAGAGCAGTTTATTATGAACACTTTGTGAGAATGACAATGTTCTGGGAACTATAGATTAAGTCACTGAACAAAGATATATATGCATATATATTTGTATATGTATATTTATTTATATATGCATATATGTGTGTATATGCCCTTATATTGTACACATATATGTTACTATACACACAAATTCACATATACATATACACATGAATACATGCACACATGGAGAAAGACACATAATTACAGCCAACGCAAGTTTCATTAGTTGCTGAAAATGCCTTAGATGGAATGCTTGGAACAAAATATGTTCAAGATGTATTTGTCTCTAAGAGTTCTTTTACCACTCCTCTTATCTCTTACAACTGGTAGGTTTTGACAGATTGGAATTGCAAAATGCAGTATACGTGATAGCAAGTTACTCGGAAATGTCAGTATGTAAAGATCATGTGGTATCTCCCTGATGCCCACGGAATGCTTGCTCTTATACACACTCTCAACAACCAAAGTAGCAGGAGAATATCATGGTAAAGAATAAAATTATAAGCCTTTAAATGGCATCCTTCTTTGAATTCTTTTCCAACAGCCAGCATCAATTCCTAAGCAGATTAGTGAGTCCGCATAAAACTGGACCTCAGGTCAACAGGTAACCAACTCATGTGAAAATTCCTATGAGAGAAATGCTGACTGAGGTCTTGCTGATTTTCTGGCTAAGAAAATAAGAAACGAAGAGATTATTTTTAACATATTAAAGTTTGAGAATAATTTGTAACCTGTCAATAAATGTGTAGAACACAACTAAACCAACTGACAAAAAAGGTGTACATTTCATTTATATGCTCTTGGACATGGTGACTGATTTTACTTGTGTCTACACAAGTAGAATCAGCATAAATCAAGCCAGCATTTCTTCATTTAATCTACAAAGATAGGATTCAGATTGACCCATTGTAATAATGAGATAATAATAATGTAATAATAAGACACTTTATCAGAGAATGGATGGAGGGATGAGTTGACGAGGTGTGAAGAGAAGGGATGGTAGGGGAAAACAAAGGATGGGGTAAAAATGCTCAATAAGAAATGGACTCATGCCAGGTGCCGGTGGCTCATGCCTGTAATCCTAACAACTCAGGAGGCTGAGGTCTGAGGATCGTGGTTCAAAGGCGGCCAGGGAAGGAAAGTCTGTAAAACTCTTATCTCCAATAAACCACCAGAGAACCAGAATTGGCACTGTAGCTCAAGTGGTAAAGCGATAGCTTTGAGCTGAAGAGTTGAGGGACAGTGCTCAGGCATAGAGTTCAAGCCCATGACCAATAGTCAAGAAAAAAATTGTACTCATTACCTTACTTATGTAACTGTAACCCCTCTGTACAGTATCTTTACAATATAAATATCTATCTATCTATCTATCTATCTATCTATCTATCTATCTATCTATCTATCTATCTATCTATCTATCTATCTATCTATCTATCTATCTATCTATCTATCTATCTATCTATCTATCTATCTATCTATCTATCTATCTATCTATCTATTTATATCTGTCTCTCTCTCTATATATATATATAAAAGATAAAAGGAAAATTTTTGTACTAATAGGAAGTTGTATTTGTCACTCAATATCAGTAAGGTACTGGTTTTAGGACCACCGGCATATTAAAACATCGGATACTCAAATAATCTACATGAACACAGTTATTATTTACATTAGAATCTGCCCACAACCTAGTGCAGTGTAATTGCTATGAAAATTTGTACTTCATTCTATGTTTGTAATAAAAAATAAAAGTATATGCACTGTCAACAGATACAAATTTTTTCAGATAATTTTTGTCTGCATTTTGTGGATGGAATTGGAAGCACAAATTTCATCACCAAGACTGGTCTGCAAAATGTAACAAAAAGCTGACACAGCATCATTGAATAGTACTGAAGTCCAAGGAGAAGTACTTGAATTGAGACATTATCAGAAAGTGTAAACATGCAAGTACTTTTTAGAAATAGTGCTGCTAGATTTCTCATGGATAGCTTTCATAACACTTTGTGAAACACAAGCCACAACCTCACTGAAGTATAAAAGGTTTTCCCTCACCTTTCTGTCATGTCTATATACACAATGGAATTCTATGCCTCCATCAGAAAGAATGACATTTCCCCATTTGATAGGAAATGGAAAGGCTTGGAAAAAATTATATTAAGTGAAGTAAGCCAAGCCCAAATACACAAAGGTCCCATGGTTTCCCTTGTTTGCAATATCTAGTATATGTATGAGTCAAGCAGGAAAAGTCAGATAATGTGATGTTAGGAAAAAGAATACTTAGATAAGTATTTAACTGTTTTTCTTTCATTTATAAGATTATTTCTTTGTAGCTTTGTATGTCCATCCCCCACAGTATAACCCCTACTTTCACTATATTTGATGTCAGTATAATTTGTGGAGGAGATGGGGAAAATCAAGTCGTGGACAGGGATCCAGGAAGATGGCAAAGGAGAAGTGGAGGCATAAGAGGGACGAAAGAGCCAGACTCGGAGGGCAAGCGGATTCTACTCAACACCAGCAAGAACCAACAAGGAGCAGACATTTTCATCCTGCAGTTCGCAGACCAGAGACGACCCAGGAACCAAGACTCAGCATGAGTAGAAGCCGCACTTCCTCACTCCTTCTCAGGGAGCAGAGGAGGGAAGGCCACCCCTCCCCCCCAGTACCGGAGATCTCCATCTTGCATATCAACAAAGCTCCGCGGAGTTGCGAGCTCCAACTCAGGCCTTAGAATAAAACTACGGTCATTTAACAGGTCACAATAACTTAACAACGTCGTAACCTGCCAGACTCAGCTCTACTCAGGTAAAAGTCACCCAGTTCGGGCACCAGCCCTAGGAATGGCTTTCTTCATCGGGTAATCAGAGCCAGAGGCTGCCCCTCCCTTTAGCAGCCTGGACAATCAACTAAAATTCACTAAACAGAATCCCTGAGAGTGGCTCCAGGCTGTGCTCTGTGAGTTTCTCACAAACTATGCCCAGGGAAGACTACTGTTTGCTGAAAGGTCTCAACTCTACACAGAACATAACCTCATCACAGCATCTCCAAACTTGAGGAAAAAGCCATCTCCCTCTTTTGTGATACTCAAAGCACACCCCCCTCCCATTGAACTAACTTGTGAGGAGGATTGAAAAATCCTGGGTAAAGCAGAGCATTTTTCTGCCTGTCTAAACAAACTGACTTTAGAAACCAACCAAGCCACAGGACCACAAACAGACCAGAGACTCCAACCAGAGGCTGATTACAGGCACAAGGGAGATATAGGATTTTTCCAAACCCTCCCCCCAAAAAATCAAAGAACTTTTTGTTCCTCTTCTTTTTTTATATATAACTTTTACAAATTTTTTTTATTTTCTAAAACTTTTTTTTAATTTTAAATTTTGACCTTTTTTGAAAAAAATTGTTTTCTAGTAACTTTTTTCCCCCTTATAATCTTTATTTTAGGGATACATGTGTGTGTGCGTTTTTCTTTGTCTTTTTTTTCTTCTTTTAAAAAAAATTTTTCTTTTTTTTTTTGCTTAGCTCGACTGAACTTCTGATCTTTTTTTTTCTTTCTTCCTTATCCTTCTCACCTTTTCCTCTCTTTTGTTCCTCTTTATGGGACTTAATTGTTGTTCTGCACATCCTCAGATAAACCCATATTTGACTATTAGACCCTATCCCCCATTGTGTACACACTTAATCCACAAATTTATTACTCAATTCAAAACTTCTGAGACTTAAATTCCTTAATAGCAGTAATACCTCTTTATACCTATATAATATTTTAAGTATTTTTATTTTAAATTTTTCACATCTCTTATATATCCCTCCCCTTCTCTCAACATATTCACGTTCTTTGAATAGATTGTTCTTGAATCTGCATATTATTAACTTTTATTTTTCTATTTTTTCTGGTGTCTTTTTTTTCCCTTTCCATTTCTTCTTGTTTTCTCTCTCTCTGCTTTCATCCTATCTAACCTATTTCCTGCTTTGAGACTAGGACTTAGTTAATTCTTCCTGTACCTTCCCATATCACTCTATTCCTATTTTTTACCCACATCTCCCCCTAACCTAATAATTTCTGGTTTACCAAATTATTCTTTGCGGTTCGTAGCCCATTAATATATAGTTGTTTGATGTTGAATAGAAGTATCTGTTGAACCAGATTGTATCTGCAGACTATTGATTGTGCAAATTCAGACTTTGGTTGATGCTTGCCTTAAGTTAGTGTTCTAGCACAAAACTGGTGTTACTTTCATCCCAAATGGGCAGAGTAAGCTGGAAAACCACAAGAAAAATGGTAAGTCAGGGTAACTCCACTCCCACTCATGATAATCAGGGGACAGAACAGATAATGAATAATCCAGAGGAGAGTTCCCAAATAGCTCTACAAAAACTGATGGCAAACATGATTAATGAAAAGATTGAAAATATACAATGAACTCTGTATAAGCGTGATAGGGATAGAGAGGAGACAATCCAAAGCTTTATACAGGAATATCATGATCGTGAGGAAGCTACTCAAAAACTGATACAGGATTTGTGGGTACAGCTTGAACATCCTCAAAGAGAAAGGCAGGAATGGCCTGAAGAGCATGAGAACACTCAAAGAGAACTACAAGAATAGCATGAACGGGAGGAAGCTAACCAAAGAGTAATACAAGAATTGAGAGAGCAAGATGAGAATACACAAAGATCATTAAGGGGATTCATGGAATCCATTAATAAAGAGCTGAAGGAAGTCAGGGAAACCACAAAGGGAATCCTGAATGTAAACCAACAGAAGGAATGGGAGCCCAAGAAAACCATAACCAATCAACTAAGTGATTTGAGAATAAACACTGAACACCAAATTAAGGAAGTAAAGAAGTCCATACAAGATCTAAAACAAAGCTTCAACAAAGAATTTGAAGTCATCAAAGCTGACCAATTAGAAGGAAAAGAACTAAAAAAACAAAGTAGAAAGTCTTGACAGCAGGTTAGACCATGCAGAAGATCGAATCTCGGGGATTAAAGATAGCCTAGATATTATAGAGAAAGAACATACAACCATCCAAGACAAGTCAAAGAAATATGATAGATCTATCCAACACTTGGAAGACACCATCAGAAGGCCTAATCTAAGGAAAATGGGTATAGAGGATCACCTAGAAACAGAAGTTAATGGTCTAGGAAATTTTTTTAACAGGATCCTAGCAGAGAACTTCCCAAACAAACAAAAAGATAGTCCAGTAACACATGGAGGTTGAAGAACACACTGCTGAATCACGAGTGGATCATGGAAGAGATTAGAAAGGAAATTCAAATGTTCATGCTATTCAACAAAAATGAGCACACAAATTACCAGCTCCTCTGGGACACAGCAAAGGCATTACTCAGAGGCAAGTTTATAGCTCTCAGCTCCTAAATCAACAAATTGGACAGATCTGAAACCAACAATTTAATGAGACATCTGAACCTCCTTGAAAAACAGCAGCAAGGTAAACCCCAATCCAGTAGACAGAAAGAAATAATTAAAATTAAATCAGAATTAAATGAATTAGAATCCAAAAAACTATCAAAAGAATCATCAAAACAAAGAGTTGGTTCTTAGAAAAACTTAACAAAATTGACAGCCCCTTAGCAAATCTTATCAGAAAAAGAAGAGAACACACCCAAATTAATAAAGTCAGAGATGAGAGTGGAAACAGAACCACAGAAAAAACCATGATTCAGAACATGATAAGGGAATATTTCTCAAAACTTTATGTTAATAAGTTTGAGAAATTGACAGAAATGGACCTTTTCCTAGCAAATATTGACATGTCAAAACTAAACCAAGATGAGTTAAACCAGCTTAACAGGCCCATATCAAGCATTGAAATAGAAACAGCAATAAGAGACCTCCCAGCTAAGAAAAGTCCAGGACCAGATGGTTTTACAGAATTCTACAAGTTCTTCAAAGCCGAGCCCACACCAATACTCCTCCAACTCTTCAATGAAATTGGAAGAGAAAGTTCACTACCAAACACATTCTATGAAGCCACCATAACGCTCATCCCAAAACCAGGCAGGGACTCATCAAATAAAGAGGACTATAGACCCATTTCTTTGATGAACATTGATGCAAAACTTCTCAACAAAATTTTGGCCAATCGACTTCAACAATTCATCCAAAAAATCATACACCACGGTCAAACAGGATTCATTTCAGGGATGCAAAGCTAGTTCAATATACGCCAATCATTAATATCATTCATCACATCAACCGGAGCAAGATAAGAACCACATGGTTATGTCAATAGATGCAGAAAAAGCATTCGACAAGATCCAACACCCCTTTTTGATGAAGGTTTTAGAAAAATTAGGAATCCATGGAACATTCCTCAATACAATAAAGGCTGTATATTACAAACCTACAGCCAGCATTATACATGATGGTCAAAAACTAAAGCCATTTCCTCTTAACTCAGGAACAAGAAAAGGATGTCCACTCTCTCTACTTCTCTTCAATCTAGTATTAGAATGCCTAGCTACAGCAATAAGACAAGATCAAAAACATAAAGCAGATCCAAATAGGGACAGAAGAAATATAGCTCTCCCATTTGCAGATGACATGATCTTGTATTTAAAGAATCCCATGGACTCCACTCCCAAGTTACTCAAGCTGATTCAAAATTTTGGCAAAGTAGCAGGGTATAAAATTAACCCCCCAAAATCAATGGCTTTTCTGTATGCCAACAATGTGAAAAGTGTGGCTGAAATTAAGAAAGTAACTCCATTTGTCATAGCCCTTCAAAAAATAAAATACCTATTAATTAACTTAACCAAAGAAATGAAGGACTCTCTGATGAAAACTTTAAAATCTTGAAATAGGAAATCCAAACAAAACTTAGAAAATGGCAAAACATCCCATGCTCCTGAATTCGAATGATTAACATTGTGAAAATGGCTGTAGTTCCCAAGGCTATCTGCAAACTCAATGCGATACCTATCAAAATTCCAACTTCATTCTTCAAGGGAATAGAAAAGGCAATCCAAAAATTCATATGGAACAATAGAAGACCCTGAATAGCAAAAACGCTCCTCAACGGAAAGATCACTCCTGGTGGAATATCAATGCCAAATTTCAAACTTTACTATAAAGCCATAGTAATCAAATGAGTTTGGTCCTGGCATAAGAACAGACCTCAGGACCAATGGAATAGAATTGAAAACCCAGAAATTAACCTACAGACCTATAGCTAACTAATCTTCGAAAAGGGAGCTAAAATAATAGAATGGAAGAAAGACAGCCTCTTCAGTAAATAGTGCTGGCAAAATTGGTTAACTACTTGCAGAAAACTAAAACTAGATGCTTATATATCACCCTGCACCAGAATCAACTCCAAATGGATCAAAGACATCGGAGTCAAAGCAGACACTCTGAAAACCTTACAGGATGGAATAGGAGAAACCCTAGGCCTCTTTGGCTCAGGCCGAAATTTTCTGGGTAGAGACCCGAAAACACAACAAATCATAGAAAGGTTGGACAAATGGGATTGCATGAAGTTGCAGAGCTTCTGCATGGCAAAGGACATAGCTAGCAAGATCAATAGAAAGCCCACAGATTAGGAAAAGATCTTCACTAGCCATACAACGGACAAGGGTCTCATATCTAAAATATACTTAGAGCTCAAAAAATTAAATCCCCCAACAACAAATCCTCAAAGAATCAACTCCCCAATAAATAAGTCGGCTAAAGAGTTGAAGAGAAACTTCTCTGAAGAAGAAAGAATGATGGCCAACATACACATGAATAAATGCTCAACCTTCCTAGCCATAAAATAAATGCAAATCAAAACAACATTGAATTACTACCTCACCTCAGCTAGAATGTCTATAATCAAGAACTCTAACAACAACAGATGCTGGAGGAGATGTGGACAGAAGGGAACCTTACTTCATTGTTGGTGGGAGTGTAAACTTGTTCAACCAATTTGAAAAGCAGTATGGAGGTTCCTCAAAAGACTTCACATAGAGCTCCCCTATGACCCAGCAATCCCACTTTTGGGCATTTACCCAAATGATTACAAACAAGACCACACTAAATCTAGTAGCACAACTATGTTTATTCCCGCATCATTTACCATAGCTAAGATATGGAACCAACCCAGATGCCCCTCAGTAGATGAATGGATCAAGAAAATGTGATATATATACACAATGGAATTCTATGCCTCCATCAGAAAGAATGACATTGCCCCATTTGTTAGGAAATGGAAAGGCTTCGAAAAAAAAATATTAAGTGAAGTAAGCCAGGCCCAAAGAAACATAGGTCCAACCGTTTCCCTTATTTGCCATATCTAGTATATGTCTGAGTCAAGCAGAAAAGTTCAGATCAGGTGATGTTAGGGAAATGAACCCTAAAATATGTATTCAAATGTTTTTTTCATGTGACTGTTTCTAACATATATATAAGATTATTTCTTTGTTGCTTTGCATGTCCCTCCCCCACAGTACAACCCCTGCTTTCACTATATTTGATGTCTGTATAATTTGTGGAGGAGATGGGGAAAAACAAGTCGTTTAAGGATACAGGTGGACCCCATGCAACTATGAGAAGTACAAGTCGTCATGTCAAAAACTAACTTTACAACTTTGGGGGGTGTGGGTTTGGGTGGGGTGCGAGGTGAGGCTGGGAAGGGATGTGAAGGGTAAACAAAGGAGCAGGCTGCAATTCTTGATAAGAAATGTACTCATTATCTTGCCCATGTAATTGTAACCCCTCTGTACATTATGTTCACAAAAAATAAAAATTTAAATTAAAAAAAAAAAGTCGTTTAAGGATACAGGTGGACCGGATCTAACTATGAGAAGTACAAGTTGTCATGTCAAAAACGGACTTTACAACTTTGGTCCGGAAGGGGTGAGGAATTGCTGGGGTGGGGGTGGGAGGCTGGGAAGGGATGTGAAGGGTAAACAAAGGAGGAGGCTGCAATGATTGATAAGAAATATATTCTTTGTCTTGCCCATGTAATTTTAACCCCTCTGTCCAGTATGTTCACAAAAAATAAAATTAAAATTAGAAAAAGAGAAAATGTTGATGGAGTGTTTATATGCAGAAAACCTGGGAAGGCTAAATTTTTCCAATTAGCATAGTCAGTATTCTATGATCCCCCAGAGAGAAAACTGGGTAAGCATCCATTTACAACCGTCTGAATAATTCTGATTCTGCCCATATTAGTTATCTATCCATACCTGTGCCCGAGTGAGAGGATTTTAAATGACTTTAGTGCTTTAAAATTTAAATTTAAATTTGGAATGAAATTAGTTCCAGTGCATTACCTTAAGATATTTAAAAACTAAAGGTCTATAAGATTTTTTTATTTGAAGTGAAGGGATATTGGAATTTGGTTCTCTATAGTTTATGCAATTTGCAAAAAGAATTGGCAAAGTAAAATTTACATTTGCAGCAGACTTGACACTTATCAAATTTTGTATATTGAAAAGAGCATAAGCCTCAACAATACGTCAATGCTATTCTGTTATTTATCTCTAAAGGTTTATGCTTCTGGTCTCTTAATATTAAAACCAAATTTTTTTCATCTTTAGCTAGTTGTGCAAAGGGGTTTCACTCCATCATGTCAGTGTGGAATAGAGTGTATTTACATTTCATTGTACAACACATCTGGATCATTGTAAATCTTTCCACTTTTCTTCCTTCCCTTTCCCCAACCCCACCTATCCCTTCAAGTTTCCTACTTATATTCTCACATATGTACGTTGAGTGATCTGACTGTATTAGTTCTACATTTCCCCCTCCATTCTTCTGTCCTACTCCCTTTAAGCCCAGCTCCTTATTTAAGACTTATTTCAACTTCATGGTATTTTGTAAAATATCTCTTACTTTGGCATTTGGCTTTGGGCTTGCCACATCCTCACTTCCATATTTGACCTACATAAATGAGGCTATTTCTCCACATTTTCAATCTGTGAATGCCTGAGATAGGTCTCCTTTATTATTCACCTTCTGTCCTAAATTTAGAATTGGACCTTCAGGGCCATCAAATAGAGCTTTCTCACTTTCTACACACTGAATTTGGAAGGAAAATAATTTCCATGCTCTCAATATTATGCTATCCATAATGAATGTCCATCACTTATCACTTCAACAGTCTAAATTTAAAGTTATGTTTTCTGCATTATATTCACACATTTTAAGAGAATATTCAGGACAATTTACCTAGTATTGGAAGTTTAGGGATGATTTTCAATTTCTGATGATAGAAACAGGGGTCAGTTTTAATTATGCAGAATCCACTATGTAGTGAGTGCTGTAGTCTTATAAATTTTCAATAAATTTCGAGTTACTTTTTATTAATAATTGAAAAAGTTTTATTTCAATATTTGAAATGCTGTCCCAATTATTTTAAAACTTTCACAATAAGTTGGAATGAAATCCCACCCCCCCATTTCCCCTACTAGTTCAGGTTAAGTCTCCTTTTTGTTTGAGGGGATGAGGGTAAACAGATGAGGGTAAACAGAAAATGATCATTGCTCAGATATCTACTTCCTCTTCTGTTTCTGCTATTCTTTTTTTAATTTTTATTTATTTTTATTGTGAAAATCCTATACAGAGGGGTTACAATTACATGGGCAAGATAATGAGTACATTTCTTATCAAGCATTGTAGCCTCCTTCTTTGTTTCCCCTTCAGATCCCTTTCCAGCCTCCCTGTTTCTGCTATCCTTGTAGAAAGGAAGACTGGAGCAGGGAACAAAAGAAATAATTGGGCAAGGGAGCATTCCTGGCATATCAATTATTGTTTCTCAGAATCACTTAAACTGCTTACTCTTTCCTTGTCTCTAACAGTAACCTAACTGTGGCTTCCTTCCTGCAGGAATAAGCACACTAACAGGTTTTACACGTAAATTTGTATTTTATATCTCAGCTTACTACTACCCAAAATAGAAAGCTTTGGTTACATAAATGCAAGGGCACTATTGTTCAACAATACCTTGGTGAGGAATAGACAATTATACTCAGCTCCCCCCTCCTCTTCCATCCTTCCTTCCCCTCCCCTCCTATCACTTACCCTCGCTTCCCTTCTTCTTTCTTTATGTCTCTCTCCTCCATATTCATTTCTATCTTCTCTCTTTTTCTCTTCTAGTAGCAAGTGATTTGGTTTATCTGTCAATACATACGTAATTGAACAAATATGTTTTCTCCTCTTTTTGTGAATATTTATTAATAAGAAGTGAGTTCTAGCAGAGCACCAGTGGCTTACAGCTCCACACTAGGTGGGTTCAAGTGACAATTGTAATTCAAAGCTATTCCAAGTAGATAAACCTAAGAGATTCTTTTATCCACTTGTGGTAATAGGAAGAAGTGAAAGTGTGTTTCAGGAGGTATAGAGTAACATTGAGAATTGCAGCCCAGATTGTTAGGTTTTTAAAGAGTGGTCGAGTAAGAACCACACAAACACGAGGTATTCAGAAAACGGGTAAGTTTATTCATCATTCCCGCTGGCACTAGGCCATGTTGGCCCTCCATGTGTCTGGGAAAGTCCTGGGAAAGACCTGGAAAAGACCTGAGAAAGAGAGCAGCTAGGCCTTATCTAGGGTATGTGTGGAGAAAGGTGTGGCCACATCACTTTCAGATATAACCTCAGCAGATGCAGATGTGATATCTTCCAGGAGTGCCAGTTGCCTAGGTAACGCAGGTACTCGGAGGAGACTTTGCTTGGAGGAGGGTGGAATCTGCTCGCTATCCAGAAGCAGACCTTATATTCCAGCCTTTTAATAATCATGAAATAGGGTGCTGATCCTCTCTGGCTAATTCCTGCTGACAAGGTGTGTCGAAATTAGGGGTAAAAGTCTGGAATTTGGTCCCATCCCAGAGAAGGCAGTGAGCTGCAGCTGTCCCTTGGTGAGTGTGAGTCCTTTGATAAAGTCTGGCGGAGGCAAGTCTCTTGGATGAAGTCTAGAGAAAGTCTCATGAGGCATTGAGGGCCTGGAAAAAATTATTAGAGAGCAAATAAATGGCAAGTGGAAGGATTTGGGGCTGAAAAATGTTGGTAGAAATGTCCCTATCTGGTGATTAGGTAGAGGAGATTCAGGTAACAAAGACAAGAATGTGAATTCCCATCCAGTTAAAAGGTAGACAGGTATGAACATTAGATGGTAGGCTTCTTACTTATATTCCGCGTGGCTCTGGTTAATTTTGAAAGGGCAGGCACAAAATGGCTGATATGACATCATCTCTTCTTACTCCTCTCCATGGTCCCTTGTTCCCCAGACTGGCTGAGTCTAGGTGCTCGTTTCTGGGATGACTTGTCTCAGTGAGTATTCATGGAGATTTGAACTCAAGGCCTGGGCACTGTGCCTGTGCACTTCTACTCAAGGCTAGTGCTCTACCATTTTGAGTTATAGTACCACTTCCAGTGTTTGGCTGGTTAGAGTTAAGAATCTTAAGCCATACTTCCAGCCTGGCTCTTTGCAGGTTAGTTGGGAGATGGAGTCTTAGGGAATTTTTTAGCCCCTGTTGGCTTTGAATTGCAAACTTTGTCACGAAAACTCTTTATTATTTCCAATTAAATAACATGGAGATCAAATAGAATAAGTAGAGTTTACCTGGTCCTTACCAAGAATTGACCAAGTAATATCCTGAAATGAAATGACAAAACTCGTTAGATGTGAGAATCTTAGCACAGATATGCCCAATATTTTCGAATCACGTAGTCAGTACTAGAATACATAACACAACACCAAAAGGCAAAACTCAAAATCTAAATTTTTTTACATTAACATTTAGACATCTTTGCTAACAAATCACATCAGATAGTTGGGCCTAAGTTACCAGGGTCTGAGAAAAGAGCAACTTGTTAGCAAGATACAATAGAATTGATGGATGGAGGAGTAGTATACTTGCTGGAAAGGTATGGGTCAGATAGGACCAAACCCTGAACCTACCATGTGGCCAAGATGGCAAACTCACGATGGTGAATTTCTGAAAGTATGCAAAGAAAGCCTGAACAAATAGATGAAGCCTAGATTGGCTAGTCTTTGATAGGGAAGCTAGAGGAGGTCCCCGGGACCCAACTCTCATTACACTCTTCAGGGCACAATCCAAAACGTTGTAGAAAAGAAAGGGAGAGATATACAAAGTTGGACATGATTAGCAGAGAGCAAAGAGATCCTGAAAATGAACAGACTTCTGACCGTTTAACATTGCAGAGGCAAAAATTGTCTAAATCTGAGAAGAGACTAAAAAATTAGGTGCTCTGGCTATGCAGGGAGTACAGGAGGCATTTCAGAGGGGTTTCAAGGCACTGGAGTTACACACAGCTCCCCATTAAGGGTGTAGGAGAGAAAAATAATCAGTGAGTGAAGGTGGGCTTATTGGATTGAAGTGGTCCCACAACTTAACACTGAGCCCTCTAGGAGGGAGTGGCCAACCAACCAGAAACAACTGCCCTCAGCTCCAGACTTGACTGGGTTTCAGTTAAAGGCCTAGCAGGTTCTTCAGCGTGGAACTACATTTGGAGAGAGACTGAGGGACAGAGAAACCTTAGAGAGTAATTCACTCACCAAAATGTACAAGCATGGGGGTAGATGCAGAGTCCAGCAAGGAATTGATTCACTTTGTCCACAGCAGACAGACCGGTTCCCAAAAGGCCTTCAGAACTGTAGTATTCCTCAGAGCAAAAAAGGGAAAAACAAACAAAAGAAAGAAAAAAAAAAAGGAGAGGAATCCCACCTCCTATCCTGACTTTAAGCCTTTCCCGGGTTCAAATGGCACCATTTATGTTAGCTTTTTAAAAAGAGGTTGCTGAGTAAGAACCACACCACACATGTGGTATTAAGGTAAGCAGTAGGTTTATTCATCAATCCGGCTGGCACCAGGCCATGTTGGTCCACCACGCGGCTGGGAAAGGCCTGGGAAAAACTTGGGAAAGACCTGGGAAAGAGAACGTCTGGGCATGGGCTAGGCCTTGTCTAGGGGATGGGTGAAGATAGGTGTGGTCACATCAAATTCAGATGTGACCTCAGCAGATGCAGATGTGACATCTTCCAGGTGTGCCAGTTGCCTAGGTAACACAGTTATTGGGCGGAGACTTTACTGCAAGGAGGATAGAGTCTGCTCTCCATCCAGGAGCAGACCTTACACAGGTAGAGCGCAAGGCCAGGAGTTCAAACCCGAGTACCAGCACAATATAAAAAAATGAGTCCTTTAATTTTGAAAAGAGATTTTTCTTCAAAAATTCATACCCAGGAAAATTTTCAAGGTCAAAGATTGTTTGAAAGGCTCTTTCACATCTTAAAATGATTTCTCTGTTTGATTCACATTATGGAAAATAGGAATCACACTTCACATTAAAAAGTGTGTACATTGTTGAACATTTTTAATGTTCAACAAAATGTAAAAATTGTTTGTATTTTTAATGTAAAGGAAGCATGGGAAAGGAATTCACCTCATTGGGTGAATTAGGTTTGACTCACTGACAGACTTTTGCAAGTAAATGAGGGTCTGTTTACATGTAAAGAAGTCTACACAGATGGATTTCTAGGAGGGAGAACAAGCTAGCTGCTGTCCAGGTTTGAATCAAAGTAATGTTATTCCTATGAAATGACAAAGAGTAGCTCATCTCATAGAATTCTATGCGAGCAGCAATTTCAAAAGGTTTAAAAGACTCATGTCTATGTTGTGAACAACCAAGTTTTCACAAACAAAAGTGTTTCCTGAGCCAAAAAAATATGTTAGAGCAAAAGAAACTATGTTAAATATTGTTAATGGCTGAGGGATATTTGTAAAAGAGTTCTGTAATAACAAATAAACTATAAATTTTTCATCAAGTCCCTAACAAGAATCTCCAAGATAGGCCTTGCTAAATCTGTCATAGAGGACTGGGTTTATGCAATTGTCAGTTTTGTTTAGGGTCCAACATCTACAGTGGTGTGAGCAAATCGCTCACACCACATGCAGTGTCTGGAAAAACGTGCTGTCTTGCTAGGCACCTAAGGGATTTTTGTGCCACTGTGAATATTTATCGTTTTACTTCTTGTAATTATACCTGTCAATGTGAAGTCCTTTCGTGGTAAGAATAATAGCTTCTGGAAGTGGTACTGTGGCTCAAGTGGTAGAGCACTAGCCTTGAGCTGTGGAGCTGAGGTACAGCGCCCAGGCCCAGAGTTCAAGCCCCATGACCCCCCCCACACACACATACACACACACACACACACACACACACACACACACACACACACACACACACACACATACATATTTACCACTTTGACTCATGTTAGGTTCCTGACATTGGATATCGCACAATGATCTAATAATCAAACTTTCCTCCCCAGACATAAAATACATTCATACTTCCACACAAACAAAAACACCAGATCATTCAAAATAAAGACAATAATGAGCCATCTACTCCGTGATTTCATTCATTCATGACGATGCATTTTTCATATCATAATTAAAAATCTTTTTGAGTCTCTCTGATTAGTAGACAAAAGTATGTTATCATATAATAGAAACTGTAGGTAAAATTACTTTTCCCAAGTTAATCTTTAATATATCATATTAAAGACTTCTCTTTCTTTCTTGCAGAGTCTGTTTCTGGCATTTTGCCCTAATGTCTAATATTAAATTACAAAGGATACGCCATATTCCTTAATTCATTTTTCCTAAAGGTTATGCTATAGAGTTGAATCTGATTTGTTTACTAATTCTAAATTAACTTTTATCAGCAACTTGTATTATTGTTTATATTGCTCCTAAACCATTTGAAATGTCAAAAAGAACTGGATATTCACCTTAACAATGATTGTGAATGGCAGCAATGTTTGTGGGGAGATGAAGGACTTGAATTATCTGGAGTGCCTAAAAGATGGCAATGCTATTTAAAGGGCTGATCGTTTAGTTATCTTTTAAAGTGTGGTCTTCTTATTTCATCTAAGAAGATAAAAGTATGCTTTTCATCACATTCTGGCCTGTAAAACAGTGGAATCATTTCCTTCGTAAATCATATGCCCTGCTACTACTGTAGTGAAACCCACAAACAACTGCTCAGCTTTGTTAGCTGCTCTAGATTTTGAAATTTTCTTCCAGTAGCCCTCCCTAGTGATTCAAGCCCAGACTCATGAGATAGTCACATAATCCACAATTACAAAGCACCACAATATAAAAGACCACGTGCAAAATGAGGTTCATTTTTTTCTTTGATGTTTCCTTTTTTTTTATTTACTGTCTTTTAAGGAGAGTAGGGCTGTTTATTTCTCATTATTGTTGGTATGACTTAAATAAATTTACCAGATATTTGAAATAAAATACATATAAAAAGGCATATTTAGTCACAAAATAAAAGTAAACATTTGAGTGATTCTTTTCATTCTACTCCTGTTCACAGTTATTTTAAAATAACTTTGAGATGAGACAAGCATATATGTAAATTGCCACGCATCAAGCATACAGGACTCTGTAATCTTTGGGTTTTGATTTCTATATCAACTTCACCTAGAAAAGAAAATTATCACTTGCTTCATGTCTTAAATAATCTATTTAAAACAAGTTTTATTAATTTTATCAATACATCTCATAATCTATGGAATTGATGCATTGCATAAGTATTTGATTTCTTATTTCCACTACATTAATATTACACTTATTGTAGTTTTTTGCAAAGAAATAATGACATTCTTGAGGATAAAACATTCCTGTTTTTCATTTTGGTTGCCGAAATGCAAGTATTAGAATTTTTGAGAATATAACTTTAAATCAAAACCTTCAAATTTCATAGGACTTCAATTGTGTTACTTACATCTTTAATGTTAGAATAAAAAGCATTATTAAATAGAAAGCAAAATTATGTTATCACTCCTCAATCTCTGAATTAATTTTATGATAAAAATAATTATATTTATATAATATATATACTGAAACAAAGTATGTGATATGGAAACAAAAAACTCCTTTTTTGTTTTGTGTTCATTGTTGTTGTTTATAGTTTGTGATGATTCTATAGTCTTTACCTCATGCCTGGTATATTCATTGTATGTCTTCAGGAAAGTATGGGTGGGCACAGAGCTTTAGTGAAAAATTGCAGCAGTGGAGTTCATTGAACATTGATAAAAGTGAACTATTTAACAAACGGGTAGGGACAGGAGGGTAGGACTGGGAACTAGTGAGGGAACTGAAGACATTTTATGAAAGGAAATGTACTCATTACCTGACTCATGTAATTGTAATCCCTCTATAAATCACCTTAATAATAACAGACTAAATTTATTTAAAGGCAAACAAAATATTGTTTCTTAGAATCCTAATAGTTTGCTTTGTTCAGTGGTTTGGGCTGGTTGAGTCTATCTCTGAAAATAGATACATTGACATTCATTGGGAGAAGTTGTGAGCTCATTGGGAGAAGTTGTCAGCTACTAGAAGATAAGTCAATTATGATTGTCTGTATGGTTTTTGAGACTCTGATTCATTTATTTCTTTATTCTAATTTGTGTTATTTCTGTCTACTGGTTTTTGGTTTGGCTTGTTCCTGTTTTTCAAGTACCTAATGCTGATTCAAGATTGTTCTAATTTGTTGATATACACACTCAAAGATATAAATTTTCCTTGAGTATTGCCTGTGCTGTTGTATCCCAGAGGAGGTAGCATTTTGTCTGTTTCACTTCCACTGAATTCTATAAACGTTGGAACTTCCCTCCATATCTCATCAGTAACTCACTGATGATTTAGCAATGTGTTATTCAGTCTCTGTGTTTCAGAATTTTCTGTGATGCCTTTTGATGTCGAGATCTCATTTGGTCCCATCATGGGCTGACAGATTACAAGGAGTAATTTCATTTTTTTTGAATTTTCACAGATTTTCCTTGTGATCTGAGATATGATCTTTTTTGGAGAACGTTCTGTGGGCTGCTGAGAGGAATATATATTGTGACACTGCTAGATGAAATATTCTGTAGATATCTGTTAGGTATGGTTTGTCAATACAGTTATTTAGCACTGAAGTTATTTTGCTAAGTTTTTACCTGGCTGGCCTGTCCAGAGGTAAGAATGATGTGTTCAAGCAACCAACAATGTGTTTGGATGTATACATGTTTTTAGGGTAAGTAGTATTTGTCTGATAAATTTGGGAGCTCTAGGATTCAGGGCACTGATAGTTAGAATTGTTATATCCTCCTAATGGATAGTTTTCTTTACCAATATGTAATGTCTTTCTTTGTCTCGTTTTACCTTCATACCACTTTTAATTTAAAGCCTATTTTATACCTTCATACCACTTTTAATTTAAAGCCTATTTTATCTAATATTAGTATAGCTACTCTGGCCTGTTTATGAGGTCTATTTTTAATTTTTAAAGAAGATGTACCGAAGGGTTACAATTACATACGTCAGATAATGAGCACATTTCTTTTTGAAGTGTCATCTCTTCCTTAATGTTCTCCCAGTTTTTCCCTTCCAACCTCCTTCCCCTATAAGTTGTATAGTTCATTTTTAATGTAGTGTCTATTGAGTAGCACTGCTGCATTTGTTCACCCTTTGTCCCACCATTTCTGCTCCCCCTTGCCCTTTGAAAACTTACATATAAGACTAAAGTTGCAGAAAAAAAACCCAGCATCAGAAGAAGGAAAAAGCAAACCAATAAAAAAATCTTTCATTATCATTTATTGGAGATCATTTTAATGAACATTATTTTATATGATAATATTCATATAACTATTGAGCTTTTGTGATCCTCTCCAAAGGGCATCCTGCTTTGATCTCAGTGTATACATGTTTAAAATCCCATATAATTTATCATGTCCAAGTGTAATGTTTTCTCTTTTACCATCCAAGTGTGTTTACTTGTAGAATTAGGGGCACATTCTAATAAAACAAATGAGGGAAATCAGGCAACCTATATTTCTTTGAGTGTGTCTTTCTTCACTTAATATGTTTGTTCTAAGTCTTTCCATTTCCTTATTAATGGTGTAATAGTATTCTATCTGGATCAATAGAATTGCATCCAACTGAAGTGTTTCTTCATATCAAAGGAAAAGTTAGCAGGATATATAGAAAGAGAACAGAATGGAAGAAGAATTTTACTAGCTAATCATCAGACAAGGATTTTCATAACTAACCCATATTTAGAAATGAAAAAGTTAAACCCAACAACAATGAACCCTCAAATAAAGAAGAACGCAATTAATATATGGTTAAATACTTAAAGATAACTTCTAAGAAGAAGTAAGAATAACAAATAGACACATCTCTCTCCATAAAAGAAATGCAAATCCAAATAACACTGAGACTAATCTCAACCGTGTTACAATTTCATTATGAAAAAATGAACCATCACAGATACTGATATGGCGGTGGCCCAAAGGAAACTCTATTTTTCATTGTTGGTGAGACTGTAATCTTGTTCAATCACTTTGGAAAAAACTATGGAAGTTGCTTACAAAACTGAATAGAGAGCTACCTATTATCCAGCAATCCCACTTACGGGATGCAAGGAGGTACAAATGAATTATCTGAAATGTCATAGTCCATGGAGAGTGAAAATACTATAATTCTCTTAAAAGACTGTCAAAGCCCAGCAAAATAAATAGGAGTAAATGCGTACTGCAAGAGACGACAGTGGGGGGCAATGTGAGAGGGGTAGGAAATTGAAGGGGAAAAGGATAGAATACAGACAACAATCCATTGTATAATTCCTAGAATTGAAATATACAAAAGAAGGGGTAGTGTGAAATGGGAGTGGAGATGTTGATGTGGTAACACAATTACAGGTGCATTGTACATATAAACTGCTTTGTTAAATGGCAAGTAATTCCATAACAAAATATTTAGATACGTAAGGATTGGGCTTGATTGGGAGGGGTGGATGAGAATGTTGAAAGGGGTGATATTGATCAAGATGCACTGTATCCCATATACTGTTTCAGTGAATGGCAACTCCTTTGTACAACTACTTAAAGATAAAAACTTTTTGAAATTAATTATGATAGTTGAATATAGTTGAATCTCAATTCAATTCCAGTTTAAAAATATTTCTAACCTGGAGACTTGGAGAATAAAATTCAAATAATAAAATAGTATAAATATTTTTATCAAAATTTGTGATATTTAACTCCAAACTACTTTGCTTTTTGTTAGCCATTGGGCTTTTATGAGAGAATACTTCAAAGTAAGTGGCATAAAATCAAAAGCAGTATATTACCCATACTCTAGAAGCTTGAACATTGATTATAAAAATGGTTGTTCCAAGCAATTCTTTTTCTCATGGGGGTCCACTTTCTGGTTCATTATAATTATTTGCTGGACATTCATAAGGCAGAGTAATCATATTGGGCTTCCTTAATCAGGATCATTATTGCAGGGTCATCTCTAAATGGTTGATTCTAATGTCGCCCGACAGGGGAATCAAATTTCAACATGTGTATCTGAAAGGAGTTACATCGTCCAATACACTTTGCAACATTTGCTTTAACTTAGGGTAGTATATCATTTGGATATTATTTCATGGAAGATAATAACTTAAGGACAAGCTTATATCATTTTATTTATGTGGATGATTCTTCTTAAAATGGGAATAATTATAGTGATGGCAAAGTGAAGTATGATAGTTTAATGACTTTTGAATCACATCATAGGTAACCATGTAAACATTGTACAGCCTTTCTAAGGCCCTTCTGATGTATTTGAAGAATCTCTGATGAGTTAATTGCTTTCAGAAATATTCGTTTGAGCCAACAAATACAAATATGGTTTCATTTTAATTACTTTCTGCTATTAGGACTTTCACAGACACCAAAATCAGAGGATATTAATTTCTCTGATAAAATACATAATATTTTTTGTAATTAATATAACATGAAGACTGTAACGTTAATAACACTAAAATACTAATATGCACATTATATAATACATTGACATTCATTGGTTACATCATTTTTAGATTATTTATAATTTTTAGAATATTTATAAGTGTAAATTGTTTGCAATGTATAGACAATGAGAGAAAGATTTGCATGCATATTACTATAGATGCAAACAGATTCACCTGGTTATTCATGATCCTCAATTCGTTAGTTTCATTCATGCATGGAGAACATGCAAAGAAGTGAAAATTGCAAACTTGAATTTACTAAAGGGTTAATTACATCGAGTTTCTGTTGGACTAATAGCTTTTAGAAATTAGTTTTGTCTCTTCCTTTCACCCTCCTTTCCTTCCTTTGTTCATTCATTTCTTCCTTCCTTCCTTTTTTCATCCTTCCTTCTTTATTTCTTTCCTTTCTACCTCCTTCCTTCCATCCCTACTCTCTCTTTTTCTTTCTTTCCTTCCTTCTTTTCTTTCTTTCTTTCTTTCTTTCTTTCTTTCTTTCTTTCTTTCTTTCTTTCTTTCTTCTTTTCTTTCTTCTTTTCTTTCTTTCTTTCTTTCTTTCTTTCTTTCTTTCTTTCTTTTTTTCTTTCCTTCTTTCTTTCTATCTTCCTTTCTTTCTTTTACTGAGAATATTTCTTATGGCTATAGAAAATATACCAACTGTTGTACTCCAAGGTATTATGAGTAATTATAAATATAACTAGATTAATATTAATTTAAATATCCTGTTATATTTTGACAAATTATACTAAAAACAATTTCACAACCGTTGCAAGATATGTAACAAATATTACTTTTCATGATATTGTTTATTTCTTCAAACTAAAATAAGAATTTAGACATAATATTGTGTATGTGTATGTTGTTCTTGTGATTTTAACTCAAGACCTAAAACTTAGTTTCATTTTTCCCTCAAAGATATTTCTCTATCATTTTAGCCAGAATTCCGTTTCTGGCTTTGTGTGTGTGTGTGTGTGTGTGTGTGTGTGTGTGTGTGTGTGTGTGTGTGTGTGTGTGTGTGTGTGTATGTGTGTTTTATGATTTGTGTGTGATATGTGTGTGGGTTGTGATGTGTTTGGGCTTTGAACCGCAGCTTCCTGAGTAGCGAGGATTACAAGCTTGAGACATCTACGCTTAGCACAGATTTAATATGTGTAAGAATAAATTAAATTTCATATTATTTGAATTTTAGAGGCTCCATTTAACAAATTAACGTTTAGATTATTATTATTTATTAAACTTGAACTTGCAGTGTGAAAACTAGTTTTCATTTTTATGAAAAAATATACATTCAAAGGTTTAGATGACAGAATTTTTGGACAAATTGAAATATTCTATTATTCAAAAGAGAAAAAGAATCATTAATCAAATTTCTCATGTAAACTAAAAGCATCAGGCTCTGTCAGGCTGAATGAAGCAATTTTACATTACATTAAATATTATATACTTTGAACACTTAATTTTCTCTTCCTTTAAACATAAGCTATATTTGACAGAAAAAAGTAGATTCATAAATTTTGGGGTATATAAAAATCTCAGTTATTTGTCATGTATTTCTAAGGTTTGAATACAAGTCATTTCAGAGAAATACTGAATTTCATGTATTATATGTCAATAGTGATTTTAGAAATGAATCAATCTCAATATGAGATAACTAAAGCATGATATTCCATCAGTTATCCAATTATTCCAACAGACTTTAATAGAACTTATTTTTGAATAGCTACTCTCTATAGAATAACTAAAAAATAAATGATCATGATAGTATTTATTGTTCCTTCAACTAGAAAGAAAGAACCTCACTATAGATGACACATACCTGAATGGAAATGCCATAAAATTATGAAAAATTCAAGTCATTATGAGTTAGATGAAATAGTCATTTTTGAAAGTCAAAAATGAAATCTCTTGAAGCTTCCTTATCTGTCAAATAAAAAGTATTTGTACTTCTAAATATTTCATTCATTTCTCCAGCAATGGTATAACCAAACCACCTTTATGCCAAATAGCTTCTCTGATTAAGTCATGTAAATATTTAGGAACAGAAGTTATCACAATTGTATAGATGTATCTATCCACCACGCAATAAATTAAATCTGAAATCAAAAAGGATTGGGATTAATAATTAGCTTTCACTATGTTGCAATAAAGAGATGAACCCTTTCAAGTGGGCATAGTCATAAAGATTTGGTCACTGAGAACTTGTGATCAAAGAGGATGTTAAGATCAAAGTCCTTTCTTCCTCTTCCTTCTTTTAATTCTCTTTCTCCTTCTCCTTTTCCTTCTCCCTCTCCCTCTTCCCCTGCTCCTCTTTCTCCCTTCCCCCACTCCTATTCCACCTCCTCTTTACTTCCTTGCTTCCATGAATACAAATAATCCATCACATGTTCCTGACATGGGATACTGTGCCACCAGCAAATCAAAGCAATGAGGATAAGAAACATAAAATGAAATGTATACAATCAGAAGTCAAGATTTATCTTTCCTCCTTTTAAGTTAATTTTATAATGCATTTTGTTATATTAATAGGATACTGAAACACATGTTCTCATTTATGGTAAGCGATAAGATTTACTGGAGAAAAATCAGACCAACATCGCCATAATGAAATGATTGATTAAATTAATATTATATTAGGACAAATCTACTTTAAAATATTAGATATAATTGAATAAGAGGCAAAACATCACCTCTATGATTTCTCATGAAAAGACAGCAAAATACGATCTGTTAACAAAAATGGGTCCCATGGAACAATGGGAAACAAAATCTACACCTACAGATTGTGATATAGCTAGAAATTAGTTTTCACTATCCTAAGTCTTTGACATTTTAGGTTTGTTTACACAGCTACTGTCATCTCTTAGGAAATGACTTTATTAATACTCAAATGTTCGCAGCTTATAACCCAGCAACAAATAATTCTTCTAAATGTAAAAAGGCAGGGGGTCTAGTTCAAAGCCTTGGCTTGGTGCCAGCTTAGTAAGGTATAGCTGCACCAGGGAAGATGGGTAAATCAGGGGTGGTTATAAAAAAAAAAGCACTGGTCTGAAGCCTCAAAATAAGGACCCCATTCTGTGTGGGCCAAACAGTCTCTAACATGAGGTTCTTTTTAAATTAACAAGCACGATTTTAGATTTTTGCAGAGTGAGATGATGCATAGTTACAGACGAAGTCTGATATGTCAGGTAATGCAGTCTGCTCTTTCACATGTTACCCAATAGCCATGTTTCAACACATATGACTACAATGAGATTGTCCAAATTATACTGTGACTTTTACCTCTCATGAATCAAAATTCTAATAATTTCTGTCTTCCAGATGTTTTCACAACATTGCTCATGATCTTTTCTACTATGTTGTCTTCATTATTGATGCTCATACTACTTTTTTGTTGTTGTCTTTTGTGTATATGCCATTTTTAGTTCTTGAACACAATGTTTAATGGTCTCCCTTGTATTTTTTGCTCATGGCTGATGACACGCTATTCCTTGAGCCACATCTTCACCTTCTGCCTCCTGCTGGATAATTGGAGAAAACTTTTCACATTTTTGTCTGTTTGGACTGATATTGAGCTAAAATATTCAGGTGTTAGCTTCCTGAGTTTCTATGATTCTACACAAGAACAACTAACACCAAGCTTTGCTATACTATTATTTTAATTATGTCTTAGAAGAAAGTGAAGTCTATTTGTATTAAGTGTGCAATTTTCAAATACAAGTTTGAATCTACTTGATATAATGTAACTGCTATCAATTTTAACAGTTAAATCAATGAATGCTACATATTCCCAAAGAAATATAATTGAAAAAATGCATAATTATTTTCTTTAAACAAGTAAAGGAACTATGAATTTCTTTCACTTTACAATTCATGTTTTATATAACTTTAATTAGCAAACTTCCATGACTAAAAGTAAATATATTAATTTTATACTACAAGAAGCAAAGTGATTATACTTAAGAATAGATATTTCATCACAGTCAGAAGATAAGTTTTTGAGCATTCTCCCCATAAAGAAAAGTTACATGCAGAAATTAATGGATATGATGTGGCTTGATTATTAAACAACATATAAATGAATGGGAATATCACTCCATATTTCATAAATGTGTAAAAAATAATTCTGTTGCTAGGCTCCAATGGCTCATCCTTGTAACGCTATTTACTAAGGAGGCTGAGAGGTGAGAATCATGGTTCAAAGTTAGCCTAGGCAGGAAAGACCATAAGACTCTTATCTCCAATGACCCACCAGAAAACTGGCTATGGCTCAAGTGGTAGATCACTAGCTGAAGACCTTACCGACATCGTCCAGGTCAGGATTTCAAGCTCCATGACTGACAAAAATTAAAAATAAAGTTACAAATAAAATAATATTTTGGTATAAATGTTAAAATATGTATTATAAAAAATCTTTAAATTCTCACTAGATATACTAGTTTATATAAACGTAGAGAAGTGAACTCTGGTTTTAAATGTCATTGAATCAATTGTGTAAATCACACATTTCTCACTCAATTCATATTTGTATGTTTATATACTTATATGCCATAAGTATATTTAACTGATATGTGATAGGCAGTGTTGTTTTAGGAATCTCCCTTGGCTTTCTAACATTAAACCTTCTACTGTAAAATAAATAGTCTCTCCAACCTTGTAAGAGGTTTCATCTCAATGAAGCAGAAAAATATAAACCATAATCATTTTTTGGAAGACCTGTAACATTTTACATGCATTTCACTTAGTTTAAGAACCAAAACATTCAAGTCATCTTAACTGTACAAGTAATAACACAATGTCTTCTGAGCTTTTCAGTCTCTTAAGAGATGAAAACCTTTAATTATATATCTATTTTTTTCTGCCTAACATCCTATTCCTTAGGAAGATCTTTTGTGTAACCTTGTGTTCCTGATTAGAAGACAGGAACAAAGGCAATAATGAAAATAGCCAAGGAAAATATTTGAAACAATTATAAAACAATCGCCTACACTCCTGTATTCACTGGTTTCAATGAGAATATACGTTAAAGTATCACGTTTTTGTTATCATTTAAAGAGGAATAAATGAACTTCAATTAACAGTGAAGAAGGAAAAAGAAAACTGAAGACAGCTAGACTTTGAACAATCCAACATAAGTAAAATGGATTTATCTTTTTTTTCTATGTAGTTGCCAAAATAATAGAGAGCAACACCCAAAGGCAAGAAAACAACTAAGCCAAAGCAGTAAACGTTTGTCTATAAAATATGGTGAGGGTCTGACTCTTTCAAAGTCAGGCTTGCAAAGAGGAAAAGTGTATTTGCTTTAATGTGAACGATAAAAAATATAAAAATCCTTTATTGCAAATTTACATATCTAGACTAGGACTTATTGTGTTGGAGAAGAGGAAAGATATGAAAAAGTTCAAGATTGTTTGACTATTCCCCAAGATCATTCTACTTTATCAGCTATAGCAATGCAAGTAGCCTTGGTTACTCTTAGTATCATGCTTGTTTACATTTAGAAGCATTATTTGTTGCTGGGTTATAAGCTGCAAACCCTTGAGTATTAATGTAGTCATTTCCTAAGAGACGAAAGTAGATAAAATGTCAAAGATTTAGTATAGGGCAAACTATTTTCTAGATATATCACAATCTGTAGGTGTAGGTTTTTTTTTTTTTTACCATTGTTCCATGGGACCCATTTTTGTTAACTTCTTTTTCAACATCTGGTGATCCTATAACATCCTATACCAACCTGGGATTGCTTATCTTTACTGGATTCTCTAATTTCTGTTGGAAAGTTAGGAAGGAGAAAAGATTGAGTTACTGTTTCGGTTTTACCTTATTTTTTTTATTAGCTTAGAAACTGTAAATCAAAATAACATAAATTATCTTTATAATAACAGGAGACAGATTTCATTTCTATATTCTTAACCTAGCCTTCTACATAACTTTGGTACTTAGTGATCCCCAAATATGAAAATGAAGATAGGGAGCTTCTTGTTTAAATATTATTTAGGAATTCAAGACTTCATTAATTCCAAGCCCTTAGTAGTATGTACATCATACATGTGTAAAAAGCTGGTGGCAACTTTTTCTTATTCTCAGAAACTAGGATTCGTGGTATCCTTGTAGTTGCATCAAGAAAAGTCTTGGTTGATTTAGCTTACTACACCAAATCTGCTGTAAAATATTTTTACAAGATAAATGTATTGAATAATCCGTATTTACCGTTTACATTTCTAAAGGACAGAAATCTAAAATAAGTCTCACTAGATTAAAATAGAGCCTCCTACAGAGCTAAAATATTTTTCAGGTGAATCTAGTGGAAAAGGCATTTACTTCCTGTTCTGATTTCCAGAAACTTCAGTATGTTTTTTCTTGTCTTTTCCTTAATCTTCTAATGTAGCATCTTTACATCTTTCTGATGATTCTTACCTAATGATGTCCCTTTCGAACTACAGCTGGGACTTCTGAGTATTTTTGCCCATCTGATAATTATTCAAATTTGTGTTCCTTGGGTAATGAAAGGTGATTATTTTACAAACATATATAAAATATAAATCTACATTTGATTGATTAGATATTTCGGGACTATAGGTATTTTGGGAAGGTATTTTACTGCCTACCACAATGAGTGTGTAAGCATTCTTTCTACCTGTTACCCTTTCATTAATTTTGAACAACATATTTCTTCAATAAAATATAACTAGAAAAATTTTGGTTCCTGAAAGCATTTAATCCTGAATAAAAATTGTCATTTACTAGAAATCTTAAATATCAGACAGCAGCTGCTGAAGCAGTTCTGGCACTTTCACTTTTTGTATATTCTGCTTACAATCTTCTCTTTTCAAGAGCATTTGATTATTATTTTGGAATTATGGTTAATAGTTATTTGACTGCTATTTTTAAAGAATGCACCACCAATATTAGTTCTCATCTTTTAACTTGTTTATGTGTAATATATTTCTGAAAGAAACACAGCTATTTGAATTACATGAACTGCTTATTGAAGTGTGGAGAGGAAAAGAAGAAAAAAGACGTCCCTGTGTTTCATGTTGAAAATTTACCTAAAAGCTATTTTCTTAACATCATATATTTTTCATTTTGTTTGGATTCTGATAAAATTTAGCCTCTCAACTCACACAATGTTAATGCAGTCTTATTTCATGCCTACTAAAAGCAAACATCAAATTACTACATATTTTAAATTTTTTAATTGTCAAAATTATTATTTATTAAAAAACAATATTTTTTAAAAATTAGCCAAGGAAAATTGTTTATTAGATGTTTAGAGTAGTGTTCAGTCTCTATTGTTGAAGCCAGAAAGGGAAAAAACATGCTTTTCTTCTTCCTTGAGCCACTCTTATTTATTTCATCTATTTCTGAAAGAATAAAATTCTGGCTTTGAAGCCTTTTGCTTGATATCCACAATGTGTTATTCTTTCTTTATTAATAGGAGAATTTGGAGAAAGGCTGAGAATTCTCACTAGGAAAAGGAGAAGAGGAAAAGAGAAGCGAGAAATCTAGGTATTTCTTTCTCATCTCAATCAGAAGTTCTTGATAATGATTGTGGATGTTAGATACAGTACTCTAGAGTGATTAAACACATTTATAGAAAAAGTTAACCCCACGTGATCACATAGAGAATGCTTATTTATTTAAAAAATGTAATAGCATCAAACAGGAAGTGTTATCTATTTGTTTAGTACTTGTTTAGTATTTGTTAAATTCTGATGTGCTGTAGTCATACAAGAATGGTAAGAAACTAACATATTAATATCACATACTAATATTCGCTTAATTCTTGCTGTGTTTGAGTTTTGCTTCAATTTTACATGCTATATTCTTCCAGTATATAAGTTGAAAAAAGTTTCCCTCTAGAAATATGCTATTTTTATCGGTAAGGGTAAAGAAGTTAGCTCTTAGACACAGACAATGGGATAGAAATCTTCCTCTAGAAATAGCCTTTGACCACTTCTGGTTCATATTTGTAAGCCGAAGTAAGTCACATGACCCATCTTGACATTGCATAGTAGAGGTAAATCTCACCTACAGTAAGCTGATACAGGACAGACTAATATGCCAAGATATGCAATACTTGAGATAAAGAGGAAAAAGAAGAGAACTATAATACAATCAGTCATACTTGCCATCACATGTCTCTGCAGGAAGGAAACTATTATGTACTTTTGTTTCTAAAACTACTGAGATCTTCAAATCATGTCTTTTATGCTTCCATGTTACTGGAATTAGAGAACATCTTAATACTGTGAGAGCATAAAATCTCAAAGAAAGCTGGACTAATTATTTCAATGATACATTTTGTTCTGCTAGGACATGAAACGATTTTATAGACAATACTTTATACTGCTAACTTCTTTTTCCAGAACTGTATTTTGTTAATATATGTGACTATCCACCAGAATAAATGTCTTCATTTTCTGCATTTTGTGCAGACAGTATATTAAAGTAGATGTGGAGTTCGTCAGTAGCACTTTTTAAAAGTGCAAAAAATGTGGACTAAGAGCCAATATACATATTTTTCCAACTTCACCTTCTACATTCTCCTTCTTCCTTCCTAGGAAATACACCCAATCAATAAAAAGGTTTAGATTTTTGGCTCTTGAACTTAAAAGTGTAAGTATAATGTTGTGTATGTCAGGGATGAATTTTTGTTTTTTTATATAATAATGTAACATGCAACATCCCTATGAGTCCTGCAGGTCTTTACACTGTACTTCTTTAGGGTGATAGGAATGTTAGCCTTACTGGACTTAGTATTGTTTTCCACTTCCTTTTCTACCACCTAGCCTAAATTATAATACATAGTAATGGAATGAAAAAGTAATGCCATATTAAGAAAGTCATTTAGGGCTCTGGTAATGTGGCTTCATGGTACAGTGATTGCTTAGAATGCAAGAAATCCTGGGTTCAATTCCTCAGTACCACATAAACAGAAAAGGAAGTGGTGCTGTGCCTCAAGTGGTAGAGTGCAAGCCTTAAGCAAAAAAGAAAAGAAAAGAAAAGAAACATCTCAGGAAGTGTTCCCTGGACCTGAGTTCAAGCACCAGGACTGGCAAAAATTCTTTAGCTAGTAAATGCCAGATAAAGAACCTATATTTGAATATATAATTGCTCCTTCCAATAATGACTTAACCATAGTTCTTAATTCATGTACTTTACCTATATTAGAAGGCTGTGTTGAGAAAAAAAAAAAACATTTTGTTAGTAAGTCACGGCAATTAATGTCCGGAATGTGCTTAGATATCAAGTGAAGATTAATCCTGGAAATTCAAAGATTCCAAGATTTTGAGTGGTCACTGCTAATCACAATGAGAAGGGTCGTCTAATTGAGAATTGGAAATCTTTTTGGTCAGCATGGCACCAAAAAGGCACCAGTTAATTAATAGTTGTGATAGAAGTGAAGGAATAAATCCAGATGGATGAAATAAATGGGAATTGTTAGTTTTTTTTTAAAAAAAGAGATAGCCGAGCAAGAACAGCACCATGCACGTGGTATTCAGACAAGTAGTAGGTGTATTCTTCGTTCCAGCTGGCACCAGGCCATCTTGGTCCTCCACGTGGTGGGGAAAGGCCTGGGAAAGATTGCTGGGAGATCTGGGAAAGAGAAACAGCTGGGAAAGAGAGAGCTGGGAAAGAGAAAAGAGCTAGAAAAGAGAGAAAAGAGCTAGAAAAGAGAGTATCTGGGAAAGAGGTGGGAAAGGGAGAGCTAGGAAAGAGAAGAGAGCTGGGAAAGAGAAGAGAAGGAAAGAGCTGAGAAAGATCTAGAAAAGAGCAGAGAGAGGGCATCTGGGCCTGGGGTAGGCCTTATATAGGGTATGGTTGCAGAAAGGTGTGGCCACATCAAATTCAGATTGACCTCAGCGGATGCAGATGTGACCTCTTCCAGGTGTCCTAGATGCCTAGTTAACACAGGTACTGGGAGGAGACTTTGCTGAGAGGAGGGTAGAGTCTGCTAGCCATCCAGGAGCAGACCTCACAATAATAATAACTAAATTATACCAGAAATTCTTCTAGGGAACCATATTTGATTATTGAAGAACTAGCTATGAACCAAGCTTACTCCTCATTACCTTTAGCATTCTATATCACTTAGGCTAGTTCTTAATCTCTGTGTGATAAATTGAATGCCATTCTTTGTTATTCTTTCCTATCTGATTTCCATTGCTTTCTAAAAATCTCAGTCTTTCTATATTTCTCTACTAACAATTATTTATACTAAGTCCACCGCCACAGACATCAGAAGATGCTAAAGTAAGAGTCCAATAGCTCATGAGTCTTTAATGTAACAACATGGAAAAGGAGGACATATTTATTGCTACCTCAAATTTTCTGAAAAGCTGAAATGTCATCATTTGATTCAAATTTCCATTATTTGTCTACAGTGTCATTAAGTGCACATAAATACAAATATGAGCCGGGTGCTGGTGGCTCACAGCTGTCATCCTAGCTACTCAAGAGGTTGAGACCAGAGGATTGTGGTTCAAAGCTAGCATGGTCAGGAAGGTACATGGGACGCTTATCTTCAATTAGCCATCAGAAATCAGGAAGTGGTGCTGTATCTAAACTGGTAGAACACTCAATTTGAGCTCAAGAGCTGAGGAACAATGCCCAGGATCAGAGTTCAAGCCCCACAACCAACAAAATAGTCAAATATACTTTAAGCTTTCCCAAAAGGGACTATGACGTGAATAGTAATCTTCCCAAGCAGAAAATTTTTTCCAATATGATTCAGTACACCTACTTTTGCTGAATTATTTAAGTTATGGCTTCTTTGCTGGATGTATTCTCTTCTTTTAAAAATGGTCAAATATTACCTTTATAATAATCTTAATCTAATAATTCTTGGTTCCAAAGAGAAGTCCATACAGTTGATGTCACTTAGCTTTCTTACTATCTCAGTTCAAAGCCAACCCAGGCAGGAGAATCTGTCAAATTCTTATCTCTAATTAAACACCAAAAAATCCGGAAGTGGACTTTTGGCTCAAGCAGTAGTGTACTAGCTTTGGGGGCAGGTGGGCAGGAAAGACAATTGTTCAGGGACAGGGTCCAGGCTCTGAGTTCAAGCCCCAGAAGCAGCACAAAGTAAAGAAACAAAAAAAGCAAACAAAGAACCCCACATATTTCTTTGGAACCATCCTTAAAGCACTGGTTTGAAAAGATGCTCCTTTTGCTGATCATACTCACTGTATCCTGCTTTATGGAATCCTTATGGATATGGCGAACTCAGGACCAGAAGAAAGGAATGATATCTGACTTTTACAACAAGAGAATCATCTCAGGACTTAAACATCCATGCATAAGACATTTTAAAACCTCCGTGTCTTTGTTTCTTGGCAGTAGAACATTGTACAGCAATGTTATTTCCATTTTTTCTATGCTGGCCTTCAAATGGCATATTGTTTCCTTTTGTAATACTCTGAACTAGAAGTCTACAGAAAGTTTTATGAATAAAGAGCAAACTCAAAAAGTCAGGGACAGAGTTTCCTTCAAGCCTTGGATTATTTTCTTGTACAGTAAAAGGACAACACAAATTAACTTGAAATTTGTCATTTCTCTATGTTCAATTTCTCTCCTGGATTCAGTTTCTTCTTCCTGTAAAAGTTCCTTCCAATTACTTCAGTAACAATCTACGGTGCTTCTCCAGGCAAAATGAATGTTTTCTGGCTTCATTGAAATAGCACAAAGACATCTTTGGGCATGAGGTAACACGTGTTTCAGAGACAACTTAGTAACAAGAAAATATGGAATTTACATGGCTTATAAAACATTATCCATGTACATATGGCCATGTAATAATATGTTAAGTGAAATGAGCCCCAAAATAGAGACACAACTTGTTTTTTTTTTCTTTTTTACTATTGTTTTTAATGTATCTAACATATATTATGTGGCTTTTTTTGTTTCTCTTCTATTTTCTTCATCCATGGTATAACCCATTTCCACTGTTTGATGTTGGTGACCTTGCACATACGTTTTTCTAATGTAGGGAGGGGAAGGGAAATAAAATGGTGAAACAAGGATACAGTATGACCTGTTGTAACAATGAGACGAACAAAACACTACGTTGAAAACGAACTTTACAACTTGGGGATAGGAGGGGAAAGTTGGGGTGGTGGGGAGAAAAAGCATGGCAGGGGGCTGGGAAGGTGGCCCAGTGGTAGAGTGCTTGCCTTGCATGCATGAGGCCCTGGGTTCGATTCCTCAGCACCACATAAGCAAAAAGCCAGAAGTGGCACTGTGGCTCAAGTGGTAGAGCGCTAGCCTTGACCTTAAGAACTGAGGGACAGCGCCCAGGCCCAGAGTTCAGGCCCCACAACCGGACCCCCCCCCCAAAAAAAAGAAAAAAAAAGAAAAGGCATGGCAGGGGAAAGACAAATGCGGAGGTAACAATGCTCGTTAGATAATGTAGTCATTAACTTACTTATGTAACTCTAACCCTTCTGTCCACCATTTTCACAATAAAAAGCATGAAAATGTAAAACATTATCCTGGAGTACATTAAGTTCAAATTTCCTAAGTGCTCTGTAAATTAAGACCTATTTTAAGTGGGAAGAAGATTCTCAGAAACATTTTTTGTCAGTGTGTTGTGCATTATTATCCAAGTGTACATAAGTTAACAGAAGGAGAAAAAATAGGAATAGGAGAAAGAGAAGTTCTGTATTTAAGTATAATGGTTCAATACTCTATAGAAGACTCTGCAAATAAGACAACTTTCAAATAATAAAGCCAACGCCAGTATGTAGATCTATGGGAGTGACATAGACAAAGCATTACTACTAAGTGGAACACGAAGGATGAGACCAGTCTCCTTCTTCTACTAGCTCTAAATCATGATAGTTAATCATTCAAATTTGTGAAAAATAGAATGAAAGAATAATTTTGGTTCTAAGCAATTCAGATATAAGACCATGGACTTAAATGGAAAAAAGGCCATGTCAAGAGCAGGAATTATACTAGCAATGAACTAGTGGCTAAAATTACATTTCTTTTTCTTTTTCTTTTCTTTCTTTCTTTCTTGTTTTTTGATGGTAGTGGGGCCTGAATTCCCGGCCTGGGCACTGTCCCTCTATTCTTCAGCTCAAAACTTTTTCTCTACCTTTGAACCCCACACCACTTCCAGTTTTCTGGTGGTTAATTAGAGATAAATGCCTCAGAAACTTTCCTACTCATGCTGGATTTGAACTGCAATCATCAGATCTCAGCCTCCTAATTAGCTAGGATTACAGTTATGAACCACTTGAACCCTGCTTAGGATCACATTTCTATCAGTGTATACTCAGCATATGTAATGTGTAGGTTCATCTATCTTTATATGAACTCGATTTAAAAATATGGGAAACAGCTTAGATTTTACACTCACAAAAATGGTTGCAGTTCAAAAGTTGATACCCCTGGAGAAATAAAACTTAAGAATGTAAAGGAGTCTGGGAAGTTCAGTTTGCAACAAGCTTGGGCAAAACACTATAATTAACCAGCCAAAAGATGCATTAGAATAATGTCTCAAGTGATGGAATGCTAGTTATGAGCAAGATTGCTGAAGAAGAGCTTGAGGTTTTTTTTTTTTTTTTTTGGGGGGGGGTCCGGTAGTGGGTCCTGAACTCTGGGCCTGGGCGCTGTCCCTCAGCTCTTCAGCTCAAGGCTAGCGCTCTACCACTTGAGCCACAGCGCCACTTCCAGCTTTTTTTTTTGCTTATGTGGTGCTGAGGAATTGAACCCAGGGCCTCATGCATGCAAGGCAAGCACTCTATCACTGAGCCACCTTCCCAGCCAGAGCTTGAGGTTTTTGCATACATATATACATACAAATACGCACATACACACAGATGCACTTATATGTTCAAACACACATATGGAACAACTCTCAGATTCTGTAGAAAAGTTAGAAAATATGTCCTGAGTAAAAAGAAAATCAAGTGATAATTTTTAATATTTGAAAGTCCTCAAGTGAAATTTCTCCAAAAAGCTTGAGAATATTACATAGGTGGGAACGGAGATAGTAAGAAAGTTAAGTCATCATTAATAAAGGGATTGGATCCAGAGTGGAATGAATCAGAGACCCCTTCAGTGCACATGAAAATATTCATATCCTGTGCCAAATGTTAGAACATCTTTGAAAATAGTACATAAACAGCCTGAGCCATCATTCTAGTGGAAAATATTATTGGAGAAGTTCAGAATTGCTAGTCTGTATCTAGATTAAATAAATAAAAAAACTATGGTAGGACAATGTGATATAAGCCAGGAATTGTAGCACTCAGACTAAGACAGGTGATTAGAGAGTGGAATGACATAGTGATACTTTCAGTGGAATAGGTAGTATAATTTTGTCTCAATAAAACAAACCAAGAAAGGAATAAAAAATAAGCCAGAAAGGAATAGACAGTTGGAAGTATGGGCTAATTTTGTCAATATGTTTTGAGAAGTCAAGTTTCCTATTGAAATGCAACTCATATATAATCCTCAGTTGTGTTTAAATGTCGTCTTCATTACAGAACATTACTAGATGCAAAAGACCTCATGATTCCCAACCAAGAATTTGAAAAAGCAACCATCATTCTGTTAGATTCCAAAGAAATGATGAAGGATTTCAAAAGCTTAAGTCTAGAGAAATAGGAAAGTTCATTTAAAGTAGGACATTGTAGACCTGGCTAAATATTAATTTAGATTTAAAATAAATATTTTTGTTTGTAATTTAATATTCTATAGGTTACTATAAAATTGTTTTTAAGTAGAAGATTTAATTTACAAATTCACAAATGATTCTGGCATTCTATTTGCCTAAAATATTCTTTCATGTAAGCTATAATTAGAACTTAGTTAACAGTTAATTTCAACAGTTCATAAGTAACATGATAATGTGAATAATCTAGATAAAGTTGACAACAAATTGATGCTATTAATTTATAAATTTACCAAAAGAGCAACTTTTTGAGACTTTGGTGTAACATGGTATGAAGAGAGTAATTGTGTGACATCTTAACTTCTAGGCCTGGGCACTGTCCCTGAGCCTGTTTTTGCTCAAGGTTACTGCTCTACCACTTGAACCTCAGTGCCACTTGTGTCAGGCTTTTCGTGAGCAGTTTATTGGAGGTAAGAATCTAAGGAACCGTCCTCCCAGAGTCTTCAGATCTTAATATTCAGACATTCAGATCTCCTGAATATCTATGATAGATAAAATATATAACTGTAAATAATATTTGCAAGTGTTCTGATCTCAAGGATAACACTGGGTGGAAAATGATGCAGCAAGTTTAGTGTAGTGTTCTTTCAAGAATACGAAGGGCATCACATTAGCAGAAATGTAGTATTTTTTTACAATAGTTATATGCTTGTCATGTTGTGAATTTAAGGAATTTTAAGGTGCACATTACAAGTTGGAAATTTTGGGGCTAGGATGACTTAATGGCATAAAAACTTGGGATTGATGGTTATAGAAATGATGGCTTACTTTGATGGACAAATTTTTACTCTTGAGGAATTAATATAGATACTTCATAGTTTTACCTTCTACCAGACTGTGGCTATTTTTTCTGTTGAATTTAAATATGTAACGCCCCATTGAAAACTGCACTTATTGCAGAATTAAATAAAATGCAAACAGGTACTGTTTTGAATGTCTCTAGTGTGGCATGTTCAGAATTTGAAAATGAGTAGTTAGTAGTCATAGGAATGTTGAAAAACATATATACTCTGTCCTCTTAACAATTATTCCGTTTTAAAAGTTAGGAGTTTCAACAGAATTGAACTTTTTTTGTTTTAGAATGAGACAATACTAAAACAATCTTTTTTTCAAAATAATGACAATTATATTCTGAAAATATTGTATAGTTTGATAATATTCAAGTTGATGACCCTCTGATAAAGGGGTAATTAATTCAAATTAGCAGCCAAAAATGTTCATTTCTTTAAAAGGTAATACACATAGAATAATATTTACTATACCAATAGAGTAATATTATATTTTATACAGCTAATTTTTAATTTAATTATATCGTCAAGGTGATATATAGAAGGGGTTGCAGTAATTATAAGGTAGTGAATACATAACATGTGTAACTTTTTACCCCCTCCCTCAATTTTCTCACAGTTTTCCTTCAGCCCAATACCCCTCATAAGTTGTAATGTAAATTTCCAACATGTTGTTTTGTGAGTATTGCTATTGCATTGGTTTGCCCTTTGTTCTTAGTCTTGCCATTTCGTTGTTCCTCTTCCCTTGCCAAATTAAGATAAATGTATATACAATACACAGGATATTGAAATCAAATATAACAGGGATAAACCAAAGGAAAAACACAAAAGAAAAAAGAAATCACATAGTACATTAAAAACAACCACAAACAGAAAATTTTGTTCCCATATCCAGGATTCCATTTTTCTCATCATCATCTTATATGGTCATACATATATAGTTATTGAGCAATTCTGCTCAACTGCTATTACTATCCTAGACATTTCCTACTTATTAAAAATGAGCAAACCACGGAATCTGTTTCTTTGTGTCTTGGTTATTTTACTTCGTGGGATTTTTCCAAGACTTTCCAGCTCCGTATGAATTTGAAGTATGAATTCCACCGTGCATACATAAATCCATTTTGTAAATTCGTTCATCTACTGAGTGGCATATTGGTTCAAAACATGACTGCATGTAAGTATCACTTAGGGTCATTCAAAAATGAGAGATGCCACTTCCCCAGACATTCTAAAAGCATGATTTCTAAGTATCATAGGATTTTATGGTGGTACGATTTTTGAGAAATCTGGATGAGTCTTATGTATATCTTGCACTGAATTAGGCAGGAAGCTATCCAATATCATAGAGGATAAAAATGGTAGTGTCAAAAATATTTCCCTTGAGAAAGATATAGGAGGCTGCCAGAAGTATAAAGTAGTTCAGATAATTTTGAAGAATTTAGAAATGCAAGCTTAAGTATGTCTCTTTAAATAATAATTATGTAAGTAGAAGGACAAAAGAAGGGGACAGGAAGAAAATAACTGACAGCAGATCATTGTCCCAAGATAGAGTAAAAAAGACATAGTCTATAACTATCAAGTTAAAGAGAGACCAGTAGAATACATGCCATTTAATTTAGGTACATGCAAAATAATTACTTGGCTTTTTCCTACTTTAATGATCCAAAACAATTGAAAACTTATAAGAAAAGTTATGTGATTGCCATTGCTTCAACCTGAATACTAACTGTGATGAGCCCTTTTTTTTCTCACTTTGCAGTTGGAAAATATCCCTAGTTGATGATGATGTGGCTGAGTAGAGTCAGAGTTATGGGCTTGTTCTTGTACATTTATCCCAGAAGAGGTTAAAGCAGTTGCCCCCCCCCAAGATATCCTAGTACATTGTCTGAATCTGTACTTTGAACACACCCTCACACCTGAGCACATTATTTGAAAATATACTTCAGCATGTGGCACATTCTACCTTGTGCCCTTGTCTTCTTTGCACATTCCTTTTGAGTTCATCGTTGTTCTATTTCCATTTCATCTGTAAAAACTGCTAAGAAAATTGTTCAACTACCACTTCTTCTTTGACATGCCCAGTCTATGTATGAAGGTATATTGTCCATATTAAGCAGTAGGGTAGTGCTCACTCTCTGAAGAGAAAAGTTCCATAATATGACCCTGTGTCCACATTAGAGTGTGTAGAATTTAAAGCATTTTAAGACAAACTGTGATATTAGAATTGAAAGGCTCCTTATGGACATTATCTGGGAGCTCATTAGTTTTCCCAAGAGAAACATAAATATCCGAAAATCTGGATTAATATTTTTAATGTTACCACTGTGCATGCATCCATATTAAAGATTTGCACAAATAAATAAACAAAAAAAAACTAAACCATAACAGGTAGATTGACTATGTGCTTATAACAAATTATGGAATAGATTTTGGATGTATTGCAAATTCCTAACCAGTATGAATTAACTTCCTCTCTCCCCACCACTACACACAAATATTTAAGACTGTGAACAGAATTATTTCAAGTAACATACTGTAAATATTACTGCAATATCATGTGTATATCTAAAATTCCCTTGAAAGTAATAGATTCTACATTCTATTGAAATATTAGTTATTTTATTCTACGAAACATTTGGAACAATAGACTGTATATCTTTGAAATGAAAAAGGTCAAAAAATAGTAGCATAAAAGTTTTAGAGGAAGTCTGTCTTCAGCAATGTATATATATATATATATATATATTATATGAAGAAAGACATACAGTTTAGAGATTATTTGTCATCAGAAATATATACATATATATGAATTTATGTGTAGAACGATGTACATTATAGTGAAACAAAAATCTTAAAACATAATTAAAATTAAAAAAATACATCAACCAAGTGCCAGTGACTCACGACTGTAATTTGAGCTATTCTGCTTAATGAGATCTTAGAATTGTGTTCGAAACTAGCCCAGACAGGAAAATACTTTTTAGGGGGCTGGGAAGGTGACTTAGTGGTAGAGCGCTTGCCTTGCATGCATGAGGCCCTGGGTTCGATTCCTCAGCACCACATAAGCAAACAGAAAAAAGCTGGAAGTGGCACTGTGTCTCAAGTGGTCGAGCTCTAGCCTTGAGCTGAAGAGCTGAGGGACAGTGCCCAGGCCAGAGTTCAGGCCCCATGACTGGACCCTCCCCCCCCTGCAAAAAAGTTTTTGTTAGATTCTTATCTCCATTTAACCACTAAAAACAGGAGTTACCTCTGTGCCTCAAGTTGTAAAATGCTGGCTTTGAGCATAAAAAGTCTTAGGGATAATGCCCAGGCCTTGCTAACAACAACAATATATATCACATTAATTTCAAAAAAGCACCTTTTAACTGCTGTGAACATTTCTTAGAAACAAGAATACAAGCCCCTGGAAAATGTTAAGTAAAAACTATAGAATATTAAGTTTATGTTAAAGACATGACTATTTAATTTAAGATATTTAGGTAATGATTAGGAATTAAGAATAATGATAATATATTGGGACTGGTCTTTTATTTTATTTTACTATAGTAATAAAATGATATTTGTAATGATTGTATAAAAATAATCTTGTTTGGTATTTGAGCTATAATAAATAATAAACATTTTTAATTGATTTCCATAGGAAAAAATCATTTTCTTAATGGTATCAATTCTTTTGATTATTTTTCTTTTTTTCTTTTCTTTTTTTCCTTTTTTTTCCTTTGACTCGCTTTTTTTTAAATTTTATTTTTTATTGAGAACATACTGTACAGAGGAGTTACAATTACATGGGCAAGATAATGAGTACATTTCTTATCAAGCATTGTAGCTTCCTCCTTTTTTTACCCCTCACATCCCTTCCCAGGGGATCAATTCTTTTGTAATGTCAAAACAATTAAAAAAATTAGTCCAAGGCTGGTTTGCTCTAAGACTATATTTGTTTTCTTGTTCTAGTTTTTATATGTTGGTAGAAATTAACATTCCAAAAATTCAGTGGATATTGATATTCAGGAACATCTTCATAGGTACTAATATTGGAGTCGCTTAAGTGGAATTGTTTATTTAATTTGTTATTTTCACAAATAAATTAAAATGATTATGTATTTTGTTTCTTTTCACTGCTATTGGCTCTTACATTAAGAATAGTTTTTTTTTTTTCCTAACAAAGTAGAGAATACAATTGGATTGAGGAAGTAACATATGACTTTCATAGAATGCAGATGCATAGATTTGGGTCATCTGTCATTTGCTAAAAGTTTCTTCCAGAAAAGGTTATCAATTACTTATAAGTGATGCATTATTCCTAGATATTACAGTTATCGCATACACTTTTTGATTGAGTTATCTCTGTATAAACTCAAAAAAAACACCGGACCAAAAAAACTCAAAGTACACAGAAATCACATCTTTGTTTTAAACGCTGTAGTTTACAAGGAATTTTTAGCCAACACTGAAAACATCTTTTTAGGTATTCTGCAATTTGTGTGAAGTGTTTTTAACATTAGTTTTCTTTTTTTGCTGACATGAAATTCACATCAATAAATAATCTCCTTTTATTGTATACATTTTAGTGCTTTGGAAGTAAATTGTACAATAATAGGTTTTCCAAGCCTAATTTTCACAAACTTGCATTTCTTCAAATAGAAATGATGTAAATTTTAGAACCGACATTAAAATTGATATAAAATTCACTTACAGGAATTTGTCCAGCATACATCCTCTATAGTGTGTCTTTTCGCATTTGTTTTTGGGGATTATTTCCAGGGTCTCACACATATTATTCAAGTGCACTGTCAATGAACTACATTCCCTGTCCAAACAAGTTTTTTACTTCTCTTTAATACATACATAGAAGTGTAATGGCTGGATAATATAAAATTCTCTTTGACCTTTTGAAGACTTGCAATTTGCTTGCTAAAATGATCACAGTATTATACAAATCATTCTCCTATGTAGAGTTTATCATTTTCTCCACAAATGCATTACTATATTTTGTGTCATCTTTTTATATTAGGGTCATACTAGTGAGTTTTCTTTGTCTTTTTTCTTAGAAACTAAAGAAGAACTTATTTCATATGATCCTCCTATTGACTATTAATTTATATATGTTCTTCAAAGAAATATCCTATTCAGGTAAAATTTATATAGAATTAGAAGATATAAAAATACTTAAGATTCAGAAATATTGTAGCATTAACAAATATGTTCCCTGTATCTGTTGGATATGTTTTCACTTCGGTTATAGTATCCTTTGGATTATGAAAAGCTATCACTTGATATTATCCAGTTTATTCTTGTTTTTCTTTAGCCACTAATGATTTCCATGTCAAATTTTTAGAAATCCTTAGTGATGCAATGTCATGAAATTGTACATTTATGTTTTATAGGTTTTCACATCTCACATTTAGTTTGATAATCATTTTTATTTTAATTTTTTGTATAAGGATGGAGGTAGGACGGGTGCCTGAGGCTCATATCTGTAACCCTAGTTACTGAGGAGTCTGAGATCTGAGGATCACAGTTTAAAGCCATCCCGGGCAGAAACGTCCATGAGAATCTTATATCCAATAAACTTGTAGAAAACCAGATCTGGTTCTGTGACTCAAGCGGTAGGGCACTCACATTGAGCGGAAGAGCACACAGACAGCGCCTAAGCCCAGAGTTCAAGCCCCATGAATGACAAAAATACAAAACAAAACAAAAAAGGTTTGAGGTAGTAGTCTAAGATCATTCTTTAAATCTCGAGAGAAAATAGTGTCAATACACCCATTTAAGATTTTATTTTTATTTCATAAAGTCATAGGATAGTTTTCAACATCTATTGATCATAAAACTAAGAATTTATTTTTGACAAATCTGTTACATTCTTCTATGTATCTGCTCTTATAGTAGAACTATTTTATCTTTACTACTAAACGTGGTAATAAGATTCAAAACTAGTTTGAAGGCTGAAGCTACACCCATTTTACAAGAATGTTCTGACTGACCTGTATTCCTTGAATTTACATAAAAGTTTGTTGAGCAGGTGGACCAATATTCTACAGAGATATCTAGATGTTTGTTAGTCACTCATATTTTGTACCTTGGAAAAACACAAGACCCCAGATATTATACATAGAGAAATGTCTTTAGAGAATACTGGAAACAACTAAAATTAATTTAGGAATGAGTTAAGATTTAGATAATGCTGTAGCATAATAAATCTGAATGATAACAACTTGAGCTTTACAACAGAGGAGAGTGAGAGGGGAAAGAATGATGGACCACATAGGAGCTATATGTCATTGCTATTGTGTTTCAAAAAACAGAAAGAGTTCAGAGAAGAGAAGGAGAAAAGTAAAATGTCCTGAGTCAAGTTTCTTTTTAATCCATCTAATAGTTTGGACCAAAAGTCAGTGAAAAATGGGAAAAAATAGAAAATAAAGCATTGTATAAACCTATTACAATGTAAGGAAATTTAGTAGGAATATGATAATTAATTCCCAAAGAAATAAAAGAAAGAATAGCTAAACTATAAAGGGAGAAAGAATGAAGAGAGAAAAGAAGCAAAGTAAAACCTTTATCAATAACAAACACAAGAGTTTGGAAGTGGAAAGGCAGTGGGAATATTCTAAATAACAATAAAAATTGCTAGCGTGGATAGAATATGGATCACATTTTATCATATATAATTTTGAAAAAACATACTAGGAATGAAAGTTTCAAAGTCATGATTTAAAACAATATTTGGACTATAGGCAGTATAGCCCAGTGGTAAAACATTGGCCTAGCATGTGTGAAGCAATGGTGTGATCTCTCAAACATTACAAAGTACACACAAAGCACACACACACAAAAACCACATAAACACACACATACACACCACATACACACATTTGGAATATTGATATTATCATATTAAATGGAGGAAATTATCACAAATAGTAAAAGTATGTTATATATGAAATCTTAATATTGCTCGTACAATTTAAAAGTTTAGTAGAAATAAAATAATCACAATATACTTGGATTTTATAGATTAAGTAAATTGAAAATTATTAGAAGACATGAGAATCTTTGCAAATAAGTTTCAATAATAAACATTTTTAAATATGTGTCCTTTTATTTTGACAAAAGATTGATGTTACTGGTGTTTTAACTCAAGATTTAGTATATGATAGTGAGGTGCCCTATATAACACTAGCGATGGCTGTATCTCTAATCATTTCATTCTGAATAGTTTTATAATAAGGTCACAGAGTTTCTCAGTATCTCTCGAATTACAAACCCTATTTACACTTCCCACCATAGCGAGGAAATGGATGCCACAAATCACAATGCAGAGATCAAACTTTTTATTAATTCAAGTAAAAATATTTCCAAAGAGTGACCAAGTAATGAAGCCTTTCTTAATAAAGTATGTGCTTCTTGAAAATACAGTAAGTATTTGTTACCTGGACAAATATGTTTATAACTATAAGAAAATAAATTTATTTAAAATCAATAGCCATATAAAAATTAAGAAAATAATTTAAAATAGTCACATGTTAAATATTATAAAAGCAAAATACATGTGTCTGAATAGTTTACATGTGTAAAAACATTGCAAAAATAAATTAACTAATCGTACAACTCTGAAAAAATGAATTAACCTAAAGAAACAAATCATTTAAGCCCAAAATTTGAAATTTAGAAAATAAAATGAAGTGTACTCTTTAGTTTACTTAAGTGTAAACCCTCTGTATATCGATTTTATAATAAAAGTGCATTAACAAAGAAAGCAAAAGTACCCATGGAACAATAGCAACTGCAAAAGCATCAGTAGTTCTTCTTTTGAGTGTACAAAAAATTGATGGAAGAGATAACAATGTTCCCTCCCTATGAAATGTACTCATTACTTTATTTATGTAACTGTAACCTCTGTGTACACTACCATTGAAATAAAATTAAATTGAAATTAAAAATAAACCAAATGATATACCAATTAAGAATTCTTAGAATCCATTGGTTAAAAACTTTGTAAAAAACTGCCATAAATACCCAAGGAATATACTTTGATGATACTATTTAAATACTTCATCTTCAGCAGAAAAGCAAAAAGTTTAAAAACAGTTACAAAGTAAAGTAACAAATCAGAATATATTACTATTAATGATAATCATAAGATGAATTTATAGTGGTAGTCAAATATGTAAGAAATGATGCAATTTGCCAATAATTTGCACTTAATAAGTGAGAAAGAATTTTTAAATTATCATAAGATTAATGAAGAAACTGTTCTGTCACATCATATGATAATCAGATGAAGCTGATATTAGAGCAAAGAAGAGATTTTACTAAGTTTTTGAATGTTCATGTATATACTTATTTTGTCTGTGGGAAATTGTGGATATTTCAACTTGGGGGTATATTTTTCTTGCTAGGCCGGCGTCATATCAGTGGTTAATTTTAGGATAGGGGTTTCCTTTCCACAAGAACATGCACCTGATCTGTCCTTTTAGCTTTCTCATCATCAGTGGCATCTGAGATAAACACCAACTTTTCCAACCTGCTACCTTGACTGGCCTGGATCCACAGGCCTTCCAATCGTAGTAACTAGGTAGTGAAGGATAGTGGAAATGATCCAATGCAGGCAGCTTTAGATTGAGAAGTAATTCCACTAAACTTTTGGCCTGGGTTCTGTTCTCAAGCCTCCTAAGTAGTTAAGAGTACAGATAGGAGCGCCTGGTGCCAAGCAGTAACAGTACTTTTAAAGCAATTAGGCATATATATGACTTAGGCTTGTGATTACCTCAGGAAATGAATAAAAGAGCAGTGAAGCATAGAGGACAGGCAGAATTTTAACTAGGGACTCAGAGGCTGAATAAGCTTAACTAGCTACTCAGGAGTCTGAAATCTCATGACCACTTCAAAGCCAGTCCAATCATGAAAATACAAGTGATTATCTAAAAAACAAAAAACAAAAAAACACAGAAGTGGCTGAAGTGGTAGACCACTATCCTTGGGCACAGAAGCTGAGGAATAGTTCTCAGGCACTATCAAGCCTCAAGAATGATGAATGCATGCATGAGAACATGCACATGTGTATTTCCATACTCGTATGCGCATAAACACACACACACACACACAAATGAGTATTTTATTGTGAAGTTCTTTATTTTTTTACCTTGCTGTACTTTATTTCCCTGTATTAGGTCACAAATTAACAAAATCAGCTAAGGACCTATTTACATAAAATTCATCATGTTTCTCTAAAATCTACACTCTTTTTGGATGCCTGCTTTTATTTGACCCAAAAGTAAATTATTCAGGAAGTCAATTCATCACTTTCAAGTCTGTAGTATTAGATGATAGCTTAGGTTCTTCCTAGCAATATGATTTTGTGAAATCCTGCATCAAGCAATATATTTCTTTCACTAGAAGGGAAGCTTCTGTCACACAATTAATAGTAGGTTTTTATACTCCTGGCATGCATCTGTAGTTATATTATCTTCATATATTTCATGATCTGTGTATGACAAAGACTACCGTGAAAGTAAAAACACCCTTCTCAGCGCTTAACATTTGTATACCATTCATAGATATGAAGGTGTTTAAATGTTACTGAAATTGCTTTGGAATGAATAATGTTCACCCTGACTATCTTGAGAAAGAAGAATTAGTTTCTCAGCACTTTAGGTAAGAATATCAGGGAAAGAAACAAATGGAAAAGTGAGGAACAACTCAACACATTCATTCAAATGAAACAAAACAAGACAAGAAAACACAAATTAATTCAGTACTCAAGAACCTGCAGGAAATGCAAAGTTTTTTTTAAAAATCAGCTATGACAAGCTTATGAAAATCCTGACTACATGGGAGTGCACTGATTTGAGAACAGTGGCTAACGCCGAGACTACACAGAAAAAAATTATAAATAATACCATGCACTTGTTATTCTAAATTCCAGGAAGAATAACATAAAGTGGACTGAGGCCAAGATCTTACACATGTAGGAAGCCAGTTTCTATCTGAAAAATTGTCAGGATAATTTCGGGCTGGGCACATGACAAAATGGAAAGAACACCCATTTAGGGGACACAAGACACTGAATTCAAACTGTAATATTAGGGGTATTAAAGAAAAAAGGTATGATTTTAAATAATTGGAATAATTGTAACACTTGAGTATTTTAGTGGAGAAAAATCCATTAGAGAGATAGAATGAACCCACGTTCCGATGCTACTTTAGTGATAGTGCTTAGTGGTACTTCAGACAAAACAGATTTACCTTGCAAATGAGCATGGATGTGCATTTGGGTGATGGAAATACTCTACTTACACAGGTGTAAATTAAATAGATTTTTTTGGGTAGATTGTAGTTATTGAACTAAGAACCTGGGTGATGTTCCTGAGCTTTTTCTCTCAAGGCTACCACTCTATTACTTTGAGCCACAGTTCCAATTCTTATTTTCTGTTGTTTGTTTGGAGATAAGAGGCTTATGGACTTTCTTGCCCAGGATGGCTTTAAACCATGTTCATCAGATCTCAGGCTCCCGAGTAACCAGGATTCCAGGCATGAACCATCGATGTTTTTAATAATTTAGTAAATTGTATAGTTACAGAAGTTATAAATTATCATTGTAACCTGTGTAATATATGTATGTATATATATATATATCAATACATATGGATAGAAATAGTTTAACATATTTTTGTATCTACAGTACATATATGAAATCATCCTTCATTATAAAATAAAATGGAAACAAAAGTTAGTAAGTAGCAAAACAAAGGGAATTGTTACAAGTTTCTTTTTGTTGAAGGAAATATGTATCAGTTTTGAAAAAAACCATCTCTATTTTAACAAAATGGATAATTGCTATTAATTCCAATCCATCTATTTGCCCATATTGTGCATCCTCACACATGAGTGTCAAAATCAAACCAAAATTTTTATCTGTATTTAACTCACCTGTTATAATTTAGGGGATAGATGAAGTAATCAAATAAAGATTAAAATAATAGTAAGTGAGGCTATGAGTTAGAGCTGAAAAAGATTTTAAATATGATAATAGCTAATTAAAATATATTTTTCTTACTTTTACTCTGTTGTTATATCTCTTATTCCCACATTAGGAAAGTACATAGAAAGTTCTCACTAAATTTATGTAAGTATTAAAAATTTATTGAAAGAATATGGGCATAGTGTGGTTTTAGCTTATTGAGACATGTATGGTAGAGTGTATTTTTGAGGACTTGCAATATCTTGTGATAGAGATGAAAGGAAGGATGTGCTTATTCTAGAAAACTGGCTAGAGGATTGCTCCCAGAAAGATAGTGATGATTTCTTCCAAAAGGTTACAGTAAAATCACTTTCACAACCTTGTTCATTACTGCACTATTCACCACAGCCAAGTTATGGAAACAGCCAAGATGCCTTTTGGCAGAGGATGGTTGGAGAAATTGTGTCATATATACACAATTGGAATGTACCTATCCATTATGAGCACTGTTACATTATTTGCAAAGAAAGGGATAGATCTAAAAATATGTTAAGTAAATGAAGTCAGAGCCAGACACACAAAGGACCCATGTTCTGTCGCATATTTGGAAGCCAGAATTTTATGCAAGTTAAACAAGAGTATTAACCAAAGTTTTCATTTTTCAGAGCAGTATTTAAAAGGTGTAATTTCTTATAAAATTGAACTTTTAATCCAACAAAATGAATACCAGGAAACTATCACTTGGAAGATGTGAGGGGAAGTCAAAGGGAAGAAATAAAGAGAGTTATGGAGTAAGAGTGAAGACATTATATTCAATGCAAATAATATGAAACTAGAAAAAATTAAAGGGGTGAGGTTTGGAAGGGTAGGGAAAAGTTATATAAAGATCCATTATACTTAAAAACTCATTTATAGAATGGAAATTCCCGTGTACACCTAGTTAAGATAATAAAAATATGATTAAAAACAATGGAGACATTTGATCTTCAACTGTGTTCTCTTAAACCATGAGTCAATAAAATAGTTTCCTCCTCAGAAATTTCCTTTGCTGGTATTTTCCTCAGAGTGACAGAAAACTGATCAATGCAATGAATATCAATACATCACATTGCACATATAAAATCACGGTAAAAATATTAGAATTCATCACATGATAAAATAACAGGTAGAATGTGCCAAATGCTAATTGATTGTTTTTCCAAGTACTTTACCTATGGTATATAATTTAATCCTCACAATAATTGCATAAAGTGGAACTCCTTACATTTTTAATTCTCAGATGATGATATTGAAGTCTTCAGAGTTGAAATTACTAGTACAACATTGCACACATGGTAAGTGTGAGCCTGAGGATCATCTCCCACTGTATCAATTAACCTCATTCTATTTTATGACTAAAATACCAGCACTTAGTCTACAAATTCTAGGAAAATTTCCCAGAATTATTGTTTTCACTTTCACAATATTTCGCTTTATCTTTGTTAGAAAACAGGGAACTATAATATGAAAACTCAAAGTTCAGAATCAATGCATACCTCCCTGGTGAAAGGAGCTGTTAAAGAATAATATTCTTGATTTCTAGCTCAAAATAGTAGAAATCATATTTTATGCCTTCACTCAACACTGCACTGCCTGGGGACCCTATCTCTGTTTAACACTGCCTTATTGAAATAATGACCTCCCAATTCCTGATGGAAACAGACTGCAGGTCTTATGGACCAATCATTTCCATATTGTAGCTCAACGAAGTTGTTTACCATTCGAAGTATTTTGATTACTTTTTATACCCAACATTTTGAGAGAAAGGAACTACTTTAAAATGCTATTAAAGCAAGACTGCTATAAAAAATCACCTTTGACCCCCCAGATAAATATTTTACCTTTCCTATACTCAAAAATGCACTCTGACCTATCATTAATGTTAGGAATGAGAGGATAAAAAATCATAGACACCAAGATCTAAGTATGAATTAAAAACTCTCCAACTTGTGAATACTATTGGTTTAAAAAGACATGAAGGGCTGGGAAGTTGGCTTAGTGGTAGAGTGTTTGCCTTGCATGCATGAAGCCCTGGGTTCTATTCCTTAGCACCAAACAAGCATAAAGAAAAAAGCTGGAAGTGACGCTGTGGCTCAAGTGGTAGAGTGCTAGACTTGAGCTGAAATGCTGAGGGACAGCGCCCAGAGTTCAAGCTCCACCACTGAACCCCTACCCCCAAAAATAAAGACATCAATACTACCATTTTTTTTTCAAAATTTCTTATGATACTGAAGATTCAATTATAAACTATTAACACTTGAAAATAACTCATTTTCATGGGAGTAGAACACAAAACACAAGATTAATCCTAATCATATTAAAAGACATTTATTTTTACTACAAATTCACTCTTATAACTACAAAAATTCTAAAAATAACTGAAGCACAGTGACACAAAAATAATTTAACTGCATCATCTACATTCAAAGGACTGTGCTAATAGAAAACAAAATTATACTAATAATTTAGTTACCCAATTCACTTACATTCTTTTATTCTATTTCTTTTAGTTTCAAAAAAACTGGCTTTTCATAAAAGGATCCATAAAAAATCCTATATACCCACCCACATTTTCAGATCTTCACAATATTTATTTCAGAAATGTCTTTAGCTGTATAATCAATGAACTAAAATATTACTAAAATATTTAAATGGTTTTCTGAAATTGCAAGACACGGTCTGGAATGTTATTTATATTGCAAAAGATATTCGAAAAGTCTTATTTGTTAAAGTTGTGATAGTTACTCCCACAAAAGAACTATTAATGAAGAAACCTTTGTATGTACAAAACAACTTCAAATGCATCCACAATCTAGAGATGACACATGTTTTTGTTTTTTTAAATATATATCTAACAAGCATAGCAACAATACTGATTTTCAGTCAATATGATGCGATATTCAAACCTTAAAAATATGGGGTTTATTATCTTACTGTGAATAGATACGTTCTTACAAAGAATGTTATTTTCAACAGAAATCCGGAAAGAGTTTATCCACCTTGTGTTTCACAGAAATAACCAGAGAGTAATACCTATTTGGTCAAGTTGGTCAAAATCACTCCATGAATATTTCTTAAAAATATAACCAATTTAAGAAGTCAAGTACATATTTTGTACTGACAGTCTTCTTACAGCAATAACTTACTACCTAATTATATGTGTATCTTTTTACCTAACATATATTAAGAACTGAAAATGATCTCTTTTATCTAACTTATGTTGTAAATGCTTTGATTATGATGATGTTATTAACAAATAAAATGTACAGAAGGGTGGTTCCACTGAAATGACAGGACAGAACACTGATAAATAAAAAGAAACTTTGCAATACAGTTCTTTTTAGCCTCACCCTGTTCATGTTGGCAAGCAACATTGCAACAGCACACACACACACACACACACACACACACACACACACTCATAAACACATATGTGTGCACACGTATACACACAAATATTAGTGATTATGACAAATGATAATTTGCCTTATTACAAAATAATACATAATTCAGTCATCATTGTAGTTACATTTTTTCTGCCCCTCCACATGTGACCACTTCATTTATTTTAGGCAATTCTTTAACTAATTCATTCCTTCATTAGTTAAATACTAATACTAGAGCTTGAACTCAGGGCCTAGCTCTGTCCCAAAATTTATTATTTTTTTGTTTTAGTTTTCTCAAGGCTAGCATTTTATTGCTTGTACCACAGCTCCATTTCTAGCTTTTGCTGGTTACTTTCAAACCAGAATCTAATAGATTTTTTTCTTCATCTGGTTTCAAACCACAATCATCAGATTTCATCTTTCTGCTTATCTAGGAATAAAGACATGAGCCACCAGTGTGGCTCCTACTTTTTCCTATACTTATCTATTGCACATACTTAGATAGCAATTTAATATTGACAGTATAGAAGCAAGATGTATAGTGATTACATTGTTCTGTCAGAAATTCAAGTTAGTAATGTAAATTTCTTCTTAAGACCATACACAAAAAATACTTAAGAAGAAATCTTATGATGATGATGATGATGATGATGATGATGATGATGATGATGTATGTGTGTGTGTGTGTGTGTGTGTGTGTGTGTGTGTGTGTGTGTGTGATGTGTGTGTACTGTTGCAATATGTTTCACATATAAGCACTGTGCAGGGGTGTCCAGACATTCACAGTAATTGCGTGAATATCTGCCTTGAGCTACCAACTCGTGGACATTGTCTAAGTGTCCACTAGGCTTCCCGATGAAGAGGGGTATACTCATCCTCATCCCTAGTATTCATAGGAGTGGCCTTTTTGGAAAGTAGTCTCCGCACTGTAATAAGTGGCAAGAAAAGCACTCTACCACTAGCCACTTTCCTAGCCCAAGGATTAAGATTCTTGTTTGTAATTTGTTCAAAGCTATGTCTCTTTATGTAGGCTACTAAAAATGTATTTACTAATTTCAAGTAAATATATAAATTCTATTTCCATCTCTTTTAACAAATGAAAAATAAAATTGTTAGCTTTGTAAATGGATCAGAAGCATGGATTTTTTGGCTAGCTAGGTCATTGCACATCTGTATCTCTCTTCCTCTCTCTCTTTCATGAGTCTCATAGACAATATGGTTGCTCCATAATTATCCTAGTTTATTTTGCTTTTATATTTTTGGTTGCATCATTTCACTTTCTGCTCTGCATTTCCCAAATCAGCACCACATAAACAGAACCACAGAAGTGGTTCTGTGGCTCAAGTGGTAGAGCGCTTGCCTTGATTTGAAGAGCTCAAGGACGGTGCAAAAGCCCAGAGTTCAGGCCCCACAACTAATTTTTTTTAATTGTATTTTATTTTATTTGAGAACATACTGCACAGAGGGGCTACAATTACATGGGCAGGATAATGCATACATTTCTTACCAAGCATTGCAGCCTCCTCCTTTGTTTACCCTTCACTTCCCTTCCCGCCTCCCCCCTCCCCCCACCCAATTTTACCCCCCTCCTCCCACCCAATTATACCCCCCTCCCCCCCCCACACCGACATTGTAAAGCTGGTTTTGACATGACATTTTGTACTTCTCATTGTTGCAACAGGTCCACCTGAATCCTTAAACGACTTGTTTGTCCCCATCTCCTCCACATGTTATACTGACATCAAATATAGTTCACCTCACTCCAGTTAGAACAGCAAAAATCAAGAACTCTAACAACAACAGATGCTGGAGGGGATGTGGACAGAAAGGAACCTTACTTCATTGTTGGTGGGAATGTAAACTTGTTCAACCACTTTGGAAAGCAGTATGGAGGTTCCTCAAAAGACTTCACATACATCTCCCCTATGATCCAGCAATCCCACTTTTGGGCATTTACCCAAATGTTTACAAACAAGACCACACTAAAGCTACCAGCACAACTATGTTTATTGCAGCATTATTTACCACAACTAATTTTTTTTAAACGAATCTAAATCCTTGATAATTCTAGGAACCGATCTGACTGAAATCAGTTGACTCACACTTTTCCTGCACAATGAAAGAAAAGGTCCAGGCTAGGAAAGCAGCTAGAGAAGGCAGGCAGATTGTATCTGTGACAAAACTTTGTGGAAAATGGTATAGAGGATTACTTACTGGAGATCCATTTGCACTGGAAGCATGATGCTGAACTATTGCTTGCTGATTCTGAACTACTGCTTTGATCATTATATTCTCCAAGAAGGAAAAATGAAATTTAATTGATATCAAAGGACGACTAATACATTTTGACTTCTCATTAAGCATCTTCAATCATCAAAATCACCTGAAGACAATAGATAGGCCTACTTTTTTTTTTTGGTCCTTTCCTGGGGCCTGAACTCTGGCCTGGGCGCTGTCCCTCAGCTCTTCAGCTCAAGGCTAGTGCTCTAGCACTTGAGCCACAGCGCCACTTCCGGCTTTTTTCTTTTTGCTTATGTGGTGCTGAGGAATTGAACCCAGGGCCTCTGGCATGCAAGGCAAGCGCTCTACCACTGAGCCACCTTCCCAGCCCAGGCCTACTTTTTAAGATGAAAACAAGTGTTTTTTTTAAAAAACAAGAATTTAGGTAGTCATATAAAGGAATTCTATTTTACTACTGCATTATACATTTTTTTCAAATGTTGGTTACCAATAAATAATGGATCTATTAGCAAGCTCTTAAAGCTCATATATTGAATAGTAAGTTCTCTTACACTATATCTTGGTATTTCCCAAATTATTTACATAGAAGGCATTTTTTCCTATTTTCTCCTTCTTAGAATAAGCTGCGCATGAATCATGAATACACCACTGGTCTTCATTTTCAGTCTGTGCATTTGAATACGGAGGAAAATATTTCCTCTGCTCTCTATCAATTCACTATTCTCCAGTTTGAATAATTTAAAATAGTAAAAATGGAAAAAGAGAAAATAAATTCTGGTGAAAAAACATCTGCAGAAATTTCACCGGATTTTTCTGACCATTTCAACCAATGTGAACTATTGGGGAAATACATGGACACCTCATTCGAACTGGTACTCAAAGTCTCTGGTTAAGCAATTCTGATGAAGACACGGAACAAGATGAAAATGTGAGGAGGGTATCAATTGCAAGAAAATAATGGAGAAGAATACCATGCAAATTTCTCCTTTGGGATGCGGAAATTAATCGGCTTACTACAGTGCCGAGACTACTTTCCAAAAAGGCCACTCATGTATACTAGAAATGAGGTAAGTATACCCTTCTTCATCGAGAAGCCTAGAGTGGACATTTAGACATTGGACATGAGGTGGTAGCTCAAGGGAAAAATGTCTTCCTGACCCTTTACCCTTCTTCCATGTAGGAACAGACCAACCAGAATATCTTACCCTGACAGCATAGATTGTCTTACTGGAACAAAACTAATCTTAGTTACAAGGGTTCATAGAGAGATGAACACTTCAGACCGAATTTTTCAGAATAGAAGGTATTTTATCACAATATAATTATTTATTATACCTATCATTTCAAAAGTAGCTAAAGCCAAGAAGGTGAAAAAATTGTTCATATTCATGTTTACCTAATATCCTGGCCTGTCTACCATCCAACCAGGCAGGAACTTACACTACTGACTTTCTACCACCAAATATTTCCATAGTTCCTTGAGAAGTCCATATGTTTCTCCTCGATATTAGGCCTTAAATTGGTAATGTTTTAATCAAAGTGTTTCCTCTTGCCTCCAGGTTGTAAATTTACAAATGGTAAAGTATTAGGTCTAACTCTACCAAAAACTGAGGTAGAGATAATGGAATAATACTTTAAAACAGAGTTGCCTTTGATATCCTAAACACAACAGAATAATGCATAACAATTTCTTATATTATATATACTTATATATTTTATATGTGCTTATCTTAAATCTCACACAGTGAATCTTACTAGAATTAATTGATAATTTGACAAATAAATTGAAAATTATTCCCATAAATAGATTGGAACATAAATAATTAGGTTTAGAATATATATTAGACTATAAAATGTATCAATGCAATGTCTTCGGTATAAACTTGTGACACCTTCTAAGTTTTCTTGTTCTTCTGAATTCACATTGTAAAAAAAAAAAAAAACAGTATTGTTTTCCTCTAATCTAGAAGAGATTTTACACTGCTGATGTGATGTGTTTATTGTGTTAACTCGCTAGTCCCAGTGTTTTTTTCCATATTTCTGAAGCATTCTTACTGATTATACCCAAATTTTACTGATATGATGCCTAAAAGCTATTATTCTTCTGCAGTACCCATGGGTCCGACGATATCAGGTCCCAGTTACCTGCATCATCAGATAACATGGGCAAGACTTCTCACCTTGGTCCATGCAACATGCTAAGAGAAAGTAATTGAAGACCCATCTCAATTCATTGCAGGAATTAGCCGTAAGCAATTGTGAAATGTAAGGCAAATTAAAATGAAAGATGAGATCACAAAATATGAGAGAAATTACTGTAGTCCAAACTTTCAATTTACAGATGACCAGCCCATATGAGTGCCACGCCTACTCCAGTGGAGTCTGCTTAGCAGACTCCAGTGGAGTCTCCTTTCAGACCTGAGAATGGGGCTCCACAGAGACCTATCTCTGAACAATGGGACTTCACCGAAGTCTACCTCAGAGAATGGGGCTTCTAAGAGGCCTACTCCTGGAAAGGCTGGCAAACCCCTGGGAAAGATGTGTTTCTGCTTTTCTTTTCTTCACTGTATAGGAGTGCCTATTAATCTTTTACTTTTTCTACTGCTCTTTGTACTTACTCATTGTCAACGTTCCCGTATTCAAAGCTCTTTCTTAAGAGTGTTGATGACTCCAATATCTGATGAGTGTCTTAAAAATATGACTAACTCACCAGAGTTAAATTCTACCCTGAAACCCCTCTTATGGAGGCTAGTAGACAAGTCATAAGTAAATATAAAAGTATTGGGGGTTTCACGAAGTCACTTCAGCAGAAGGAATTGTTTGTAAGAGATTTGCAAGAAGCTGTAGGCTCGGCTAGAACAGAAAGAATGTATGGCAATTGCTGAGATAACTACTTAGGAGAAAGAATTTCCTGCTACTCTCTTTTATTTATTAAGAGACTTGCTAGATCTAGGTCTCCTTGAAGTTTACTATTAAAAAAGGAACAGGAAAGATCTTATGGGACAGTTAAGGCCTCTATAAAAAAAGGTAATGGTTAATTGGTGACAAACATTGAAACCCATTTTATTTCTTAGAGATAAGCCGGAAACAAATGCCTATCAGGCGACCAGCTGGTGACACCCAAGAATGAAGTCCTGCAGCAAGATTGTGTAACCTTTTGACAGTTCTCATGAAGACTTTTGCTATAAAAGTTTGTTATCCTCTGCATAAAATCGTAATCAGCATCCACTCTTAATGTGTGTGAGTTGTCTGTTTGCCATCTCCCCCCCTATTCCAGGTTCCTCCCCTAGGTGTCCTCTGTCGTCCAGACAGAGCCGGTCCTCGGCATATGAGTAAACAAAATCACAAATGTCACAAGATTATTTTTAATACCCCTCTCCTAATGATGAATGGAAGATTTCAGTCCAGCATAAGTAGGCCAAAAAATAATTCCTGGAATGTTAGATCCATAATTGTTCTACCAAGGCTAGGAAAACTTGACTTAGAGTTCAAATATAACAAAAACACACAAAAATCACAAACAAACAGCAATCTCTAGAGAGTATGTATATGACCTCACACAATTTTAAGCAGTTAATGAAGGGAAGTCATGAGAAAAGCAAACAAATTGTTCAAAGTGGGCAGTTTGGGGTAGGGGAGAATTTTGAATAGATTAAAATAGATTGTCAAAGGTTATACATTACCTACATCTACTGCAAATATTTTCTTCTCTGAGTATTTTTTTTTTGGGGGGTGGGGTCCAGTCGTGGGGCCTGAACTCTGGGCCTGGGTGCTGTCCCTCAGCTCTTCAGCTCAAGGCTAGTGCTCTACCACTTGAGCCACAGCTCCACTTCCGGCTTTTTTCTTTTTGCTTATCTGGTCCTGAGGAATCGAACCCAGGGCCTCAGGCATTCAAGGCAAGCGCTTTACCACGGAGCCACTTTCCCAGCCCCCATTCTTTGAGTATTCTTTGTCTGAACTGGTTACTCCAGTCTTGAGCTACACTTTATAGCTTGTGAAGATAGAATGGAAGAAACAAGGTCAAGAACCCATTACACCACTAGAGAGAAAACAGTCCTCTATGGTTTCTCTCATCTTTCTTCACTACTTTTTTCTCATACTTTTAATAAAATCAAGTGATTTTGAGTTACATCTTTCCGTCTTTTTCAGAGAATTACTGTTTGGTAATTAAATGTCAATTCACAAATTTTGATGTCTTTTTTTAAAGATCTTTGAATATTAATTCCACTGCAACATTGTTTCACACAGTGAGAGCATATTTCCTGGGTAAGGACAATTCTCAAGGGAACCTACAGGATTTACAGCAAGGTTTGTGAGGCTTGTTTGTTTACTGTGAAAATGAGCATATTCACCCACATTGCTCCCTCTCAGCTAAATCTCCACGGATTTCTTTGCATGAAAGCCTATTTTCCCAGACAATTTTAAATTTTCTTAATAGGCTAAGTTGTTAAAAAGTTTGAACAATTAAAATTTACCTGTCATAAATTTTAATGCTCTTTTGAAATTCCTTTATCAGAATCGTGAAATCACCAATCATAATCCCGCCTTTACCATCAAAAGCAGTTAACATGTTGTTTTCATGATATAGTATCTATGAAAAACTATTTTCCAGTACCTTTGTTATGCGTATATATGACCATATAAACTGATGCTGAGCAAAATGAACTCCAAGATATGGAAAGAGAAATATTTATTTGCGGTTGTTGTTTTTGATGTACTATGTGATTTCTATTTTCTTTGAGATTTTCCCGTGTGGTTAATCCCCTGCTGTGTTTGATTTTGGTATCCTGTGTATTGTGTATACATTTACCTTAATTAGGGAAAGGAACATGAACAAAAATAATGGTGAGGCAAAGGACAAAGAGCAAACCAATGCAATAGCAATTCTCACAAGACAATATGTTGTAAATGTACATTACAACTTTTGAGGCGTATTGGGGTGAAGGAAAAACTGTGAGAAAAATGAGAGAGGGAATAACAAGTTTGAAAAGTTATGTGTTCAGTACCTTACAATGGCTGTAACCCCAGTGCACATCACTTTCTCATTAAAATTAAATTTAAAAAATAAGCTGATGAAATAAAATTTCACTGTTTTGGTATAGTCAATATTATTCTTTATGTAGTAACTTTTTAAAAATCAGTATTATTTGGCATCTAATTTGAATTAATTACCTCTTCTTTATCAGAGGGTCATCAACTTGACTGATATCCAACTAGACAATTTTTTCAAAATATACTTGCCAATATTTTGAAAATAGAATAAATCTAGTACTTTCTTATACTAAAACAGAAAACAGTTTAATTCTATGGAAACCCATAACTTTTAAAAGTAAATAAGTTGTTAAGAGGACAGAATGTACGTGTTCTTCAAAATTCCTATGTCTAATAACTACTCATTTTCAAATTCTGAACATTCCATACCTGACAGATTCAAAATATGCCTGTTTGTATGTTATGTAATTCTGCAATAGATCCATTTTCCAATGGGGTGTTACAGACTGAGAGCTGAACAGAAAAAAGCTACATTCTGATATAGGATAAAACTATGAAGCATGTTATAATTAATTCTTCAGGAGTAAGCAGTTGTTTGTCAGATTAAGCTATTATTTAATGACCATCAATCACAAGATTTATGCCATAAAGTCATCCTAGCCCACCAGTTTCCAACTTGTAGGGTGCATCTCAAAATTCCCTTAATTCACATCAAGCATAGCTTATCTCCATTGTGAAAATACACTGCACCTCTGCTAATGTATTGGCCTCCGTGTTCTGGAAAGAACACCACTATAAACTGGGTTGCATCATTTTTCCCCCACTGGTATTCTTGGAAATATTATTTATATTTATACTTTTTTAACTATCATAGATAATCAGATTTTAAGATTACAGTTCAAAGCCTGTGAAGACTCAGGGTCTATGTTGAAGGGGCAGAATGATGTAGGCCCTGGCCTCAGGATTGTCTGAGGACTGTCTTTGAGTATTAGGAAAGCTCTTGGTATGTCGGGCTAGAGAGGGAAAATGTTCTCTCCCCCTATCTCAAAACAAATGTCACAGACTCCTGGGAGCTGAGGAAGTAGCTCTTCTGCTTGCTTAAGCATAGTTGAACAGCTGGTCAAGCATTTTCCTGAGATTGGAGAAGTGGTTTAAGCTTGCTCTAAAATAGTTTAGATAATAATATACCAAGACAGGGCTGGGAAGGTGGCTCAGTGGTAGAGCGCTTGCCTTGCATGCATGAGGCCCTGAGTTAGATTCCTCAGCACCACTTAAGCAAAAAGAAAAAAGGCGGAAATGGTGATGTTGCTCAAGTGGTAGAGCTCTAGCCTTGTGCTGAAGAGCTGAGGGACAGCACCCAGGCCCAGAGTTCAGGCCCGACGAACGGACCCCCCCAAAAATAATAATATACCAAGGCATTGTCTCATAGGTCAAGTAAAAATGTATCTGTTGAAATTTTTGTGTCAATGTCTTCTGACCAAATCTTGGCAAAGATCATGCTTGCTTGTCTTCAAATACCCACTAACAATAAAGCATAGCATGCAGTGGCAATTGCTGTTTGCACTCTGCATCCCCAGTGTCCTGGTGATTTCGTTACCCTTACCCAGGGACCCCAAGGCACTAGACGATACAATTGGCACCCAAACAGGGACCCTTCATTGTTGAATTCAGGAAAGGATATTCAGGTAAGTACTTTTAATTACAGGGTGATGGGACAAGTTAAATCTACTCCGTACTTACATATGTTTAAACATTTACTTGCTGCTTATGGTCTAAATATTTCTTCTTCTGACATAGAACTGTGTATTAATGTAGTTATGGAATGGAATCCTTGGTTCCCCGATGAAGGAACATTAGATGTTGATAATTAGAAACGAGTAAAGAATAACATAGAAAGAGCTGTTCAAGAAGGGGAAAAGATTCCTATTAGATTTGATCCATTTGGGCTATTTTACATACCCTTCTTAAAGCTTTGAATGAGGAAAGATTAATAGCAGACTTAAAGAAAGAGGCCACCCCTTCTATTGTAGATTTACAATTGGACTCTGAGGTTAACGACACAATAGATAAGGATGCATTGCAAATAACAGAGAAAAAAAAGAGGTAAAAAAGGCTAAAAAGGAACAAACTGAAAGTGTAAATAAAATGTCTGAGCAAATGAAATTGTTTTTATCAAAATTACAACATGTGGAGTTGGAAATTAGCAGAGTGAAAAGAGAACCTGAGAAAGTGAAAGTAAAGCAGCCTTCGGCTCCTTCATTGGCCGATGCAATTTTTATAGCATCACTCCCTCACAAAACAGAGGGCTCAGAGAGAGAGTTTGATGATGAAATGCCTATTTTTTTCTTATCCTGTAATTCGACCACCCCCTATGAATGATATATCTCAACCAGCCAGATATGAAGGTGCTGCTGTTGATGATATTGGTAAACTTAAGAAGGCAGTGATGGTGTATCTTCCTTGCAAGGTACGCTCCAGGATGGTGAGCAGACTCCACCCTCCTTGCAGCAAAGTCTCCACCCAGTACCTGCATTACCTAGGCAACTGGTACACCTGGAAGAGGTCACATCTGCATCCACTGAGGTCACATCTGAATTTGATGTGGCCACACCTTTCTCTGCCCATACCCTAGATAAGGCCTAGCCCAGGCCCAGAGGCGCTCTCTCGCTGCTCTTTTCTAGCTCTCTCTGCTCTCTGCTCTTTTCTAGCTCTCTCACTGTTCTTTTATAGCTCTCTGCTCTCTCTCTCTCTGCTCTCAGTGTACTATTCTAGCTCTCTGTTCTCTCTCTCTGCTCTTTCACTGTTCTTTTCTAGCTAGCTCTGCTCTCTCAGTCTGCTTTCTCGCTGCTCTTTTCTAGCTCTCTCTTCTCTCTCTTTCCTGTCTTTCTTTCCTCTCTCTTTCCCAGATCTCTCTTTACTAGGCTTTTCCCAGCCACATGGAGTGCCAACCTTGCCTGGTCCCAGCAGGTCTATTGAATAAATCTACCCCTTACCTGAATACCACATGCCTGGTGCTGTTCTTACTCGGCTACCGCTTTTTAAAAACCTAACATGAATGGTGGCATGACTCGGATAAAGGGCTTAAAGTCAGGATAGCTAGGACTTCTCTCTGGTATTTTTTCCTCTTTTTTCTTTTTCTGTTTGTTTTCCCTTTTTTGCTCTGAGGAATACCCACAGTTCTAATGGCCTTTTGCGAACCCATCTGTCTGCTGTAGACACAGCGCATCGATACCATTGCTGGCTTTCACATCCACGTCCACACCACTTCTCTACTCTGGTGAGTGAAGCTACACACCACTTCTCTACTCTGGTGAGTGAAGCTACTCTAACGTTCTCTGTTGCTCTCTCTAGAGGGCTCTGGGGGAAGTCGGGATGCCCCTTCTACCTGGTCAGCTCTCCTTCACTGACCAGACTGACTTTCCTACTCATTTAATGGGGTGCTGCGAATCATGCCTGAACCGTGAAACCCCTTTGAAATGTCTCCTGTGGTCCCTGGAAAGCCAGAGCGCCTCATTTTTATGCCATTCTCAGATGTAGACAATTTTTGCTACTACAATGGTAAATGGTCAGAATTCTCTTTATTTCCAGGCTCTCTTTGCTCTCTCTCTGCCATTCATGTCCAACTTTCCCTATCTCTCCCTTTCTTTTTTTCTACATTTTAGCTTGTGCCCTGAAGAGTGCGATGCAGGCTGGATCCCAAGGACCCCCTCTAGGTTCTCTCTCAAAGGCTAGCCAACTGTAGTCTTGGTCTATTTGTTCAGGGTGTCTTTGCATTTTATTTTCAGAAATTCGCCATCTTGAGTTTGCCATCTTGGCCACATGCTGGCTTAAGGGTTTGGCCCCATCTAGCCCTTAACCTTCCACCAAACTTACTACTCCATCCGGCTATTCTAAGGTGCCTTACTAACAATTTGCTTTTTTCACAGGCCCTGGTAACTGAGGCCCAACCATGTGATGTGCTTTGTTAGCAAAGATGTCTAAACATTGTTGTCAAAATTTTCGGTTTTGAGTTTTGCCTTTTTTGTTTTGTGTTGTGTATTCTACTGACTACATGGTTTTAAAATACTGGGCATATCTGTACTGAAATTCTCATCACATCTAATGAGTTTTGTCATTTCAGAATATTTGTCATTCAATTCTTGATAAGAACCAGGTAAGCTCTACTTATTCTACTTCATCTCCCTATTGCTTTAATTCAAAACAATAAAGGGCTTTTGTAGCAAAGATTGCAGTTCAAAGCCAGCCCGGGCTGAAAAATCCCTAAGACTCCATCTCCCAACTAACCTACAAAGAGCCCAGCTGGAAGCATGGCTCAAGACTCTTATCTGTAAGCAGCCAAACACTGGAAGTGCTATTGTAACTCAAAGTGTTAGAGCACTAGCCTTGAGCAGAAGTGCTCAGGGACCGTGCCCAGGCCTTGAGTTCAAGCCTCCTTGAATACCAACTGGGACAAGCCATCCCAGCAATGAGCACTTAGACACAGCCAGTCTGGGGAACTAGGGAACATGGAGAGGAGTAAGAGGAGAGGACACATCAGCTATTTTGTGCCCTTTCAAAATTAACCAGAGTCTGGAGGTCAGGGGAAGTAAGAAGCCTGCCCATCCAATGTCTATACCTATCTACCTATTAACTGAACAGGAATTTATAATTCTTGCCTTTGTCACCTGACTTCTCTACCTAGTCGCCAGATGTCAGAAGTAGCTAAGGATATTTCTACAACATTTTAAGCCCCAAGTCCTTACTCTTGTCATTTATTTGCTCACTAGTATTTTTTTCCATCCCCTCAATGCTCATGAGACTTCTCCAGACTTCATCTAAGGACTCACGCCACCAAGAGACCACTGCTGCTCACTTCCTTCTCTGGGAGGGGACCAAATTCCAGCCTTTTACCCATATTGTCGAAGCCCCCTTGTCAGCAGGAAGTAGCCAGAGAGAATCCACACCCTATTTTATGATTATTAAAAGGCTGGAATGTAAGGTCCGCTCCAGGATGGCGAGCAGACTCCACCCTTCTCGCAGCAAAGTCTCCACCCAGTACCTGCGTTACCTAGGCAACTGGGACACCTGGAAGAGGTCACATCTGCATCCGCTGAGGTCACATCTGAATTTGATGTGGCCACAGCTTTCTCTGCCCATACCCTAGATAAGGCCTAGCCCAGGCCCAGAGGCTCTCTCTCGCTGCTCTTTTCTAACTCTCAGTGTCGTATGTTACTATAACATCAGAAGATGGACAAACAGCTGTCCTTAAACCTTATATTATGGAAGTTCCAGTTAACATAATTGGTAGAGATGTACTGGAAAAATGGGGAGCTTATATTCAATTTTAACATTTTTAGTTGGAGCCCATAAAGATATTATGGAAATCTGAGGAACTTCTTTGTATTCAACGATGTCCTTTTCTAAAGAAAAATTAGAAGCAGCTCATCAATTAGTTGAAAAACAGTTAACCAAAGGACATATCTAGCCATCTATGTCACCAGGGAATTCTACAATATTTGTTATTAAAAAGAAGTCAGGGAAATGAAGATTGCGGACTGATTTACAAGGAGGTAAGGCATCCACGTACCCTATGGGGCTTTACAACCTGGTATACTGTCACCTGCCATGCTTCCTAAAAATTGGCCAATAATAGTAATAGATTTACAAGACTGCTAGACTGCTTTTTTACCATTCCTGTACATGTAAAAGATTATAAAGGATTTGCCTTTTCTTTACCACAAATAAATCCTCAAACCCCTCATCAGCATTTCCAATGGTAGGTGTTGCCCCAAGGAATGATGAATTCTCCAACTATGTGACAGATATATGTTGATAAGGCCTTAAAACCTGTTAGACAAAAATGGCCTCACATTTATATTTTTCATTATATGGATGATATTTTATTTGGAGTACCAAATATGACAGAATCAGAAATGGTGTTACAGTGTTTACCCTCTATATTTAAAGATTTTTGGATTAATAATAGCACCTGGAAAAATACAAAAAGATACGGTGGTAAAATGTTTAGGATATGTTGTTTTTTGTTTTATTGTGAAAGTACGGTACAGAGGTGTTACAATTACATGGGCAAGATAGTGAGTATATTTCTTATCAAGCATTGTAGCCTCCTCCTTTATTTACCCTTCTCATTCTTTCCCATCTGCCCTCTCGCAAACCCAATCCCCCCCCCCCCAAGTTGTAAAGTTCGTTTCGACATGACAACTTGTAATTCTCATTGTTGCAACAGGTCCACATGTATCCTTATTTAAATGACATGTTTTTCCCCTTCACCTCCAAAAATTATACCGACATCAAATACAGTGAAAGCAGGGGTTATGCTGTGGGGGAGGGACATACAAAGCAGCAAAGAAATAATCTTATAATTGTGTTAGAAACAAATGCATTAAGGAAAAAAAAAGCATTTAAATACATATCTTAGGGTTCATTTTCCTAACATCACCTTATCTAAACTTTTCTCCTTGACTCATACACATACTAGATATTGCAAATAAGGGAAATCATGGGACCTTTCTTTGGACTTGGCTTACTTCATATAATATAAATTTTTCCACTTATTTCCATTTCCGAACAAATGGGGCAATGTCATCCTCCATGCTCCAGGATTGGAAAGTTTAACATCATGAAAATGGCAATACTTCTCAAGGCTATCTACAAATTCAGTGTGATACCTATCAAAATTCCAACCTCATTCTTCAAGGAAATAGAACAGGCAATCCAAAAATTCATATGGAACAATAAAAGACCCCGAATAGCAAAAACCCTCCTCAATGGAAAGAACACTGATAGAGGAATATCAATACCAAATTTCAAACTCTACTATAAAGCCATACTAATCAAAACAGCTTGGTACTGGCACATGAACAGAACTCAGGACCAATGAAATAGAATTGAAAACCCAGAAATGAACCTGCAGACTTATAGCCATATAAACTTTGATAAGGGAGCTAAAATAATAGAATGGAAGAAAGAAAGCCTCTTCAGTAAACGATGCTGGCGAAACTGGTTAACTACTTGTAGAAAACTAAAGCTAGATCCTTATATACCGCCCTGAACCAGAATCAACTCCAAATGGATCAAAGACCACGGAGTCAAAGGAGACACTCTGAAAACATTACAGGTTGGAATAAGAGAAACCCTAGGTCTCCTTGGCGCAGGCCGAAATTTTCTTAATAGAGACCCGGAAACACAACAAATCAAAGAAAGGTTGGATAAATGGGATTGCATGAAGTTGCAGCGCTTCTGCATGGCAAAGGACCTAGCTAGCAAAATCAATAGAAGGCCCACGGATTGGCAGAAGATCTTCACTAGCCATACAACGGATAAGTGTCTCATATCTCAAATATACTTGGAACTCAATAAATTAAATCCTCCAACAACAAATCCTCAAAGAAATAACTGCCGAATAAATAAGTGGGCTAATTACTTAAAGAGAAATTTCTCTGAAGAAGAAAGAAGGATGGCCAATAGACACATGAGGAAATGCTCAACATCCCTAGCCATAAAAGAAATGCAAATCCATACAACATTGAGCTACCACCTCACCCCAGTTAGAATGGCTAAAATCAAGAACTCTAACAACAACAGATGCTGGAGGGGATGTCGACAGAAGGGAACCTTATTTCATTGTTGGTGGGAGTGTAAACTTGTTCAACCATTTTGGAAAGCAGTATGGAGGTTCCTCAAAAGACTTTACATAGAGCTCCCCTATGACCCAGCACTCCCACTTTTGGGCATTTACCCAAATGTTTACAAACAAGACCACACTAAAGCTACCAGCACAACTGTTTATTGCAGCATTATTTACCATAGCTAAGATCTGGAACCAGATGCCCCTCAGTAGATGAATGGATCAAGAAAATGTGGTATATATACACAATGGAATTCTATGCCTCCATCAGAATATATTGTTTGTAGACAAACAGTGACACCTCAAAAATATCTTTACGACATGATCAATTACATAAGTTAAATGATTTTCAAAAGTTACTAGGAGATATTATTTGCATGCGACCGGCCTTAGGAATTCCTACTTATCAATTATATAATTTTTTTCATTATTACAAGGGGAGCCTGATTTACATAGCAAAAGAACTTCAACTAAGGAAAGCTGAAAGAGAAGTACAAATTGTAGAACCGAGAATAAAAAATGTTTTTATATCGAGTAATGCTAAATCAACTCATAAATTTATATATTTTAGATACATGGAACTACCCAACAGGAATTATACGACAAAATGAGCTACAATTAGAATGGATTTATACACGGCATAGATTTACAAAAAATACTATGCCTTATGAACCACATTTGGCAATTATTATTCAACAGGCCAGGCAACGGGTATTTACCCTATCGGTGTATGATTTATATGAAATTATCTTTCCTTTGCCAAATGTCCAAGTAAAATATTTTTTAAACCTGTCTCAAACGCTACAAATAGCATTAGTAAATTTTACTGGCAATTTTCCTATCATTTTCCCAAAGGTAGATTGTGGGATTGCTTGCATAAACAACAACTTGTCATTAATTATATAATTACCAAGGCCCCTATTTCCACTGCTCTTACCGTTTTTACAGATGGCTCCAAAACAAAAAGTGCTATTGGACAACAAATAAATACTGGGTACAAACAGCTACTTAAGCATCAGTTCAACAAAATGAACTTTGTGCTATTAATAAGATGTTACAAGATTTTGTGAGAGATGTTAATATTGTTACTGATTCTGCCTATGCTGTAAGAGTTGTGACTAATATAGTCACTGCAGTTACACATTCATCTAAACCCCAGCTAAACCAACTATTTAAACTATTACAAGCATTACTGCAACAACGTAATGTCAAACTGTTTGTAACTCACATTAGAGCTCACTCTTCATTACCTGGGTACCTTGTATATGGTAATAATCAGGTTGATAAATTATTTAGTTTTGCTTCTGCTAAACAGGATCGTGCTCATTTACATACAAATGCTAGCCATTTACATATGCATTATAAAATACCTTATTCTCAATATAAACAAATTATAAAAAGGTGTCCTATATGCAGACCAATGCATTTGAGAGTTGTACCTGCTAGAGAAAATCCTCGTGGATTACAACCTAAGGAGCTCTTGCAAATGCATATAATCCATGTATAAGCCTTTGGCCGATTTTCCTTTCTACATGTTACACTAGATACTTATTCCAAATTTGTTTGGGCTTCTGCCTTATGGGAGAAACTGTTAACCATGTAATTGAACACTTATTGGAAGCTTTTGCCATTATGGGAGTGCCTGCTAAAATAAAGACTGATAATGGACAAGCCTATAAAAGAATCAGATTTAAAATATTTTGTAAACTTTATGATGTGGTACATATTACAGGAATAGAATATAACCCCCAAGGACAAGCCATTATTGAACGAGTTCATGGCACACTAAAACAACAAATTAAAAAATTAAAAAGGAGGAAAAGGTTGGATGAGCGTATGGATATTTTGTGGTTTTCATGCAAAATCTTAAAATAATTTTACATCAAGATCTTTATGTTCTTAATTTTTTAAACTTACCTCAAGGATATATTTTAACTAGAGCTGAGCACCTTTTTGAACAAATATCAGAAAAACCTTATTTAAATTTTTCCGTATGGATTAAGATTGCATTGGATGCAGAATGGCAACTAGGAACATTATTAAATAAGGGGCGAGGATAGGATTTTGTGTCTACACAGGATGGCAAACAATCCTAGCTTCCTGCCTGATGGATACAGATGCGGCCCAGTGAGGACAGCCCTGTATCCTTCAAGGAATCGGCCACCAGTTAAGGAAAAAGAAATCCCCACTGCCCACTTAGGGGCAGGTTAAAAAGTTGACTGGAGAAGGACAAAAGGTGTTACAATGCAATGGTAAACCTGTCACAGCTTAGAACTTGTTCCTGGCCATGTGTGCCCTGCTTACTATAAACACTGTCCATGCTAATGCTAATTTAAGTTATTAGGCCTTTATTCCTAATCCTCGTTATTGGAACCTGTTATTTGGGGAGACATGGATATAACCGTCTATACTGTTCCTGCTGTTTTATCTCCTCCTTGGAATAATTTCACATTTTGCAATAAGGATGATGGTAGCTTTTTGAATTTTAATTACTATACTCATTCCTTGCCTGTTTGACTGGGGCCTCCTCCATGTTTAGTAATGAATTGGCAACATTGGGTTTTACCTGGGAAACGCACTTCCAATTCTAAAACACTGCTGCAGCGAATAACTACTTGGCCATTAATAGTAGCTGGGAAAGTGTCTCTTATGGCACGTTATCCTTACCTATGTGCCCTGATTTACTTATATCGATTTAAAATATCAGCCTTTTGTGTGGCAAGAGTGTAGAGGAATATTTGGAAAAATGTTCAATAATTTTATTAATTGAGGACCTTTTGGGCAGTTTATTAACACATGTTCAGAATGGAATATTACCAATTGTGATTTATCAAATGTTACTAGGATGCCGGAAGCCATTAATGGATCGCATACTGGAGCTCGATTGATGGCCTGGAGAGTTGGAGGCATTGCTGATGCTCTATGGGTTTTCATGGCTGCACCCACTGCTGTTCAGACTCATCTTTGGAAGGTCGCAGCGGCGCTGAATCCCGTGATGCTATCAAATGGATCGTTTTCAAGGACAGTGAACTCTGCATCGACTTATAATTTTACTTTGTACAAATCTTATGATGCAACTGCTTGTGTACCTCTGCCTTATGCATTTTTAGTGGGAAATTTTACATTTTATCCTACTATTTCTTGTTTTAATTGTCACCTGTGTTCTTGCATAATTCCTCTCTTAATTTTAATGATAGTGATAGTATTATGATATTACCAGAAAGAACTCATATTTGGCTACCTGCTAAATTAGGAAGAGAGTGGTCCCAAAATCCTTTGGAGAGTGTTGTTATTGAATTTTTTACCAAACTACTAAAACGTACAAAGCGTATGATTGGAGCCATTGGAGCTTAATTGCTTAATTGCTTAATCTTAAGCTTAATTGCTATTACCACTGTTGCTGCGGTGTCTGGAATGGCCCTACACACTTCCTTACAAATTAGCACTTTGTGGAAGAATGGCACCGGGATTCACATGAATTGTGGGTCTCACAGGTAGAAATTGATGCTCTATTACAAACACATTAATATTCTTAAACAGACAGTGGAATGGTTAGGAAACAAGTTATTGGTTGTGGAAAAACAGTTATTGTTAAAATGTAATTGGAATTTTACTACCTTTTGCATTACTAATATAAAATATAATAAATCCATACATGATTAGAATGTAATACAGCAGTATTTATCTGTAAATTCTACTGCTGCTCAATTGATTGCTCAGTTACAATTTAATGTACATGAGATTTTTGGTAAACAATTTACAAATGATGATGCTTCTAATATTGCTAATGCATTCATTAAACAATTGGAAGGGTTAGATCCGAAAGAAATACTACAAAGCATTTCACATACTGCTAGTGGTATGGAAATTATGATTGTTATTATTTTGTCTGCACTTGTACTGTTATATTTGATTTTTATGAAACCAATGCAAGCATCTATGATAACTCTGTGGAAAGCTTTACTTTTAAAACAAAAGAAAAAAGAAGGAAATTGTGAAGACTCAGGGTCTATGTTGAGGGGGCCGAATGATGCAGGCTTCGCCTCAGGATTATATGAAGACTGTATTTGAGTATTAGCAAAGCTCTTGGCATGCCGGGCTAGAGAGGGAAAGTGTTCTCTCTCCCTATCTAAAAACACATGTCACAGACTCCTGAGAGCTGAGGAAGTAGCTCTTCTTCTTGCTTAAGCATAGATGAACAGCTGGTCAAGCATTTTCCTGATTGGTTTGAGCTTGCTCTAAAATAGTTTATATAATTATATACTAAGACATTGTCTCATAGGTCAAGTAAAAATGTATCTGTTGAAATTTTTGTGTCAATGTCTTCTGACCAAATCTTGGCAAGATCATGCTTGCTTGTCATTAAATACCACTAACAATAAAGCAAAGCATGCAGTGACAATTGCTGTTTGCACTCTGCATACCCGGTGTACTGGTGATTTCATTACCCTTACCCAGGGACCCCAATGCACTAGAGGTTGACAAAAGCCCACCCAGGCAGGAAGGTTCTCTAGATTCTTATCTCCAATAAACTTCTTAACAAAAGCCAGCCACAAGTGAGCTGAAGTTGAAGTGGTAGGGCACGGGCCTTGAGCATAAACAGGCTCAGAGACAGTGTCCAGTCCCCGAGTTCAAGCCCTAGGACAAACAAATAAAACAAAAACGAAAATAAAAGAAATCCCAAATTTAGCATTTTTCTCACTGTATACAGATGCACGTAATTAAGGAAATTGCTTCCTGTTTTACATACAGGTAGAAGAAAGAAGATGTCACACAATTAGTCTCTTCATACCATTTTATACCAAAGCCTCAGAAAATCGCCCTTTTTCTAAATTTATAAATTAATATCATCCATTTGTTGCCAACTCTGTCAACATTATTCACATTATCATTTTATACATGAAGTGTTGGTATATCTATTAACAGTTCTAATTATAACTCTCATGAAAGAAAATTCTAGGCAAATAGAATTCCAGAAACATTTGTAAATTTGTCAATTAAACCCTCTATTTAAAAAGAATTTTGTAGTGGGCTGGGAAGGTGGCTCAGTGGTAGAGCACATGCCTTGCATGCCAGAGGCCCTGGGTTCGATTCCCCAGCACCACATAAGCAAAAAGAAAAAGCTGGAAGTGGCGCTGTGGCTCAAGTGGTAGAGCGCTAGCCTTGAGCTGAAGAGCTGAGGGACAGCGCCCAGGCCCAGAGTTCAGGCCCCATGACCGGACCCAAAAAAAAAAAAAAGAATTTTGTAGTATCCTATAGAATATGAAATTACAAACAAAACCAAAACATTTATTTTAAATCTAAACTCTAATTTAGCAAGATCTACATAGTGCTACATTAGATTAACTTTGCTATTTTTTCAGCCTTAAGCTTTTGAAATCCTTCATCCTATCTTTGGAATATATCAGAATGATGATTACTTACTTTTTCAAATTTTGGATGGGAATCATGAGCCATTTTGCATCTAAGAATGTTCTGTAATGAAGAGAACATTTAAAACACAACTGAGGATTACATATGAGTTGCATTTCAATAGGAAACTTGACTTCTGAAAACATAATGACAAAATTAGCCCAAACTTCCAACTTTGTATTCCTTTCCTGTTTGGTTTGTTTTATTAAGACAAAATTATACTACCTGGTCCAGGGAAGGTATCACTGTGTAATTCCACTATCTAATCTCCTTTCTTAGTCTGAGTGCTAGAATTCTAGCCTTGTATCACATTGCCCCTCCATAGTTTCTTGGTTTATTTAATCTAGATACAGACTAGCAATTCTGAATTTCTCCAGTAATATTATCCACTATACTGCTCAGAGTGTTCATGTACTCTTTTCAAAGATGTTCTAACATTTGACACAGGATATGAACATTTTCAGATGCACCTGCAAGAGTCTCTGATTCATTCCTCCATGGACCGGTTCCCATTAGTAATCATTACTTGACTCTCTTACTATCTCTGGTCCTTATCTATGTATGTAATATTCTTAAACTTTTTTGAAGAAGGTTCTCTTGAGGACTTTCTAACATTAAAAATTATCACTTGGTTCTAGTCTTACTCAGGACATATTTTCTATTGTTTTCCAACTTTTCCACATATTCTGAGAGTTGCTTCATATGTGTATTTGTGTGTGCATATAAGTGTCTCTGTATATATGTGTATGATTGTATGTATGCAAAAGCGTCAAGATCTTATTCAGCAATCTTGCTCATGACTGGTATTCCAATACTTGAGCCATGTTTCCAATCCAGCTTTTGGTTGGTTAATTATAGCTTCTCAAAGACTGTTCTGCCCAGGCTGGATGCAAACTGAACTTCCCAAACACTTTTATATTCTTAGGTTTTATTCCTCCAGTAGTATCAACTTTTAAATTACAAACATTTTTGTGAGTGAAAAAGCTAAGTTGTAGCCTATATTTTTAACTTACGAATTTATATAAAGATAGATGAACATGCACATTATATATGCTGTGTGTTCACTGTTAGAAGTGTGATCCTAAGCTGGGTGGTGATGAGATCTTCAGATAGGGTTCAAAGCCAGGCCGGGCAGGAAAGTCCCGGAGACTCTTTTTCCAATTAACTACAAGAAAACTGAAAGTGGCACTGTGGCTCAAGTATAGAGCATTAGCCTTGAGCTGAATAGCCGAGGGACAGTTCCCAGGCCCAGTGTTCAAGTGCCAAGACCACCACCAACAAAAAATACATAAGTAAAAGAAAGAAAATAAATGTGATCTTCTCCACCAGTTAATGGCTAGTATAATCCCTGCTCTCTCAGGATGGACTTTTTTTTCCAATTAAGTCCATGCTCTTATATCTGAGTTGCATTGGAAAGAGAATTATGCTTCCATTCTACTGTCTACAAAGTTGCGTGATTAGCAAGCGTGATTAAGAAAGGGAGTGGCCTCATACTTCCTGTTCCACGTGGGAGTAATGCTTTCTCTATATCACTCTCAAATCTACATACTGAACATAGCTTTATTGTTTCAACGTCGTCTTATTTGTAGAATCTTCTATAGTGTATTGAACCCTTATACTTAAACACAAAACTCTTTCTCCTATTATTGCTATTGTTTCCTTACTGTTAACTCATGAACAGTTGGGAAATAATGTGCAGCACATACACTCACAAAAAAATGATCTGAGAACCTTCTTCCCATTTAAAATTCACCTTACTTTATAGAGAACTTACAAAGTTTGAACTCAATATTCTCATGGAAAATGTATTTAAGAGCAATATAAATTTCATATTTTCTCTTTACTAAGTTGTCTCTGAAACACGTGTAACCTCAGATCAGGGGGTCTTTGTGTTATTTCCATGAAGCAAGAAAGCATTCATTATATCTCAGGCAGCACCGTAGATTGTTCCTGGAAGTAACTGCTACTGGATGTGGAAACTGATCCCAGGAGAGGAATGGAACATAGAGGATTGACAAAGTTCAAGTTAACTTGTGCTTTCATTTTTACTGTACAAGAAAATCAGAAGGCTTGAAAGAAACTCTGTCCCCGACTTTTTCGTGTGTGTTTTTACTCATATATAGCTTTTCTGTAAACTTCTAATTGAGAGTATTACAAAAAGAAATAATGTGCCATTTGACGGCCAGCATAGAACAAAAAGAAATAACATTGTTTTAAACATGTTCTACTGCAGAGACTGGGAAATTGCCTCAGTGGTAGAGCGCTTGCCTTTCATGCATGAGGCCAAGGTTCGGTTCGTCAGCACTATATAAGCAAAAATTAAGCCAGAAGTGGTGCTGTGGCTCAAGTTGTAGAGCACTAGCCTTGAGTTGAAGAGCTGAGGGACAGCGCTCAGGCCCAGAGTTCAGGCCCACGACTGGACCCCCCAAAACAGTTCTACTGCCAAGAAACAATGACACGGAGGTTTTAAAGTGTCTTACCGCTGGTATTTCCTCCCCTGAGATGATTCTCTTGTTTCAGGAGTCAGTTATCAATTCCTTTAGTTTGGTCCTGAATTCTCAAGAGCAATAAGGATTCCAAAAAAGCATCCAGTGAGTATGATCAGCAAAAAGGCACCTTTTCTCAGACCAGTACTCCTTTAAGCAGGGTCCCAGTGAAATATCTGGGGTTTTTTTGTTTGCTTTTTTTTTTTTTTTTAGTTTGTGTTGGTTATGGGGCTTGAACTCATAGGCTGGATCCTGTCCCTGAACAGTTTTATTTCCTGATAATCTGCCCCCAAAGCTAGTACTATACTGCTTGAACCAAAAGTCCACTTGTGGCTTTTCTGCTGTGTAATTACCGATAAGAGTTTGACAGACTCTCCTGCCAGGGTTGGATTCGAACTAAGATAGTAAGAAAGCCAAGTGACATCAACTGTATAGACGTCACTCTTCAAAGAAGAAATATTAGATGTTTATTGTGAAGCTAATATTTTACATTTTTTCTTTTTTTATTGTAGGAATACCTTACAGAGGAGTTACAATTACACGGGCAAGATAACGTGTACATTTCTTATCAAACATTGTTGCTTCTTCGTTGTTTCTGCTTCCCATTCCTTCCCATACTCCCCCTCTCCAAAGTTGTAAAGTTCGTTTTTTGACATAACGACATGGACATCTCATTGTTGCAATGGGTCCACCTGTATCCCTAAACAATTTGTTTTTAGAGAATATGTCCAGCACAGATTCCATAACATAACTTACCAAAAGTAGGTGCACTGAATAATTTTTTTGGAATTAATTTTTTTGCTTGGGAAGATTATTGATCTTGTCATTCCTTCTGGGGAAACTTAAAGTCATATTTCACCTTTTTTGTTGGTTGTGGGGTTTGAATTCTGATCCTGGGCACTGTCCCTCCACGTTTCAGTTCAAGTTGTGCACACTACCACTTTAGCTACAGCACCACTTCCGGGTTTCTGGTGGTTAATTGAAGATTAGTGTCTCATGGACTTTCCTGACAAGGCTAGCTTTGAACCACAATGCCCTGGTCTCAACCTCCTGAGTAGCTAGGATTACAGTTGTAAACCACCAGCACCAATTTCATATTTGCATTTAGGTGGACTGAATGACACTGTGTAAACAAAGAATGGAATTTTAACCAAATGATGACATTGCAGCATTTCAGAAAAATTGAGGTAGCAGTAAATATGTCTCCTTTTCCATTTTGTTACATTAATGACTCATGAGCTATGGGACCCTTATATTAGCATCCTGTGACATCTTTATAGGTATATTTACTATCAGGAAATGTTCATAGGGAAATATAGAAAGACTGAGATTTTTAGAAAACAAAGGAGATAAGGTATGAAACAACAGCATAGAAGGAGGTACATTTTGGGAGTTCCGGGAAGATGGCAGAGGAGAAGCTGGAGGCAAAACAAGCTCTCCCATAGAAAGCAGTTTTAGAGCTCCAGTGAAGAGTCCTAAGCCAGAGAATAACACCAAGTGTGCCATCACAGGACAGAGAGTTAGGCCAGAGAGGGAAAATCCAGGCAAGGAGACAGATCTGAGCTCTTGCCAGAAACTGCTGCTGCTGCTGTGGCGGCAGTGGTGGCGGCAGGGGCAGTACCACCATACCTGAAACAGAGAGAGTCTGGGGACTAAAAGAGCCAGATGCGGCAAGCAAGCAGAAACTACTCAACACCAGGAAGAACCAACAAGGAGCAGACATATTCATCCTGCATTTCGCAGACTAGAGACGACCCAGGAACCAAGACTCAGCGTGAGTAGAAGCCTGACTTCCTCACTCCTTCTCAGGTAGCAGAGGAGGGAAGGCCACCCCTTCCCCCCCCCCCAGTACCAGAGATCTCCATATTGGATACTGACAAAGCTCCGCAGAGCTGCTAGCTCCAACTCAGGCCTTGGAATAAAAATAGGGTCATTTAGCAGGTCACAAGAACTTAACGGCATGACCTGCCAGACTCAGCTCCACCCAGGGAAAAGTCACCCAGTTCGGGCACCAGCCCTGGGAGTGGCTTTCTTCATTGGGTAATCAGAGCCACAGACTGCCCCTCCCTTTAGTAGCCTCGACATCAGTAAACAGAAACCCTGCGAGTGGCTCCAGGCTGGCCTCTGTGAGTTTCTCACAAACTAGCCCCAGGGAAAAGCTACTGTTTGCTGAAAGGCCTCAACTCTACCCAGAACATAGCCTCATCACAGCATTTCCAAACTTGAGGAAAAAGCCATCTCCCTCTTTTGTGATACTCAAAGCACACCCCCATCTCATTGAACTAACTCGGGAGGAGGATCGAAAAATCCTGGGTAAAGCAGAAAATTTTTCTGCCTGTCCAAACAAACTGACTTAAGAAACCAACCAAGCCACAGGACCACAAGCAGACCAGAGACTACAACCAGAGGCTGATTACAGACACAAGGGAGGTACAGGATTTTTCCCAACCCTCCCCAAAAAATCAAAGAACTATTTTTGTCCCTCTTCTTATTTTTTATTACAACTTTAAATTTTTATTTATTTTCTAAAACTTTTTTAAATCAATTTTTACCTTTTTTGAAAAAAAAATGTTTTCTAGTAACTTTTTTTCCCCCTATAATCTTTATTTTAGGGATACATGCATGTGTGCGTTTTTCTTTCTTTTTTTTTCTTCTTTTAAAAATTTTTTTCTTTTTGTGTTTTGCTTAGCTCGACTGAACTTCTGATCTTTTTTTTCCTTTCTTTCCTATGCTTCTCACCTTTTCCTCTCTTTTGTTCCTCTTTATGGGACTTAATTGTTGTTCTGCACATCCTCAGATAAACCCGTAGGTGACTATTAGCCTCTATCCCCCATTGTGTACACACTTAATCCACAAATTTATTACTCAATTCAAAACTTCTGAGAATTAAATTCCTTAATAGCAGTATTACCTCTTTATACCTATATAACACTTTAAGTATTTTTATTTTTAAATTTTTCACATCTCCTTTATATCCCTCCCCTTCTCTCAATATATTCCCGTTCTTTGAATAGTTTGTTCTCAAATCTGCATATTACTAATTTTTAATTTTCTACTTTTTCTGGTCTCTTTTTTTCCCTTTCTCTTTCTTCTTGTTTTCCCTCTACTTCCATCCTATCTAACCTATTTCCTGCTTTGAGACTAGGACTTAGTTAACTCTCCCTGTACCTTCCCACATCACTCCATTCCTAACACTAATAATTTCCCTAACACTAATAATTTCTGGTTTACCAAATTCTTCTTAGCGGTTCATAGCCCATTAATATATAGTTGTTTGATGTTGAATAGAGATATCTGTTGAACTAGATTGTATCTGCAGACTATTGACTATGCAAATTCAGACTTTGGTTGATGCTTGCCTAAAGTTAGTGTTCTTGCACAAAACTGCTGTTACTTTCATCCCAAATGGGCAGAGTAAGCCGGAAAACCACAAGAAAAATGGCAGGTCCGGGTATCTCCACTCCCACTCATGATAATCACAGGACAGAACAGATAATGTATAATTCAGAGGAGAGTTCCCAAATAGCTCTACAAACACTGCTGGCAAACATGATAAATGAAAAGATTGAAAACATACAAAGAACTCTGTATGAGCGTGATAGGGAGAGAGAGGAGGCAAACAATAGGTCAATGCAGGAAAAGATTGAAAACCTACAAAGGACTCTGTATGAGTGAGAGAGGGAGAGAGAGGAGGCAATCCAAATGTCTATACAGGAATATCATGAGTGTGAGGAAGCTACTCAAAAACTGATACAGGATTTGCGTGAGCAGTTTCTTGAGAATAATCAAAGAGAAAGGTAGGAATGGCGTGAACAGGAGGAAGATAAGCAAGGAGTAATACAGGAATTGAGAAAGCAGGAAGAGAATACAGAAAGATCACTAAAGGCATTCATGGGATCCATTAACAAAGAGCTGAAGGAAGTCAGGGAGACCACAAAGGAAATGCTGAATGGAACCCCACAGAAGGAATGGGAATCCAAGAAAACCATAACCAATTAACTAAGTGATTTGACAATAAACACTGAACACCAAATTAAGGAAGTAAAGAAGTCCTTACAAGATCTAAAAGAAAGCTTCAATAAAGAAATTGAAGCCATCAAAGCTAAATAATTAGAAGCAAAAGAAATAAAAAACAAAGTAGAAAGTCTTGACAGCAGTTTAGACCATGCAGAAGATCAAATCTCGGGGATTGAAGATAGCCTAGATATTATAGAGAAAGAACATACAACCTGCAAGACAAATCCAAGAAATATGATAGATCTATCCAATACTTAGAAGACACCATCAGAAGGGCTAATCTAAGGATAATGGGTATAGAGGAGCACCTAGAAACAGAAGTAAATGGTCTAGGAAATTTGTTTAACAGGATCATAGCAGAGAACTTCCCAAACATGCAAAAAGATAGGCCTATTTAGATACAAGAAGCTTTTAGAACTCCTAATAGACCAGATCAGAATAGGACATCCCAGTGTCACATTATTATACACACAGGATCAACTCAGACCAAGGAAAAGATCTTTAAAGCTGTCAAGGCGAAAAGATGAATCACCTATAAAGGGAAACCAATTAGAATCACCTCAGATTTCTCAGCATAGACAATCAAAGCAAGAAGAGCCTGGAATGATGTATGACAAGCCCTGAAAACAAACATCTATCAACCAAGAATACTGTACCCAGCTAAACTCTCCTTCATAACTGAAGACCAAATAAAAACCTTCCATAGCAAAGAAAAATTGAAACAATACATCTCCAACAAACCAGGCCTACAAAAGATTCTTCAAGATATCCTACACATAGAAAACCAACAAGACCACAATAAAGGCCAAGAAACTGCACCCAAACTGAGAATCCAAGAACCATAGGAAGAACACAGTTTTCGCAACCCCCAAGAAGGTAGATAACATGGCAGCAACTCCCAAAGACCTCTTAGTCCTATCTCTTAACATTAACGGATTTAACTTTACAATTAAGCGACATAGACTGTCTAGTTGGATTAAAAAACAAGATCCTTCTAACTGCTGCCTTCAGGAGTCACACCTTGCCCATAAAAACAAACACATTTTCAAAGTTAAAGGCTGAAGCAAAATCTACCAAGCAAATGGCCCCCATAAACAGGCGGGTGTTGCAATCCTAATATCAGATAAAATAGATTTCAAATTAAAATTAGGGAGAAGCATTAAAGAAGTCGATACATAGTAATTAAGTGATTTCTCTTTCAGGAGGTTATTGCAATCCTTAATATCTATTCGCCAAAAAATGTAGCACTCAAATTTATACAAGCAACAGTACTTTCCCTCATATCCCACATAGATCCAAAGACATTAATTGTTGGGGATTTTAGCAAACCACTCTCCCCGCTAGATAGATCAACTCGGCAAAAATTCAGAGAAACCGCAGATCTAAACAGCTGCATAGGTCAACTAGATTTAAAAGACATCTACCTAATATTTCACCCAGCAGATTCAGAATACACGTTTTTCTCAGCAGCACATGGAACATTTTCTAAAATAGACTACATTTTTGGACACCAAGCAAACTTGTCCAAATTCAGAAACATTGAAGTTATACATTGCATTTGCTCACACCACAAGGGAATACAATTAGAACTCAACACTAAAAGCCACCAAAGAAATTCCGGTAACATATGGAGGCTGAACAACACTGTTGGACCCCCAGTGGGTCATAGAAGTGATGAGACTTGAAGTTCAAGTATTCATGATATTCAACAAAAATGTACACACAAATTACCAGCTCCTCTGCGACATAGCAAAGGCAGTACTCAGAGCAAGGTATAGGTCTGAGTTCCCAAGTCAACGAATTGGAGAGATCTGAAACCAACACTTTAATGAGACATCTGAACCTCCCTGAAAAAGAGCAGCAAGATAAACCCCAATCCAGTAGATGGAAAGAAATAATTAAAATTAAATTAGAATTAAATGAATTAGAATCCAAAAAAACTATAGAAAGTATCAACAAAAAAAGAGTAGGTTCTTCGAAAAAATCAACAATGTTGACAGACTCTTAGCAAATCTTATCAGAAAAAGAAGAGAACACACCCAAATAAATAAACTCAGAGATGAGAATGGAAACATCACCATGGAAAAAAACAGATTCAGAACGTTTATAATGGAATACTTGACAAAACTTTATGCTAATAAGTTTGAGAACTTGACAGAAATGGACCGTTTCGTAGCAAATATTGACATGCCAAAACTAAACCAAGATGAGTTAAATCAGCTTAACAGGCCCATATGAGGCATTGAAATAGAAACAATAAGAGACCTCCCAGCTAAGAAAATTCCAGGAACAGATGGATTTACAGCAGAATTCTACAAGGCCTGCAAAGCAGAGCTCACACCAATACTCCTCCAACTCTAAAATGAAATTGAAAGAGAAAGTTTACTACCGAACACATTCTATGAAGCCATCATATCCCTCAGACCAAAACCAGGCAGGGACTCATCAAAGAAAGAGAACTATAGACCCATTTCTTTGATGAACATTGATGCAAAACTTCTCAACAAAATGTTGGCCAATAGACTTCAACAATTCATCCAAAAAATCATACACCACGATCAAACAGGATTCATTTCAGGGATGCAAGCTGTTTCAACAGACGCAAATCAATTAATATTATTCATTACATCAACAGGAGCAAGGATAAGAACTACATGGTTTTCTCAATAAATGCAGAAAAAGCATTCGACAAGATCCAACACCCCATTATGATGAAGGTTTTGGAAAAATTAGGAATCCGTGGAACATTCCTCAATACAATATTGGCTGTATATGACAAACCTACAGCCAGCATTATACTTAATGGTCAAAAACTAAAGCTATTTCCTCTTAACTCAGGAACAAGTCAAGGATGTCCACTCTCTCCACTTCTCTTCAATCTAGTATTAGAATGCCTAGCTACAGCAATCAGACAAGATCAAAAACATAAAGGGGATCCAAATAGGGAAAGAAGAAATAAAACTCTCCCTCTTTGTAGATGACATGATCTTGTATTTAAAGAATCCCACAGACTCCACTCCCAAATTACTCAAGCTGAATCAAAACTTTGGCAAAGTAGTAGGGTATAAAATTAACCCCAAAAAATCAATGGCTTTTCTGTATGCCAACAATGAGAAAAGTGTGGATAAAATTAGGAAAGTAACTCCATTTGTAATAGCACCTCAAAAAATAAAATACCTAGGAATTAACTTCACCAAAGAAGTGAAGGACCGGTATGATAAAAACTTTAAAATCTTGAAAAAGGAAATCAAAACAGACCTTAGAAAATGGCAAAATCTCCCATGCTCCTGGATTGGACAGACTAATATTGTGAAAATGGCAATACTTCCCAAGGCTATGTACAAATTCAATGTGATACCTATCAAAATTCCAACCTCATTCTTAGAGAAATTCATATGGAACAATAAAATCCCCAAATAGCAAAAACGCTCCTCAATGGAAAGAACACTTCTGGTGGAATATCAATACCAAATTTCAAACTCTACTATAAAGCCATAGTAATCAAAACAGCTTGGTACTGGCAAAAGAACGGACTTCAGACCAATGGAATAGAATTGAAAATCCAGAAATGAACCTATAGACCTATACCCAATTAATCCTTGATAAGGGAGCTAAAATAATAGAATGGAAGAAAGACAGCCTCTTTAGTAAATGGTGCTGGCAAAATTGGTTAAAAACTTGTAGAAAACTAAAATTAGGTCCTTATATAACACCCTACACAAGAATAAGCTCCAAATGGATCAAACACCTCGGAGTCAAAGCAGACACTCTGAAAACATTACAGGATGGAATAGGAGAACCCTAGGTCTCCTGGCACAGGCCAAAATTTTCTTAGTAGAGACCCGGAAATACAACAAATCAAAGAAAGGTTGGACAAATGGGATTGCATGAAGTTGCAGAGCTTCTGCATTGCAAAGGACCTAACTAGCAAGATCAATAGAAAGCCTACGGATTGGGAGATCTTCACTAGCCATACAACGGATAAGGGTCTCATATCTCAAATACACTTGGAACTAAAAAAAAATATATCCCCCAACAACATGTCCTCAAAGAAAGAGCTGCCCAATAAATAAATGGCCTAAAGACTTAAAGAGAAACTTCTCTGAAGAAGAAAGAAGGATGGCCAATACACACATGAGGAAATGCTCAAACTCCCTAGCCATAAAAGAAATGCAAATCAAAACAATATTGAGATACTACCTCACACCATTTAGAATGGCTATAATCAAGAACTCTAACAACAAGAGATGTTGGAGGGAATGTCGACAGAAGGGAACCTTACTCCATTGTTGGTGGGAGTGTAAACTTGTTCAACCACTTTGGAAAGCAGTATGGAGATTCCTGAAGACTTCACATAAAGCTCCCCTATGACCCAGCAATCCCACTTTTGGGCATTTACCCAAATGTTCACAAACAAGACCACACTAAAGCTAGCAGTACAACTTTGTCTATTGCAGCATTAGTTACCATAGCTAAGATATGGAACCACCCCAGATGCCCCTCAGTAGATGAATGGATCAAGAAAATGTGGTATATATACACAATGGAATTCTATTCCTCCATCAGAAAGAACGACATTTCCCCATTTGTTAGGTAATGGAAAGGCTTGGAAAAAATTATATTAAGTGAAGTAAGCCAAGCCCAAGGAAACAAAGGTCCCATTGTTTCCCTTATTTGCAATATTTAGTATATGTATGAGTAAAGCAGTAAAGGTCAGATAATGTGATCTTAGGAAAATGAACCCTTGATATGTATTTAAATGTTTTTTTCTTTCATGCCTTTGTTTCTAACTCATTTATGAGATTATATTTTTGTTGCTTTGTATGACCCTCCCCCACATTACAACCCCTGCTTTGACTATATTTGATGTCGGTATAATTTGTGGAGGAGATGTGGAAAAACAAGTCGTTTAAGGGTACAGGTGGACCTGATGCAACTATGAGAAGTACAAGTTGTCATGTCAAAAACGAATTTTACAACTTTGGTGCGGGGTGGGGGTGTTGGTGTTGGGGGATGGGGAGAGGCTGGGAAGGGATGTGAAGGGTAAACAAAGGAGGAGGCTGCAATGATTGATAAATGTACTCATTATCTGGTCCATGTAATTGTAACCCCTCTGTACAGTATGTTCACAAAAAATTAAAATTAAAATTAAAAGAATAAAAAATTTAAAAAAGAAAAAAGAGGAAAAAATGCACACAAGTAAAAAAAAAAGAGAGAAACATTTATCACGCAGAGATTAAGAACTAGCCTAAGAGATTTAGAATGATAAAGGCAATGAGCAAAAGCCTAGTTGACAACGAGTTCTTCAATAACTAAAAATGGTTCTCTAGACCAGTATCTGGTATACGTTATTTACTATCATTTTTTCCTTCCATCTGGAGTTATTCCTTATTTTCTGTCACAACTAGTAATTAGCCTCTGCTTTTTTGATGCCAAAACTGATCCAAAAGATTTCAAAATCACACTTAGACTACTTTTCACTTTGTGATTAGCAGTGATTACACAAAATCTTTGAATCCTTGAATTTCCAGAATTAATCTTCAGCTGACATCTAAGCACATTCCTAGCATTAATTGCTGTGACTTAAAGAACAAAACTTTTTTCAACACAGTATCCTAACATAAGTAAAATACATGAATTAGGGGCTATTATCAGGTATCAGTATGGAAATAGCAATAATGTATTTCAAGTATGGGTCCTTTATTTTCCATTTACTAATTTTTTTGCCAGTCCTGGGGCTTAAACTCAGGGGTAGGGAATTATTCCTGAGCTTTTTTTTCTCAAGGGTAGCACTCTACCACTTGAGGCACAGCATTCCCTCTAGTCTTTTTCTTTTTTTCTGTGTTACTGAGGAATTGAACCCAGGTTTTCATGCATGCTAGACAATCACCATACCATGAAGGCACATTCCCAGAGCCCTCAATGACTTTCTTAAGAAGGCATTATATTTTCACTCCATAACTATGTATCATAAGTTTGGCCAGGTGCTAGAAAATGATGTAGAAAGCAATACAATTCAATAAGTCCAGTAAGGCTGGATGGACAATGAATTTCATGGTCTAGCCAGGGAACAGTGGGGCTTACCTCAGGGAGCTGTTTCAACAGGCTGAGCGAGACAGCCCCTGACCCACAGCCCACCTCCAGAATGAGAAGGTCACCTTGGATTCCAGCCACATGGGGATGCTGGACCCCCTTCTCCAGCACCAATTCAACCAGTTTTTGTAAAAGAGAGAGAGAGAAGTCAGAATTAAAATGAAGTTGAGTGCCAGTGGCTCAGAACTCTAATCCTATCTACACTGGAGGCTGAAATATGAGGATCATGGTTCATAGCCAGCCCCCGCATTAACGTCTTTGAGCCTTTTATTTCCAAAGAACCATCAGAAAACCAGAGGTGGTGCTGTGGGCTCAAGTGGTAGAGCACTAGCATTTTGCTGAGGAGCTCAGGAACAGTGCCCATGCCTAGGGTTCAAACCCCACAACTGACAAGAAGTGTACTTCCTACCACAAGAAGTGGATTGAATAGCACCCATTGTCCTAGGGAGCATGGTAGTGAAGTCAGGCTGAGCTTCCTGTGAAGTTGAAGTCATAAGGAGGTCACCTGACTTCTCTGTGCCTCGGTTTCCCCAGATGCAAAATTCAACACAGTGAAGGATCCCCTTCCTCATGGGGATAGGGTAATGATGAAAGAGAGCCATGGTTTGTTTCAAAATCCCCAGCTGTTGCATGATTAATAACTGGCCCAACCTGAGCCCTTTGTGGGTATCTTCCTGTCATTTGCTCACAGAATTGCAGAGAACCTTCTCTGAATGCCACTCCCTCCATGCCAAGTCATGCTCCAGAGATTCCCTCTCTATAAATCCCTTGTTTCCTCAAAACTGTCCTGTGAGGAGAATGAGGTCTGATGGTTGTGGCCCTACCCAGAGCTTCACTTGTGGTCAAGAATCGGCTGCTGTGGACTAAAAGTTTGGGATAATCCATCTAAATCGATGACTGAGCATGACGCTACGTGTTTACCATCCCAACTACAGAGGACCAATCCTGGTGGAGCATACCTGTCCCAGATAAGAGGACCTCGATCCAGTCCAACTAGAGCATATAATGAGTTTCTGTTTCAGAAATGCCCAAGACAGAAAGGTTGCTCCTCAGATCCAAGAAAGTGGTCATGGTGCCCCCAGAGGGGTGTCTGATCCCAGGTAGTGGTGATTTGGGGGCAGCCACTCACCTGTGCTGCTGGGAAAAGCTGCTGGAGGTTGCTCCAGGTGGGGCAAGCAGCAATGGCAGCGGCATTGCAACACATGGGCCAAGAGCAGAGAACCAGGGCCAGGGACCAGGTCATGGCTTTATGCGGGCTGGCAGTGCACCATTGCCTGAGGTTTGAAATCCTGCAACTTGGAAAGGTGAGGAGGGAGCAAGGGTGCGGGCAGGCTTCTCAATTTCCTACTATACTCCAAAGTTGCTTGAGTCTCTTCCTCACCACTCAGCCACCTCTACCTTCCTCAACTGCTGGTAGTGTTGTAAACTAACAGAGGGAATCCGGGGTGCTACTAGGCAGCATGGAATGTGGGCGTGGTCACCGTTCTTGTATCCCATTGGTCAGAAATAACCATGAAAGAATGGGGGTGTGGCCAGAATTCTGTGATGCAAGCAGCATGGGCGGAGTCAAGAAGATAGGAGCTCCCCCAGCCCTTTTCCCAGGGAACAATGTCCAATTCATTTGGAGATGAGATGGTGACCTGCTTTAGCTGGATGGCTGCACAGATTGTTCTGTATGTCTGTTTGTTGCCAGACCCAGACCGTGAACTCAGGATCTGGGCACAGTCTGTGCACTGCTTTTGCTCAAGGCTCGCCCTCCACACTGGAGCCCTGGGCTTCTGGCTTTGTTGGCACTGAAGTTGGACAGAGGTCTCAAGGACTTTCCTGACTAGGATGACTTTGACCATGATCCTCCCATCACAGCCTTGTAAGTATCAAGGTGGACTGCTGAGAGCCACTGGTGCCTGTCTAATCATTGGTCTTGCTGATATTCTTGGACAGCCCGGTGAGTAGCCTATCCCCAGGTTGAAGTGGTGGGAGCTGGAGCTCACATTTGGAATCCTGTTCCTGCCACCTCCAAATGGCTGGAGATCCTAAGGAACTCATTCCTATCCATATGAATACCAATGGAATGTGATGTATGTCATGGTTGGGAAGTACTTGAATGATTCTAGGATAAAATTATACACAATTATATTATAGGACACTGATCGATTTTAGTTAATTCTTTATTAAGCAGTTAAACAATCACATTCATAAAATGGAGGCATAATGAAAGGCTTAAGAATTGGGCCTCCCATACTGCAAAGGTACCATTTTTCTGCCAGGACTGGGATTGAAACTCAATGTCTTGGTAACTCTGTTGCACTGTGTGGGAAAGGGAAGCTGGCCTACTTAAAGTCAAGAAATTCAGGTCTGTTCCTTATGCCTAAAATAGATCTCCAACACTAGAAAACATCCTATTCATGTACAATTTACATATATGATTTATATTTATATACCTATGTTGACTCCATATTGCATTCAGTGTAGTTATTTTATTTTGTTGTTTTATTCATGTATTGACAATTTATTTTATTGACTATTATGGAACATAAAACATTGATTACATTGATTACACAAGACATAGGTCTGCATATGTATTCCACTTCATACCTGACACCCAGGACTTTCATAGAAAAGGAAAACATGTGTCATCATCATCTTCTTACTCCACGATTCATTTTTGGGAGTGCTGGCATCTGAACTCAAGACCTACAAGCCTATAAGGCCCAATTCATGAATGGGTGAGTGTTAGCATGCCATCCTGGGGCAAATTGAGCTGACAGGCTGTTCCCAGGACCTCAGATCAAGCCCCAGGGGCTTGACATGCAGATGGCACTACGCTAATAAATATATATCTTTATAGAGTGTCAGATATGACTATACATTATTCAGTTATATAGACTACATTCCTTCCAATTCCTGGGTATTAATTATGCCTCCATGTAATTAATGTAATTAATGTAATGTAATTAATTGTTTTCATCCTTAAACTATTAATGAAATCAGTGTCCTGAAATTATTGCATTCTTTTAATTAATAATATTCCTTCAATGCTTCATAAATATTAAATAAAATACATCAACCTCCTAAAATGATGCTGTTTAATTTTATAGGAGCATCATTCATGATCAATTCATTCAACCATGACATTGACAACATTCCATTGTTAAACCTATGGATGGGAACCATTTCCTTAATAGCTCCTGCCATTGGTTGGTGTCAGGACAGGGATTCGAAATCAGAGCCTATGTTGCCACGTGGGCCTATGGCATCCCTGATAGTCTGGCAGCCTTCAGCAATGCAAGATGAAGTACCCTTTGCAACAGTGTAATTCAGACCCATGAGGGTCACCATGCAATGAAGAAAACATAAAATATCCATATTTTTTCTGTGCATTGCTTTCCTTGCAATGCCTGAGGGTCTAGGATTCTAGGAGGAGCTGTAGATCTAGTGGCTGCAACCCAGCCTAGGGTGATCAAAGCTGAGGCAGAGTTGCCATGACCTGACTTCAAGCGCCGTATTGAGAAAAGTAAAATAAAAAAAATTAGCTCCCTGGCTTGCAATTCACACTGTTTATTCTTCCAGGCTTTGGATTTGAACTCAGGATCTGAGTAAATCTGCAGCAATGTGGATGAAGGAGAAGATCACCGTATTTGAAGATAGGAAAGTTAGGCCTGTTCACTAGTCCTGTATTCAAGCCCTAGCCCTGGAAACATATTATTTATATACATTGTAAAGATAGGAGTTATACTTACTTATAGATGTTCAGTCCATACATGTTTGGTGTGGTTGTTCTTGTATTTTTTGTTTTATTCATTTATTTACCATTGATTGTACTAGGATGAAACACCTTAAATTTATTACATTGATGACATCCTATCACAGAGCATCTAGATTTATAGAAATGTTCTCCATCATGCCAGGATTCTCAGGATTACCCAGGATATTCAGAGAAAAGGAAAATAAGTTTCACACTTGGCTTCTTACTCCACGATACACTTGTTGGTAGTGCTGGGATCTTAACTCAGGTCCTAGTAGGACCAATTGGCCAATAAGTCAAGGTGAACACACTAACCTGTGAGCAACTAATGAGCTAGGCCAATCCCAGGATCTGATATTGATTGCCAGGGTGGTCCACTATAGTCATGAATTCATAATTTAAACATACGATCTATATTGACATACATGTTTGTACAGCATCTTGTGTTCGGTGAACTTCTTATTTTGTCTCTATTTCATGGAGCTATTCTGTATTTTACTAAATATGGTGACAGGTATAACTTTGCTGACATGGATGACAACCTGTTCCTATGGTTATGGGGTTGCTTATGAATTCCTATTCTTGGATGAGACTCAGGACTTTCACAGGAGAGGAAAACATGTGCAACAACTGGCTTCTGACATCAGGATGAATCTTTTGTGAGCACTGGGATTTGAATTCAGGTTTGGATAGCTCTGTTGCACTGAGGGGGAAGGGCAAGCTCACCATCTTTGAAGACTAGAATGTCAGGCCTGGTTTAGGGCCTGATTTGAAGCCCCAGCACAGGACAAAATAGCAAGCCCACCTTTTTTAAACATAGGATCTCTCTTAACCTACAGGTGTGGTATGCATCTTGCATTCAGTGTAGTTACACTTTTTATTCATTTTTTATTTATCTTATTCATGGATGTATTGTGCATTTTATTGAATATGGTGACAGATATAACTGTGCTTACATGGATGACAACCTATTCCCATGGCTATTGACTTGCTTATATAGCATTTTCCATCCTCAATGAGACTCAGGACATTCACAGAACAGGAAAACATGAGCAACCCTAGGCTTTTCACATTAGAATGAATCTTTTGGCAGTGCTGGAATTTGAACTCAAGGCCTAGCAGGCCCAACTGGTGAATGGGTCATGGTGAGCACACCAGCTTGTGAACCACTAAGGAGGTAGGCCATTCCTGGGAACTGTGATGGAGTCCTGGTGGGGGCTAATATAGTCATAAATTCATAATTAAACAAAGGATCTATATTTCCAAACATGAGTGGGCGACATCTTGCGTTTAGTGTAGTCATTCTCTTTATTTTGTGTCTCAGTCATTGATGTATTGTGTATTTTCTTAAGTATAGGTTGACAGATATAACTGTGGTGAACTGGATGACAACCTATTCCCATGAATATAGAGTTGCCTATACCTTCTCTATCCTAGCTGAGATCAAGAATTTGCAGAGCACATGAAAACAGGTGCAATGAATGGCTTCTCACATCAGGGAGAATTTTGGGTAGTGCTGGGATTCGAACTCGAGGCCTAGGAAGCCCAACTGCCCATTGGGTCCAAGTGATCACAGCAGACTGTGAGCCAGTAAGGAGCTGGACTGTTCCCAGGAACTGATATTGAGCCCCAGGGAGGCCAAAATAGTCCTCAATGCATCATTGAAACATGGGATGTATATTCACATCCGTGTGTGGACTGCATCATATATTAAGTGTAGTTATTGTCTTTATTTTGTATGCTATTCATGGATGTATTGTGTATTTTCTTGAGTATATGATGACAGGTATAACTCGGCTGATATGTATAACAACTTATTCCCATGACCACAGGGTTGCCCATGCATTCTCCATCCTAGCTGAAACCCAGGAGTTGCACAGGAAAGGAAAACAGGGCAACGATTTGCTTCTGACATCAAGATGAATCATTTGGCAGGGCTGGGATCTGAACTCGGGGCATAGCAGGCATCACTGGTGAATGGGTCCACATGAGCACACCAGCCTTTGAGCCATGAAGAAGCTAGGCATTCCCAGTACAAAGAAATAATCTTTTTTTTTTTTTTTTTTTTTTTTTTGTCGGTCATGGGGCTTGAACTCTGGGCTTGGGCGCTGTCCCTCAGCTCTTCAGCTCAAGGCGAGTGCTCTACCACTTGAGCTACAGCGCCACTTCCGGTTTTCTAGTGGTTTATTGGAGATAGGAATCTCACGGTCTTTCCTGCCCGGGCTGGCTTTGAACCGCGATTCTCAGTTCTCAGCCTCCTGAGTAGCTAGGATTACAGGCGTGAGCCACCGGCGCCCGGCCCAAAGAAATAATCTTATAAATATGTTAGAAACAATTGCAAGCAAGAAAAAAAAAACATTTCAATACTTATTTTTGGGTTCATTTCACCTATCATATTGATCTGGTTTAATCAATTCTCTGCCTTGACTACAAGATTATCTGAAGAATACATAAGATAATTGCACTGAGAAGTGATTTAGAGAATTAATTCATATTGTTTATTTTTAAATTTTTGAGGTAAGTACTTGGATTCAAATTCAGAGCCTTGCATTTGCCAGGCAGGCATCTGACCACTTGAACCATGCTACATCCAGCAATTTTTGCTTTGTTAGTGTTTGAGATAGAATCTTGTATTTGTTTATTCCTAGGCTACCTGGAAAGTGAACTTCCTAGTTTTATATCCAACATAGGTAGGATGACAGCCACACATTGGCACACCCAGCTTTTATTGATTGAGCTGGAGGTCTCTTGTAGCTTGACCTTGAACTGTAACTATCGACATTTCCATTTTCAGAGTAGCTTGGATTATAGGTATAAAACACCTCATTTGCCTTATTATGTATATTTACGAAATTCTGAAAGTATGAGAAAATCCTCTAGAGTTACTAACCATATCCAGATTCTAGATGATACAGTAATGATTATTCTGTCAAAAACTTTTTGACATTATTCTGCCAATCGTTTTTTAGATATTTTTTTTCGCAAAATCTCGTACAGAGGGGTTACAATTACATGGGTAAGGTAATGAGTACATTTCTTATCAAGCATTGTTGCCTCTTCCTGTTTCCACTTCTCATCCTTTCCGATCTCCCCTCTCCAACCCCCCAACACCCCGCCCCTGGCAAAAGTTGTAAAGTTCATTATTGGACATAATGACTTGTATAGCGCATTGTTGCAATGGGTCCAACGTATCCCTATTTAAAGGTTGGTTTTGCCCATTCCCTCCACAAATTATACCAATATCAAATAAAATGGCAGCAGGGGTTATACCATGGGGGAGGGACATACAAAGCAACCAAGAAATAATCTTATAAATATGTTAGAAACAATTGCAAGAAAGAAAAAAAAACATTTCAATACTTATCTTGGGGTTCATTTCACCTAACATGAAGTTATCTTACCTTTTCTGCATGTCACAAAAATATACTAGTTATTGCAAATAAGGGAAACCATGGGACCTATATTTTTGAGCCTGGCTTAATACACTTAATTTTTTCCAAGTCTTTCCATTTCCTAACAAATGGGGCAATTACATTCTTTCTGATAGAGGCATAGAATTGCATTGTGTGTATATATACCACATTTTCTAGATCCATTCATCTAATGAGGGGCATTTGAATTGGTTCCATAACTTATCTATGGTAAATAATGTTGCAAGAAAAATAGTTGTGCTGGTAGCTTTAGTATGATCTTGTTTGTGATCATTTGGGTAAATGCCCAAAAGTTTGATTGCTGGGAAATAGGGAAGCTCTATCTGGAGTCTTTTTGAGGAACCTCCCACCAACTATGCAGTAAGATTCCCTTCTGTCCCCATCTCCTCCAGTATCTGTTGTTATTAGATTTCTTGATTATAGCTATTCTAACAGGGCTGATTTGGTATCTCAATGTTGGGTTGACTTGCATTTTTTTTGTAGCTAGAGAGGTTGAGCATTTCTTCATATGTCTACTGGCCAGCCTTCGTTCCTCTTCAGAGAAGTTTCCCTTTAAGTCTTTAGCCCACTTATTTATTGGGCAGTTGTTTCTCTGAGGATTTGTTTTTGGGGGATTTAATTTTTTGAGTTCCAGGTATATTTTAGATATGAGACACTTGTCCATTGTATGGCTACTGAAGATCATCTCCCAATCCGTGGGCTTTCTATCGATCTTGCTAGCTATGTTCTTTGCCTTGCAGAAGTTCTGCAATTTCATGCAATCCCATTTGTCCAAATTTTCTTTGATTTGTTGTGTTTCTGGGTCTCTATTAAGAAAATTATGGCCTGTGCCAAGGACACCTGTAATATTTTCAGAGTGTCTGCTTTGACTCCGGGGTCTTTCATCCACTTGGAGTTGATTCTTGTGCAGGGTGATTTATAAGAATCTAGCTTTCGTTTTCTACAAGTGATAAACCAATTTTGCCATCACCATGTACTGAAGAGGCTGTCTTTCTTCCATTCTAATTATTTACCTTCCTTATCGAAGATAAGATGGCTATATATCTGTAGGTTCAATTTTATTCCATTGGTCCTGAGGTCTGTTCTTGTGCCATTACCAAGTTGTTTTGATTACTATGGTGTTGTAGTAGAGTTTGAAATTTGGTATTGATATTCCTCCAGCCCTTTTCTTTCTGTTAATGATCTTTTATTCTATCCTGGGTCTTTTATTGTTCCATATGAATTTTTGGATTGTTTCTTCTATTCCTTGAAGAATGAATTTGGGATATTGATAGGTATTGCATTGAATTTGTAGATAGCCTTGGGAAGTATTGCCATTTTCATGATGTTGATCTTTCCAATGCAGGAGCATGGGGTTTTTTTTGCCACTTTGTGTGTTCTGTTTTGATTTCCTTTTTCAGGTTTTTAAAGTTTTCATCATAGAGGTCCTTCACTTCTTTAGTTAAGTTAATTCCTAGGTATTTTATTTTTTGTGCAGCTATTATGAATGGAGTTGCTTTCCTGATTTCAGCCACACTTTTCTCATTGTTGGCATACTGAAAAGCCATTGATTTTTGAGGGTTAACTTTATACCCCGTTACTTTGCCCAAGTTTGAATAAGCTTGAATAATTTGGAAGTGGAGTCAGTGGGATTCTTGAAATACAAGATCATTCCATCTGCAAAGAGGGAGAGTTTTACATCATCTTTCCCTATTTGGATCAATTTTATGTTTGCATCTTGTCTTATTGCTGTAGATAGGCATTCTAATACTAGATTGAAGAGGAGTGGCGAGAATGGACATCCTTGTCTTGTTCCTGATTAAAGAGGAAATGGCTTTAGTTTTTCACCATTAAGTATAATGCTGGCTGTAGGTTTGTCATATACAGCCTTTATTGTATTGATGAATGTTCCCTGGATTCCTAATTTTTCCAGAGTTTTCATTATCAGTGGGTGTTGAATCTTGCCAAATGCCTTTTCTGAATCTATTGAGATAACCATGTGGTTGTTATCCTTGGTCTTGTTGATGTGATGAATTTTATTAATTGATTTGCATATATTGACCCAGCTTTGCATCCCTGAAATGAATCCTGTTTGATCGTGGTGTTTGATTATTTTTGCATGAATTGTTGAAGTTGATTGGTCAAAATTTAGTAACGATGTTCATCAAAGAAAAGGGTCTATAGTTCTCTTTTTTGATGAGTCCCTGAATGGTTTTGGGATAAGGGTTATGATGTCTTCATAGAATAAGTTCAGTAGTGAACTTTCTCTTTCAATTTCATTGAAGAGCTACAGGTGTGAGCTCTGCTTTAAAGGCCTTGTAGAATTCTGCTGCAAATCTTTCTGGTCCTGGGCTTTTCTTAGATGGGACTTCTCTTATTGCTGTTTCTATCTCAATGTTTGATATGGTCCTCTTAAAATGTTTTAACTCATCTTTGTTTAGTTTTGGCATGTCAATATTTGCTATAAAAAGGTCCATTTCTGCCAAGCTCTCAATCTTATTAGCATAGTTTTGATAAGTATTCCCTTATAAAGTTCTGAATCTTGGTTGTTTCTCTGGTGATGTTTCCATTCTCATCTCTGAGTTTATTTATTTGGGTGAGTTTTCTTCTTTTCCTGATAATATTTGCTAAGGGTCTGTCAATTTTGTTAATTTTGTTGAAGAACAAACTCTTTTGTTGGTTCTTTCTATGGTTTTCTTCGATCCTAATTTGTTTAATTCTGATTTAATTTTAATTATTTATTTCCATCTCCTGGATTAGGGTTTATTTTGCTGCTCTTTTTCAAGGAGGTTTAGATGTCTCATTAAATTGTTCGTTTTAGATCTCTCCAATTAGGAACTCAAAGCTATAAACTCGCCTCTAAGTACTGCCTTTGCTCTGTCCAAGAAGAGCTGGTAATTTGTGTGCTCATTTTTGTTGAATATCATGAGCATTTGAATTTCCTTTCTAATCTCTTCCCTGACCCACTGGTGATTCAACAGTATGTTGTTCAGCCTCCATGTGTTACCGGACTTTCTTTGGTGGTTTTTGGTGTTGAGTTCTAATTTTATTCCCTTGTGGTGTGAGCGAATTCAAGGTATAACTTCAATGTTTCTGAATTTGCACAAGATTGCTTTGTGACATAAATGTGGTCTATTTTGGAAAATGTTCTATGTGCTGCAGAGAAAAACGTGTGTTCTGATGCTGCTGGGTGAAATATTCAATAGATGTCTGTTAAATCTAGTTGATATATGCAGCTGTTTAAATCAGCGGTTTTAGACTTGAGCTGAAGAGCTGAGGGAAAATGCCCAGTCCCAGAGTTCAGGCCCCACAACTGACGAAAAAAATGCCTCTGCCACATCTGCCTTGACTCCCTGCATGTTGGCATACTAGGAGGCCAGCGTAAGATGAAGCTCCAGAAACCTTTTTGGATAGCAAAAGAAACCACTGCTTGGGAAGTGAGGGGTGTTGTAGAAGAGATGTGGAGCTGAACGCAGGCAGGAGGCTTCATGGCTTCAGACTCAGCTGTCTTTTGAATCATTGCCCAGTTACCAGCTATAAGGTTTTGCTCCAAAATCAATGTGGCACAGTCTGCAATTCTTATTGACTCATCCACATACACAGACCTAGTTAGGCATCCAGAATGACTTAAAATGTAGATTTCCTAAATCAGAGAAATCTGTACCAGAGTAAATGGGCAGAAAGAACTTCATTTAATCAGGTTCAATTGATTTTTACTTGCTTATAATTTAAATGAGAGAACAATATCAAACTAACCAAGATTTCACAAAATCAAAATATGCAAGCAAATACATTTTGCAGGAAATAAATATTCACAGCACAAATCAGAATTTCTGAATAGGTGGTGCTTTCAGAAAATAAAGAATTAGGGTTCCGGACACATGTCAGATACATTTCACAACAGCATCAAAATGAAATTCATTACCACAGGTGGTAAAAGTTGCTTACTCTCAGCAAGTAAGCACATTATCATTGTTTTCTGGTCCTTAGTAAAAAAGATAGAAGAGTTTGATTTCCCTTCTCAATTTCAATCTTCAAATTCACATTTTCTTCTAAGGAAGTCATTTATCTCACACACCTGACAATACAGAATATGTCTTCAAACCAAGGTCTTCTGGGCATCTGGGAGCAAAATAGGAAGAGTGAAACAGTCTACAGGAAGCTTGATTGTTCAGAAATAAATCATGTTTGTACTTCTGCTTTTTTTAATTGTGAAAATACCATACAGAGAGGTTACAATTACCTGAGAAAGGTAATGAATACATTTCTTATCAAACATTGTTGCCATGGAAAGACTTGATGGCACAGCTAAGCTAGTTTGGGAGTGTTGTCCTTTCCAGCATCCAGGTGGGAAGATTGTTAGTTGGGAGGGGAGAAATGTCTTAGAGTTTCAGAAAAAGGCAAAAGAACTGTGCATGGTTTTTCTTCTCAGAAAATAATATTTTAATAATATACATTTTCCTCTTCACAAAACAATTATACAGTAGTCCCGTTCACTGTAATTTCCCCTTCTGTAGTTAGTTACTGCAGAGCACATGGGCAGCAAAGATGGTGCAGAGAGGGATTTGAGTCAGCAGAGCCCAATTTACCTTATGTTCAGTGCTTAACCAGCCCATGAAAGCTTAGGTGCATGATAGGATGTGACCTTGACAGTGATTGGTTCCTCTTCCTCCCCTGCCATGCCACCCGCTTTTTTTGGCTTTAAAAAGGGCTGCTCTCTTTTAATAAATGAGTTTTCTTCCTACTTGACTTGGCTCCTCGCTGTGTCTGATTGTCTCCCGGGCTGAGGGAGAATGGAAAATGGGCAATCACCGCACTTACCTTTCCTCATACCCCTCTGTCTTTCTTGTTTCCTGGGATGGACAAAGACCCAAAAAGTTACCTGTGCTCAACTGTGCTCTGAAAAGATTAATGGAGAAACATCTCATAATTTGAAAGAGACCACATTCACATAATACCTTTATTTTGTTTTTTTTTTGGGTTCTTTTGGAGCTAAAGTTTCACTGTATATATCTTTGATTATTTTGCTGCCTCGGCATCTGTTTCTTGGAATTACAGGTATGCACTTCCACATCCATTTCACATTACATTTTTTTACAGTATATTGTTACAATTTTTCTATTTTTATTATTTACTGTTATAATTGTCTTACTGTACCTAAGTTATACCTGAAGCTTTATTGAAATTATATTTGTTTGGGTAAAAGCATAAAATGGTCATCTCGGTATTTACAGTGTTGCTTCCAGAACTGATTGAGTACACTAACTAAAATCAGCATAGGATCCAGTCCCATATAGAAAATAGCATAGTATGTCATACAAAGTAAGCTACACTTTAAATTACATACATCAAGGTTATGTAACAGTATGTAAATAGTTGATATATTGAATGTTTTGGGAACACTTTTTTCCTGAATATTTTAAATTTCTAGGTGATTGAACACCTAGATGTGGAAATGCTGGATACTGAGGGTTAACTCTATAAAGTACTTCATGGATTTCAGGCATCCACTTGAAATGCATATCCAGAGGCTAAATAGGAACTACTGTAAAGATCAAAATGAAGCTTGAACCTGCTTTTGCCATAAATATTCATTAAATAAAATGTGGATAAAATTGATTCTCTACCTCTTCCTCCTCCTCCTCCTCCTCCTCCTCCTCCTCCTCCTCCTCCTCCTCCTCCTCCTCCTCCTCCTCCTCCTCCTCCTCCTCCTCCTCCTCTTCGTCTACTTCTTCTTCTTCTTCTTCTTCTTCTTCTTCTTCTTCTTCTTCTTCTTCTTCTTCTTCTTCTTCTTCTTCTTCTTCTTCTTCTTCTTCTTCTTCTTCTTCTTCTTCTTCTCTTCTCCTTCTCCTTCTTCTTCTTCTCTCTTCTTCGTCTTCTTCTTCGTCTTCATATTCTTCTTCTCCTTCTTCTTCTTCTTCTTTGTCTTCTTCTCTTCTCCTTCTTCTTTGTCCTCTTCCTCCTCCTCCTCCTCCTCCTCCTCCTCCTCCTCCTCCTCCTCCTCTCTTCTCCTTCTTCTTCTTCATCTTCAACTTCTTCTCTTCTTCTTCTTCTTCTTCTTCTTCTTCTTCTTCTTCTTCTTCTTCTTCTTCTTCTTCTTCTTCTTCTTCTTCTTCTTCTTCTTCTTCTTCTTCTTCTTCTTCTTCTTTCTTCTTCTTCTTCTT